>NC_142869.1:146940833-147257916 GCF_051225735.1 Oryctolagus cuniculus | reverse complement strand
CAGCAAACCCGGGAAGGGCCGAGCAGACAAAAGAACAACGCAGGGTCCTGTGTCGTTCCTCCACGAAGACGGGGAGCAACATAATGGTGCTGTGACTCGGATATGAAGCCTATGCAGGGTCTAGTGTCGTTCCTCCACGAAGAGGGGGAGCGACAAGCCCCAACAGCAGTCTATTGCCATCAATGCCAGCAAACTCTCCATCCGTGGAGGGTGGGAACAAATGACAGGTGGGGAGGAAGAATGAGGCTGGTGCTGCCTCCCAACCTCCACCCAAAACAGGAGAAATCCAGGCAGCAAGGGGCAGAATGGTCTGAAGATGGGGAAGAAAGGGAAAAGCAGTCCCCGCCTGTGTATGGCCTCCCAAGGCCCAGGGGCTGGAATGCGGCAGATGGTTGCTTCTTCCAGGGCTGGGCCTCAGGCAAGTTTGGAAGAAAGCAGGCCAGGCAAGAACCACCAGGCTTTCCTGAGCAGTGTAAGGCCTGCAGTGCTTCTTGCAGGGTGGCCTGAGAGGGTGGGCTGGGAACTCTGCCATGAGTCTATGCCAGACACAACCACCTCTGCTCCACACACAAACTGATGCCCAGTCCCCTCAGCAGGGCTGCCCCCACACACAGCACAGGCTCGGCGGACTGTGCCGATCCGAAGCCAGGAGCCAGGTGCTTCTTTCTGGTCTCCCATGCTGGTACAGAGGCCCAAACACTTGGGCCATCCTCCACTGCCTTCCCCGGGCCACAGCAGAGAGCTGGACCAGAAGAGGAGCAACCAGGACCAGAACCTGGCACCCATGTGGGATGCTGGCGCCACAGGCGGAGGATTAACCCAGTGAGCCATGGCACCGGCCCCTCTGCTGAGTTCTTTAAGATTAATTTTTCATTATTTATTTATTTATTATTTGAAAGATAGCATTACAGAAAGAAAGATGGAGAGACAGAGAGAAAGAGATTTTCCATCCACTGGTATACTTCCCAAATGCCCGCAATGGCTGAGGCTGGGCCAGGAAGAAACCAGGGTCCTGGAACTCCATCCTGGTGTCCACATAGGAGGCAGGTGCCCAGGCACTTGGGCCATTTTATGCTGCCTTCCCTGGTGCATGAGCAGTGAGCTGGACCAGAAGAGAAGCAGCTGGGACTATGATAGGGATGTCGGCCTCTCTGCTGAATTCTTGGAGAGAAAACTAGACAAAGCATAAAGCAATATTATCATTTGTAAGTGGTATAATGGGAATTACAAAATGCTTTGGAAACATACTGAAAAGAGAAATTAATTTGCCCAGAGCAAAGACAAGGAAAACTATGAAAAGATATTAGATATGCAATTTGGAAATTGGTAGAAATTAGCCATTTGTGGGAAAGATGTTAATTGCAAAGAGAAGAGAAATTTTGATTCACAAAGATGCTAGGACAGAAAATATGGAAGATAGGTGGAGATGAATTTTATGATAAATGTTGTTTAGGAGTCACGAGTTTTGTTAGACTAACGGCTCCCTTACCATGACCCTATTCCTGAGTGAGGACTGATTCATCATCTCTCCCTCCCATGCCTTGTTGCACACTTCAAAACATTTTTATACTGAATGTGTTTTGTAAATCATAAACTGTCAGAGAAATATTAAGTATTAGCTCCAATGGGTTCCAAGATAGAGCCATGGACTTTAATATGCAACATAATTATCCTAGCTTTTCAAACTGCAATGTCCTAAAAGTGATCATTGGATGACATGAATAGAATGCTGATGGTATTTATGTCAAATAGATGTGATAGATGCTAACATTGTGGAAACAAAGAAAATCACACAGGCAAAAAAAAATCATTTTAATCTAATGTCACAAAAGAAGACTTAGTAGTTTTGTAAAAGGAAAGAGACTGTAAATCATTTGTATTTTATACTGTATTTTGCATTTCATATTTACCAAATGGGTCGTTTGACATCAGCCATTAAAACCCCATGCTTTCTTTTTTTTCTATTTTTTTTTTATTTAATGAATATAAATTTCCAAAGTACGATTTATGGATTACAATGGCTTCCCCCCCATACCGTCCCTCCCACCCACAACCCTCCTCTTTCCCACTCCCTCTCCCCTTCCATTCACATCAAGATTCATTTTTTATTATCTTAATATACAGAAGATCAGCTTAGTATACATTAAGTAAGGATTTCAACAGTTTGCTCCCACACAGAAACATAAAGTGAAAAATAATAGATGATTTTTTTTTAAATGATGATGAAATCAGATCAGACCTATTGTCATGTTTAATCCCAGTGAGAGTCAAGTTGGGAGTTGATAATTTCTTTTTTTTTTTTTTTTAACAGAAGATCAGTTTAGTATACATTAAGTAAAGATTTCAACAGTTTGCACCCCCATAGAAACACAAAGTGAAATATACTGTTTGAGTACTCGTTATAGCATTAAGCCTCAGTGTACAGCACGTTAAGGACAGAGATCCTACATGAGGAGTAAGTGCACAGTGACTCCTGTTGTTGACTTTACAAATTGACACTCCTGTTTATGGTATCAGTAATCTCCCTACGCACCAGTCATGAGTTTCCAAGGCTATGGAAGCCCCTTGAGTTCTCCGACTCTTATCTTGTTTAGACAAGGTCATAGTCAAAGTGGAAGTTCTCTCCTCCCTTCAGAGAAAGGTACCTCCTTCTTTGAAGACCTGTTCTTTCCACTGAGATCTCACTCACAGAGATCTTTTTGCCAGAGTGTCTTGGCTTTCCATGCCTGAAATACTCTCATGGGCTTTTCAGCCAGATCCGAATGCCTTTAGGGCTGATTCTGAGGCAAGAGTGCTATTTAGTACATCCGCCATTCTATGAGTCTGCTGAGTATCTCACTTCCCATGTTGGATCACTCTCCCCTTTATTTATTCTATCGGTTAGTGTTAGCAGGTACTAGACTTGTTTATGTGCTCCCTTTGACTCTTAGTCCTTTCATTATGATCAATTGTGAACTGAAATTGATCACTTAAAACCCCATGCTTTCTATCTCAGGGCCTCTGTGCTCAGGACTATTTCAACTCATTGTAATAATCGGTGCTTTATCTGCTTTGCACTAATGTAACTCAAAAAGAAAGTTCTTGGATTATATTTTGTCAAATAATGAGAATTACTTGATAGCAATTTATTTGTAAAGGGAAAATGATGTATATCAGCCAATTATAGCAAAGTTTCTCTTTGGCTTTTCTATACCCAATAGAAAGTTAGGATTTTCTTTTCAACTTAAAATTCTTAGTGTCAACTAGAGTCTGCCAAAGAATAAGCATTCAATAAACATTGTTGATGAAATATCTGAAAGAAATCCTATATCAAAGATAAAATATAATAGTTTAGGGGCCAGTGCTGTGGCATAGCGGGTTAATGCCCTGGCCTGAAGCACCGGCACCCTACATGGGTGCTGGTTCAAGACCCGCTGCTCCACTTCCGATCCAGCTCTCTGCTGTGGCCTGGAAAAAACAGTGAAAGATGGCCCAAGTCCTTGGGCCCCTGCACCCACATGGGAGACCCAGAAAAAGCTCCTAGCTCCTGGCTTCAGTTTGGCGCAGCTCTGGCCGTTGCAGCCAATTGGGGAGTGAACCATCGGATGGAGGACCTCTCTCTCTCTCTCTCTTTCTCTGCCTCTCCTCTCTCTGTGTAACTCTTACTTTCAAATAAATAAATCTTTTAAAAATATATATAATTGTTTATTGATAAACAAAAATGTGCTAATCATATAAAGACAATAATTTTTTAAAATTGCAAGATCATTGAAACAAATGAAATACCACTTAATGGAGAAATGTTGAAGTAAATTCCTGCATTCTGTTAGTGGACCTATGCAGGCACAAAACAATTATTTAGGAAGATTATGATCATATAAACAACTTCATATAATATCAAGCAGAATTGTCACAATAAACACACACATACACACAGGATCACACACACATATGTCTAATTTATGAAAGCATATGAATATTGTGTGAATAGGGGAAAAACAACTCAAGAGAAAATGACCAAAATTCAAATTTTGTGATGGTTGTACCATGGATAATCAAACAGTCTTTCAGTTTTTCTGACTTCTGCCATTGCCTGTTCCATGACTCTTCTTACGGTCCCACTCATAAATAATTAAGTCATATTGACTGTTTGCTCTGTACAGGACAATCTGCTAGGCTCTGAGAATGTGGAATCAAAGGTAATATGAATTATGACTGCAACAATCAATGAAATACAGTCTATGGGAGAGGTTTTTCCTGCACTGTAGCCTACCATCCTCCATTCTACTAGCCTTGCCAGGTGTTGCATTCTGTCATTAATAAGGCCGTGAAGTAAGAAAGTGGTGAAATAATAGTCAAATCCTTTTATCTGTGTAGATGAACAGAAAGTCAACAGAGGATTTCATAAACAAATAGCTTTTTTCAAAAGGCTGGTAAAGGAGAAACTTTTAAAAAGACAATAATTCATTTTTCTCCCAAATTATGGAAATATATAAATCTCAAATACTTCAACAGCTAGCCTTGTAGTACTACACTACCCTGGAATTTTTTTCTGGTCCCCATATTTCTCTTCTTAATCCACTTCCAAATATCTTAGATTATTTCATCTGCTTAGTATGTTTAAAAGTGATGGAATATTGCTGAAATGAGGACTATGACGAAGCAAGAGCAGTAATTCAGTGCTTTTGTTTAAAAATGAGTCAACTTATTTGAGGGGGGAGAGAGGGAGAGAGAGCGAGCTCCCAATTGCCAATTCACTCCCCAAATGCCTGTAATGGCAGGGGCTAGGGCTGTCTGAAACCACAAACCATGAGCTCAACCCAGGTGTCCCACTTAGATAGTAGGGAGCCGCTGTACTTGAGCCTTCACTGCTGCCTCCCAGGGTGTGCATTAGCAAGAAGCTGGATCAGAAGCCAGAGCCAGTGTCCAAACCCAGGTACTCCAATGTGGGGCACAGGTATCTGACTGCTAGGCTGAGCATCCACACCCTAAGTGCTTTCTGATTAACATAAGGCAGATGCTCCATATTTGAAAGTTGACTGTCCGAACAGGTTAGCATGACAGAAAAGATGCTAGAATTGAAATCAAAAGAGCAGATGAGTCTATGCTACAGCTGCTCAGAATGTGACCTTGAACAAGTCTCTCTCAGACTCTGCTTCAGTTCCTTATTTGCTAATCAGTGTTAATAAATCGTATCTTCATTCACCTACCTGTTTATTATAAAGATCAAATGATGGGGCTGTTGCTGTAGCGTAGCAGGTAAAGCCACCGCCTGCAATGCCGGCATCCCATGAGGGCACCGGTTTGAGCCCCAGCTGCTCTACTTCCTATCCAGCTCTCTGCTATAGCCTGGGAAAGCAGTGGGAGATGGCCCAAGTCCTTGGGCCCCTGCACCCACATTGCAAGACCCTGAAGAAGCTCCTGGCTCCTGGCTTCAGATCAGCACAGCTCCAGCCATTGTGGCCATTTGGGGAGTGAACCAGAGGATGAAAGATCTCTCTTTCTGTCTCTGCCTCTGCCCCTCTGTAACTCTGCCTTTCAAATAAATAAATAAATCTTTTAAAAAAATCAAATGAGAAATAGAAACAAAACCGTGTTCTGATTTTTCTACAGGACATCAAGATGCCACATCTCATTGGTCATAAGAGCAAAATCTCTCCATATGAAAGATACAGCATTCTTTCTAATCAGTTCCTTCTACAACTTCCAACATTCTCAGCCAGCACTGTAGTTCAAGCAATTGTAAGTCAAACCTCAATACTTAAGAATCTGAAAGACATGAATAAAAGTGGCTATGCCACAAGTGTGTTTGACACACACAGGGAAGAAATGGCTTTGTGTGGTCAGTTTTCACAATTGTGGTCCTATGCAACAGATTTTATACTTCCAAATTAATATACTGTTTAAAAAAATTGGAATAATTGGACACTGATGGAAAAGTCCAAAAATTGATTTTCAAAAATGTGTCCAAATTTCCATAATTTTTTTTGTCTAAAGAGTATTATTTTGGGGGGCAGCACGTGGCATAGCGGGTAAGGCAGCCACCTCCAGGGCCGGCATCCCATATGGTCACCGGTTCGAGTCCCGGCTGCTCCACTTCAGATCCTGCTCTCTGCTATGGCCTGGGAAAGCAGTAAAAGATAGCCCAAGTCTTTAGGCCCCTTCTCCCACATGGGAGACCCGGAAGAAACTCCTGGCTCCTGGCTTCGGATCGGCGCAGCTCCGGCTGTTGCAGCCAACTGGGGAGTGAGCCAGAAGATGGAGGACCTCTCTCCCTCTCTCTCTTTGCCTAGCCTTCTCTCTCTGTGTAACTCTGACTTTCAAATATATAAATAAATCTTTTTAAAAAGGGTATCGTCTTTATAAGTATATATATTTTCATTTAAAATAAATTTGCAATCATTTATATTGAGACTTTTAATTAAGCGACTAGACAAGTTGAGAACTTTCCTCTCATTGTGATATCTAATAAAAGAATATAGCTCTGCGGGAAAGATAATGAATCAAGTGACAGGGGCGAGTTAATAAGATTTATCATTGCATAAAGTCTACATTTAGAATGTTGAGGGATTTGGATCTGTCAGTAAATCTCTATGGGAAAAAAGTAATTTCAGTTTGGTGCATCTAATATTTATAGCATATGAGTTGGCACAAAAGCTGTTCTGTGAAATCATTTTGAAAATCCATTGATTGATTCATGTATTCTTGATATAATTTTTTTGCCTCAGTAAACACGCAATATTCTTACCAGTTATAACACTGATTGGATGGTCAGAAAGTTTAATCTCACATACACACACACACACACACACACACAAGGGCTTCTAAAAGTTTGTGGAAGTGGAATATACAGATGTTTATTTTGCTGTAAACATTATTTGAAATCCATACATATATCTAGCATAATGCTCATTTTCTATGAACTTTTTTTGAGCCTGCATATTTATTAGCTGCTTTCTTTCTTTGAATCCTTGGGGACCATGAAAAATAAGGACTTGCAAAGAGTTTAGAACTAATTAGTCAATGAAATTGCTCTTAGCTAACATAAATAGTTTCCTACTCATTTGTATCTCATCAGTGTAAGCCTTTATTTTAACATTTTAATAATGTAACACTTTCAGTAAGAGTGTTATATAAATAGTATAAATATCAGTAATGATGAACGAATACCTGAATTAATTATTCAAGAAGTACCCACTAACATTCACAAATACTTCATGCTACCTTTCGAAAGAAAAGCAGAAGCAACTAATTGCAAAAAGATAAATACTTTCAATATTCAACACATTTGGCATACAGAGCATATTTGACACACTTAATTTATAAGTTTCATATACCATTACCCATATTCATAAAATATTGCCCACTATAAACAGAACTTTCTTCTGTATACCTACAACAAAAGGCAGCACTGCCAAGAAGCAAGAGGATTGTTTCAGATTCCAGATTAATAGTCAGTCTACTTGGAACAGATGTTAAACCCTCATCCACACCCATGTGCATCTATTATCTGTTTCCGGTGGAATGGGTTTTGCTCTGATCAATAAATGTATCAGCCTAGCTGTTCATCTTGTTAGAGAGGTCAAAGGAGTGACAGGAGTACATCTGTTTTCATGTCAGATAATGTCTCAGGTAATGAATCCTCTCCAGGTAGATAAACAGCATTCCCTCAATTGTCCTTGGGTCTCCTACTGCAGACCCGATCCTGATGAAGCTGAGGCACTTGGGGAATTGAAAGTGTTGGCATTTCCTGAAACATTTTTAATCTAAACTTTATACTCATCTATGTGGTATTTTCAGCTCTTAAACAATGACCCCATTGCATAATATACATCTAAGATGATGGTTGTTATATAATGCATTTGCATATGTCGGAAAATGTAGCAGAGAGACTTTTCTAAAATGTAGCCAGTAAAAAGTGTTTTCCATTGCCTACTGCTAGGTTTAGGTGTGGTTTGAGTGATTGTGACTGGAGGCTTTGTGTCCAGACTGGCAGTCTTGGAAGGTAGTGCAGACTTTTAAGAGGAAGGGCCTGGTGAGGCATCCTTGGGTCATCTGGGACATAAATTCAAAAAGGATTGTGGGACCCCACCTAGTTTATCGCTCTGCTTCCTGGCCCCTATATGGTCCTTTTGCTGTTCATACTTCCATCATGGCCGTCTGCACCATGAGGTATACCACCTTCGCTGAGCCTGTGCTATGCTGTTCAGAATTTCAGCATCCGGAATTGTGAGCTATATATACCTCTTCTCTTACTATAACTCTTGCGAGCTAACGGCCTTGGGTATTTCATTGTAGAAACAACAGAAAGCTGACTAATGCATCTGCATAATTGTAAAAGCTCTTTGCAAGGATACATATTACATTCATCACGCTAATAATTAACAAAAGTGCATAATGAGTACAAGATACAAAATGTCTATTAGTGCATATTAACATATGTGATTACCTTGCTAATACTTGGTGAATGGAATACTAATATTGTTCTCACTTAAGTGAGCAAATGAGGTCAACCACTAGTTTTCTGTATGGAAATTTTTTGAAAGAAAAAACATGAAGGTGATGAGGTTGCTTCTGGGTGGGTGAAGTTATTGCATTTCATCAAGCCTATTTCCTGTAGCAGAATTGGATGTGATAAATAGATTCAGTCACTTTGATTTGTGGTCACTGGCTGAATCGCTAGCATTCATTTTAGCTTCCACTTTGGCATTGATTGACCATGGAGTCCTGTCACTTGAAGTAAGTCACTTGAGCCCTATAGTCATCAATGTCCAGATTGGTAAAAGATAGAAAGTAACTCCTCATCAAACAGCCATCCCTGGGGAATGGGCATTCTTCATGCTACAGGCCAAGGTGCAGTCTTGCCAATAGACTTGGGATCCAATTAGCAGAATAATTGGCAACAGTGAAAGTTGACAGGCCCCCTGTGTCTGTGTGGACTGCAAAGAGGAAAATGCAATCATCCAGAATTGCCCCCTCCTTATCACCAGGAGTCTGAGATCCTACAATCCAGTAAAATCTGAAAACTTCAGGTAAATTCAAGATCGTCAAGTTACTTTTTCAGTTAAAGATTTAAATATACATCAAACACTTAGTACTATCCCACAGGCTAAAGGGCATTTCAACTTCAAGTTTGGGAAGAATGTGACAACTACAAAAACAAAATATATTCAACAGTGACTTTTGGCTGAAACATTCATAATATTTTCCAACCCAGAAAATGTACCCATGTCCTGGCCCCTGATGATGGATAGACATCAGGAGAGCATCATTTCAGAGTTAGGCCCTGCACTAAAGATGCTGACATTACTGAGACTGCAGAGACCTGGGAAGACAGGGAGAATGTAGTTTCCGGAGGTGCAAGGAGGTAGCAGTGCCTTCATTTTGAGGCTAGGGCTTGCAAGGAAGCCTACGGTCCCGAGAGACGAACCCTGACCATAGAACAAGTGGGAGCCAATCAGGCTACTGAGATCAGACTCAGAGCTGAAGGACAACTCATTGAGACCAAATCTCCTGGAGCAGAATAAAAAGTCTCAATAATAAACAGTAGCAGTCATGCTGACATCAGACTAGGACCAGGAGGAGCCCAACGTGGACTCTCAGTGTCTGGATTAGTGCGACCTTAGATGACTGAGAGTGGAGTGATACTTGATTTTCTTCATGGGGTTGTTCCCTGCCTCTGGGTATGGTCACTTCTCCAGTTACACAGATGAGAGGGCTGTGGGGTCAGGGCTCCTTGTAGATCATTACATCGATGTTGAACATTGAGTGACCCGATCCAATCCCACCAAAACCTCTCTGTAACTTGCTTATGTTCCTGGAAGACTTGGTGAAGCATTTACAAACATTTTTTTCTGTCCAGGGAGTGATTTAGAAAAAAATGTGTACATTCTGAAAAGGAGTCAAGGAATCGGAAGCACCATTCCCATCCAGAAGTGAAAACTGCAGCATTCATAGCATCGCAATTCAGCTGCGGTCCAGTCCTCTTCATTAGCCAGCAATCCCTCTCTGACTTTGAGTAGAAATAAGCAAGCATGAAATTTATCAAAAGTTATAACATTTTCCAGACACATCTACAGTTAATATATGGAGTTTAATTTCTGTAATATTTCATTAAAGCACATATCTAGAAATAAAAATGTACCAGCAATTCTATTAACTATTTTCAGATATCCACATTTCATCAAACAGTCTTTAACTCAGGTAATGGCAAGCCACAGCCTATGGACACCACTGGGCTCTACTCATTAGAATATACGCAAACATTATCCATTTTTTCTTGAAGAGACAGAACCAAATCTAGGCCAAAAATTCATCCTTGAGCTAGAATTTTGAAGTCATTTGTCAAATGTTAAGACCATGCTGTACTATTCCTTATGAAAAGAAAAAAAAGTGATCATATGTGCATCCCATGTGACAAGTAAACTGTTTATTAAACTGGATATACATGGATAAAATTGGATATCCTTATCAGCTAAAATGCTAAACAAATTGTCTAGACAGATACATGTCACCAATTTGATATTAGTTTGCCAGCTATTTTTTTAAGATTTATTTATTTATTTAAAAGGCAGAGTTACAGAGAAAGAGAGAGAGAGCAAGAGAGAGAGAGAAAGATCATCCGCTGGTTCACTCCCCAGATGGCTGCAACAAATGGCTGCTTTGGCCAGGCCAAAGCCAGGAGCCCAGAGCTTCTTCCAGGTCACCCATGTGGGTGCAGGGGCCCAAGTACTCCACTGCTTTCCCAGGCACATTAGCAGGGAACTGGATGAGAAGTGGAGCAGCCAGGACTCATATGGGATTATGAGAGATACATAATTTATACATAGGAATTTTTATGTTAAAATTTTATTCTATGGGTGGGCATTGTTGGTGCAGCAGGTTAACCTACCATTTGAGATACCTGTATCCTATGTCAGAGTTCTGGTTCCAGTTCTAACCACCCTGCTTCTGATCCAGATTCCTGCTAATGCATCCTGAGAGGCAATGGATAATAGCTCAAGTGCTATATGCAAGTTATACCATGCATATGCAAGACCCAAATGTAGTTCCTGGCTCCTGGCTCAGCCTGGCCCCCAATCCTGGCTGTTGTAGGTGTTTGAAGAATGAACCAGCAGATGGGATACCTCTCTCTGTCTCTGTCTCTCTCTCTCCCTGCCTTTGTTACTCTGCCTTCCAAGTAGATGAAAAATAAACAAATGCTTTTTGAAATGTTATGCTAACATTATCTTGACATAATTTTGCTATGCATATGTGATTAATCAGTGACACAACAGAATTAATATTTCAATGGAGGAAAATATTTCAACATCATGAGAGTTTTATTTCAAGGTTGTCAATGGATCATGACCTGATGGCAGTTGTCAGAAATACAGACAGAATCCTTCTTCAGGCTCTCCACATCCAGCAGTCTTATTTTTAAACTCCTTCACCAACACCCACAAAGCTGACTATCAGCTTTATAAGATGATGAGAGCTTTAATATTTCTCCATCTCTCATCCCTGTCAGTTATCAACAGAGGTCAAACTTATGTGGATGATCTTAATGAAATCTTCTAAAGGTAACAGTTTAGAAAACCTTTTTCATTTCTTAAACTAAACTCATTTCCAACCATTAATATCTCATACCTTAAACCTGCCTATTGGCTTGCAGCTTATAACCACCACTCCACTTGTTGCCCAAATCCAAACCTAACAATTACCTTAGATCTTGACTTCCCTATCATTTTTCTTCTTCATTCTATCATTATACCTGTAAAATATTCTCCAAGATCAACCCAGGTCTTTACCCCCATGAAAATCATTTTATTTCACAACTTCAACATTTCCCAAATACGTTGCAATAACCTCCCATCATCCTAATTTTGGCTTCTTCACAATGGAACTTCTTCCCTGTACAATCTGATTAGGATGCTTCCCTGTTTAGAACTCTTAAAGGATAGCTCAATATCTGCAGAATAAAATTTAGGTTCAAAAGTTGTAAGATGTGCTCCATCAGCTGTCTCCCTTTCTCCTCTAGCCGTCAAGTTTTCTCTTTGTAAACCTGAACCCCCCTAATCTCCTTCTGCCCTACTCAATCTTCACTCCAGACCTTGCCCAGTCTTCACACTCTTGACTTTACTCATTCACATTCCAAACCTCGCTCTGGGAAGCATTTCTCGACCTGTCTGTTCTTCCCCCATACAACGTTAATTACCTCTTCTCTGTGTGTGATTTCATGACACTTGATAGCATATGGAGTGTTTTATTACAAAAGATGGCTGCCTGTGCTCTTACTAGACGGTGCATAGCTAGATGGCAAAGGCTGGGTGATATTCATGTTTTTTTCCTCAACACCTAACATAAAGCTATGTATTTAGCAGTAGCCCAAATGTTTTACAAAAATAATAGATGTGAATGAAATAATGAATTCAAACTATCCTATTGCTTTTATTTTTATTTATTTATTTGAAGGAGTTGCAGAAGGAAAGAGAGAGACAGAGAGAGAGAAATCTTTTATCTGCTGGTTCACTCCCCAGATGGTTGTAATGGCCTGAGCAGGGCCAGGCTAAATCCAGGATTCAGGAGCTTCTTCCAGGTCTCCCACATGGGTAGGAGGGGCCCAAGCATGTGGGCCACCTTCTGCTGCTTTCTAGGCTATTAGCAGAGGGCTGGATTGGAAGTGGAGCAGCTGGGATACGAACCAGCACCCATATGGGAATGCTGGTGTCCCAGGCAGTGACTTAACCCACTATGCCACAGCACCCATCCTTCCTGGTTTTTTTTAGCCAATGAATATCCTAACTTCTGACCATAGTATCAAGCCTTTTACAAAGCATGTCCCTGACCTATTCTAGAGGAGAATTGATGCTGCTTTCACAGAATGACACGGTAAACTCATAACCTCAAAGAAACCATTTAAGTAAATTCCATTAAAGTAAACCATTTAAGTAAATTAAGTAAAAATAGTCTAACCAGCTAACAGCTATGCTTGGAACTTTCTATAGTAAACATAGAGTGTATTTTGTAAGAAATAAAATTCTGGGCCGGCGCCGTGGCTCACTAAGCCAATCCTCCACCTGCTGTGCCAGCACCCCGGATTCTAGTCCCAGTTGGGGCGCCAGATTCTGTCCCGGTTGCTCCTCTTCCAGTCCAGCTCTCTGCTGTGGCCTGGGAAGGCAGTGGAGGATGGCCCAAGTGTTTGGGCCCTGCACCCGCATGGGAGACCAGGAGGAAGCACCTGGCTCCTGACTTCAGATCGGTGCAGTGCGCTGGCCGTACCAGCCATGGGGGGGGGGGGGGTGTGACCCAACGGAAGGAAGACCTTTCTCTCTGTCTCTCTCTCTCTCACTGTCCAACTCTGCCTGTCAAAAAATTTAAAAAAGAAATAAAATTCTTCATCTATAAAGAATGCTTACAGTTATGAAATTCTTCCATTTAAATTAATTTGATATTTTTAAGGAATTGTATTTGGCAAAACATTAATTTTGTAGAAAGTGAAACTGAACTTTAAATCGCATAAATGATTTTTCAAGGTCACAAAGGGAGGACTGAACCAGGATAAAATATATGAATTTGATATACCAGTTAATGTTTTTCTACTCATCACATTCACAGAAATATATATATATATATATGGAAAGTACATAACAGCATGATCTTATTTTGTCACCTCCATATCTAAATATATGAAGAAATATTAAAATACATTTGTTCTAGTTGTATACCTACCTACTAGAAAGTTCTAACAATGACAAAGGTAATTATGTTTCTTGTATACAATCCTTTCATTTTCAATTCTTGAACTTAGCACTAGTAAGATTTTTTTCTTGTGCCTTTTGTGGCTGTTTACCCCCAGAGCTGTCAAGGCTATCTCCTAATGTGAAGAAGAAATTCTTTATCTTAAAATAAATGTTATCTAAAAATAAATGCAGTACAGTGTAGCCACCCAAGTTCACCCTGTCCCTAGCAGTCTCAGATGAATATGCATCTCTCTGACATTCTAACAGAGCAAGGGGTGAGCTCCTTTCTGGAAAACTGACAGTTGCTCAGCTAAGAGAGGCAAGGGGAAAGGAGTAGTTCACTCTCCGAGTGATGTGTTTTAGGCCGACGGTCCTCTTCCATTGAGTTTAACCTCTCCAGACATCTCCTACAGAAGAAAGACTTTTCTCTGACAATATCCAAGTGCTAAAGAAAATATCTATACTGACAGGTAGTTTCCTAGTTTAAGGAAAAGCCCTGATGCTTGAATTTGCACATGATGGCAAGAACATTTGGATTTCTCAATATTAAAAAAAAAGTAGTTTAAGAATTTTCTAGGTGGCACAGAATCTAGGTGGAACTGATATTTCACCTAAACCTTAGTAACCTAGAAGTGACTCCCGGTCAGTGATGAAGAAATCACACCCATACTCTTTGAATTGATTAATATTCATTCAGTCTATTCATTTATTCATTCCTGAAACAAAGTAAGCCTCTTCTATGTGTCAAACATTATGAAAGGCACAGATAAGATGTCTAGGGTAAGATGAGCATTGGGATGAAAATGTCACGGAGAACTCTGAAAGATTCAATGCTCTCATTGATCCCTAAAAGAGAAAGAAAACTGGTCCAAGCCAAAGAACCAGTTTGTGATTAGAACCAAAATGAAGAGAGGGGAAGGCATTTGGCACAGGGGTTAAGTTGCCACCCAGAACTCTCACATCCCATATTGGAGTACCTGGTTTGAGTCCCTGCTCCTTCACTTTTGATGCAGTTTCCTGCTAATGTACACCCTGTGAGACAGCAGGTGGTGGCTCAAACACTTGGGTCCCTATCATCTACATGGGAGAACGGGGTTGAGCTTCTGGCTTTCCTGGCTTTGTCCTGGCCCAGATGTTATTGGCATCTGGGGAGTGAACCAATGGATGGAAAATCTCTCTCTCTCTCTCTCTCTCTCTCTCTCCCCCCCTCTCCCTCTCTCTCTCCTCTCTCTCTCTATCTCCCTCTCCCTTTCCCTCTCCCTCTCCTCTCTCTCTTCTCTCTGTTGAATAAAATGAAAATGCTCACATAATAGATACATATATAATTTTTAAAAAATGATTAAAGAGGGAAAAACATTGTGACATACTGGACAAAGCCACCACTTGCATGCCAGCATCCCACATGGGTGCTGGTTTGTGTCACAGTTGCACCACTTCCAATCCAGCTCCCTGTTAATGGCCTGGAAAAAACAGCGGAAGATGACCTGCATTCTTGGACTCCTGCTACCCATGTGGGAGGCCTGGAAGAAGCTTCTGGCTCCTGGTTTTGACCTGGCCCAGTCCTGTCTGTAGCAGCCACTTGGAGAGTGAACCAACGGATGGAAGATTCTCTCTCTCTCTCTCTCTCTCTCTCTCTCTCTCTCTCTCTCTCTCTCCCCACCCTGTAACTCTGATTTTCAAACAAATAAATAAACCTTTAAAAGTAATAATTAAAAAAATACTTGGCACATATACAAATAACTGCAAGAAATTTAGTAATACCAGAACTAATTTAGAATCAGCAAAAATGGAGAAAAGAAAATTGATTTAGGTACTGTAAAAGGGTGAAATCTAGAACAGGTGTGTAGCAAAGCTGTTACAACACTGCTTGGGGGGACTGAGCTAGCATTCTATATGGGCACCCATTTGAGACCTGGTTGCTTCACTTCCAATCCAGCTCCCTGCTAATGCGCCTGGGAGAGCAGCAGAGGATGGCTCTAGTGCTTGGGCCGCTGCATCCACATGGGAGACCCGGAAGAAGCTCTTGGTTCCTGGTTTCAGCCTGGAACAGCCCCAGCAATTGTAGCCATTTAGGGACTGAACCAGAGGATGGAAGATTCTCTCTCCCTCTCTCTCTCTCTCTTTCTCTGTCCTTTCTCCCCCCCCTTCTTCCTTCCTCTCTCTCTATATAACTCTTTCAAATAAAATAAAAATAAATCTTAAAAAAAAAAGACACTGCTTGGAACATTTCCATCCCATATTGGAAGTGACCAGGTTCAAGTCCAAACTCCATTCCTGATTCCAGCTTCCTGTTAATGCACACCTGGGGTGGCAGCAGGCATTAACTCAAAGACTTGAATCCCTGCCACTCACAAAGGGCCCTGGATTTTATGCCAGCCTCCTAGCTTTAGCCTGGCCCAGCCCCAGCTATTGCAGGCATTGGGAGAGTGCACCAGTACTCAGAAGATCTCTCTCTCTGTTTCTGTCTCTCTGCCTTTCAAATAAATAAAAGTAAATACATTTTGAAAAAAAGATGGAGAGTCAAAAAGAATCAGTGATTTGCTGGCAGAAATCAGAGAAGCATGACATTTCCTTTTCTGATCTGGGTGACTGGCTGAATAATGGTGCCATTTCCTGCATGAACAAAAAACAGGGGGAGAAAGAGAAGGTGGAGAAGGAGGAAGAGGAGTGGGTAAGCCTGAGGAAGAAGAAATAAAGTTAGAGCTACCTATGAAATATGCAATGGGAATGTCAAAAAAGCACATTTTCAGAGAGATATTTGGACTGTATTTTAGTTTGGGGTTTACTAACATGGAAAGCATAAGTGGAAATTTTACTTTTGAATCTTTTAAAATTTTCTTCTGAAAATTTACTATATATATATATATAAATAGTTTAAATAGTCAAAATTTTTGACAATACAAATTCTTTTAACTCTGCGGCTCTTTCTTCTCTTCCTTGCCTCTGTATTTCTTACTAGCATGCTGGACAAGCATTCTTTGACTGCTCCCAGTCTTAGGTATTACATATTAATTTCCAGTTATGGAGGGCGAGGATTTACCTCTTTTCACCGTCTCCTTGATTGGAGTCTTCTTAACATAACTGCATCACAATTGTATCTGGAAAAATAATGTGTTTTTATTGCTCTAACTATGTAAATATTATGTACAGATAGGCAACCTGGTGTATTTCTTTTCTTATACAGGTTTGTTCTCTGAGGAGTTAATTACAGTCAATTTTCTTTAATATTTTCTTTATTTATATGAAGGGCAGAGTTACAGAGAAAGAGAAAGAGAGGGATCTTCCATCCACTGGTTCAATCCCCAAATGGTGGGAACTGCTAGGGCTGGGCCAGGCTGAAGCCAAGAGCCAGGAATTCCATCGGAGTGTCCCATGTGGGTTGCAGGGGCCCAAGCACAGAGAGCTTGATCAAAAGTGGAGCAGCTGGACTCAAACCAGCCTTTGGGAACTCGTACACAAACCCCATTTATTCTCCCTTCCCCACCCCTGCCACCGTGTTTCACGCAGAGTTCTCCACATGCTTTCAGGGCAAGAGTGAATGAAGGACATTGGAAGAGCAGGGGGACTGGAAACTCTGCATTTCAAAGGTTAGGTGCGATGATAACTCGCCTGAATGCAGAATTCCAGCTTGGCTGTTTCCTGGCATCCCCTGTATCCCCTGTCCTGTGGTGACTGGTGTCAACTGTGACTCCATTATCTGAGCAGTCGCTCCATACACACAACTCACCAGTTGAGGAGGATCAGTATCTTTTCCCTCTTTCCACACAGCACTCAGCCACGTGTACTCCTCCCAGCTTACATGATGTTGTCATCACAGAACTGTGTCCTCTTTAACATATTATGACATCACTTGATTATGCTATACAGTCTAGGTATTTAAACTACCTGTATATTTTTTCCATTTTTCCTTGCTTCCAAGAAATAAAAAGTTAATAAAACATTTAATAAGCTCATTTATCAGCTTATTTTAAATAAAGATGAATAAATTAATAAAATGAACATATAAAAAGATATTTTAGACCTATATAATTAATAGAAGCTTACAATATAACTAAAATTAATATCTTACTATCTCATGGCTGACGCTGTGGTGTAGTGGATGGGCCGCTGCCTGCAATGCCGGCATCCCATATAGGCGCTGGTTCAAGTCCCAACTGCTGCACTTCCAATCCAGCTCTCTGCTGTGGCCTGGGAAAGCAGTGGAAGATGGTCCAAGTCCTTTGGCCCCTGCACCCCCATGGGAGACCCAGAGGAAGATCCTGACTCCTGGCTTCGGATCAGCTTAGCTCTGGCAGTTGCGACCATTTGGGGAGTGAACCAACGGATGGAAGACTCCCCTGTCTCTCTCTCTCTCTCTCTCTCTCTCTCTCTCTCTCCCTCTCTCCCTCCCTCCCTCTCTCTGCCTCTCTGTAACTCTGCCTTTCAAATATAGATATATATATATATTATACATATATATATATCTTACTATCTCAAGCTTATATAGTTAATGAACTTTTCATGTGCATAAAATTCATCTATTTAAATGAGTAGTAGAGAAGTTAAAAAGATAATTTTTCCATCACATCACCCTGTGCAAAATCAACTGATACTTTGCCATCTCTGCTTTCTCTGATGTTTGAAAATTTAGTCCTCACACTCAAGAAAAAAATATTAGTAAGCAACTACAAACTACCATCACTTAACAAAGAAACAACTCAGGTTCTGTTATATTTGATGGTGAATTATAAACATAAAATTGGGTAGTAAACATATGGGTTGTCCTTTAAAAATATAAAAGCTAT
Organism: Oryctolagus cuniculus; assembly: GCF_051225735.1. NCBI lineage: Eukaryota > Metazoa > Chordata > Mammalia > Lagomorpha > Leporidae > Oryctolagus > Oryctolagus cuniculus. The sequence goes on along the minus strand of NC_142869.1, from coordinate 147,239,432 downwards.
AAATAGTGGACAGTAATTTTATCAATGTAGGAATTCTGGAAAATATCCGCCTCTAAGAAGAGGAGGGTATCTGTCATGAAAGACTAGGTTATGTTGCAGTAATGAGCACTTTCCAAATATCAACAAATTAGATTTACAAAGATTTACATTCTCACTCAATTTCCACGCAGCTCAGCTGGGGTCTCTCCACACATTCATTCTCCTTCTGGGGCACAGGGGAGTCTCCATCTGGAGTATTGTTGTCCCCTTAGGAAAGGGAGTGGATGAGGGAGGATGGGAGATGAGAGAGAGAATGAGAGACAGAGAGAGAGAGAGGTAAATAACTGGCTTCAAAATTTTACCTCCCCCCACCACCAACAAAATATACAATGCCTCTCACATTTTCTTGATAAATTAAGCAAACTATATAGCCCCCATCCCATTCACAGCCTCAGAGAAATGTAATTCTCCCAAGAATTATGTTTTCAAGAGGAGAACTGGAAACACTTGGTGAGTGGCATTAATAAAACCCATAAGGAGCTATACAAAGAATGCAATGGAAAAATTAGAGTAAGAAATACAGAATTTTGAGATGGATAAAAAGCTGGAGGAAATATTACCTTGGCTAAATAAATTTCGAAAAACCTATTCAGAAACATTGGAACAAAGCTGATAAGCATCTACATTCTCTCTTTAGTAAATTGATTCCTTATGGATCACTGTGAATCAAACTCTCATTTTTTTGGTAAGAAAAATGCAATAGACCATTCTCAACCTATGACAGTGCACTGTTTGAATAAGGAAACAAATTGATGATGATCTTACCTGCATACCAAGGGCAACCTCGCCATGTTTGAACATTGAGGAAAGTGATTTTATCCCAGTTTACCTGCATAGCACAATAACTAGAAAATATACCATTAAGAAATCCTCAATTAAAATTAAATCTACTGGTTTAATGAATGGAAATGCCTGACAATGTGAAACAGCATAAAGACTATTAAATGCATCATAAAGGAAATTATGATAGTTATCTTCTTAGAACCTACATGTTGGGAAATTTTTTGTTATTATTATTAACATCTCATAGAGCTACATAGAGGTTGATTCACACTCAGAGAATACTGGGACAATTATAGATATAACTGTAATGATCCTTTTGTACACTAAGGGGCGCCAGGACCATATGTTTAACATGAAACTTCTCCATTGGGAGCACTTCTCTGCCAATATCTTATATCTCATTGTGGTACTTAAGAAATGGCATGACTATTTAGGAAATAATTCCACCAAACCAAGACTCATGGTAGTCCTTGGAGGGCCAACTGAATCATACTAAAGAAATGAATGTCTCATTCCTCTTATTAAAGGTATTAATATCACTTTTAAAACCTGTACATAAATTAACTTGCATAGCATCGTCTAGATTAAATCTCAATCAACTTGGACAAGAAATGCTGAGCCTATCTTTTGAAGACTAATGAGATAATGAAAATATTATTTTATTATCCTTATATGTCCAAGGCTTTATCTGGATTGAAGAGCCAATAGATCTGACAAAATGATCTCATATATTTTCTCCACTCTGCTGAATATTGGTGTGCACGAAAAACCAGGTCCCAATTCACAAAGGAGTTTTTAAAGAGAAAAAGCAGGCATCACCTGAGAAAGATGAGGAGTTCTCACACCCTCCTGCCTCTCCACTAATCACCTACAATCCTCCTCCTTTCCAGGAAGCGCCTGGCTTGGAGACTCATCACAATGCTCCATAGTTGAGGAAAAGATCCACCTACAATGACTCTGTCACTCCAAGCAAGGAAATAGGTCTTTATAAAGTCAAAGAATACATCCATAAAGAAAAACCATTTCGTCATAACTTCCACAGATTTCCAGAGCAATATTCTCTGTCACTCTAAACTCACAGTACCTCTGGGGCTCAGGTGGTAAAGTAAGGAAGCAGAACCTTATAGAGTTCAGGCAAAGCTCTCCCTGAGTCACACAGCCAGGAGGTGCTGCAGTCAGAATTTTAATTAAAATTTGTTTGATCACAAGTTCCTACACTTCTGATGTAATTAGCACATTAGTTGTTGCCAGATTGGTGCACAGAGAAGAATTTTTCTAATATGTCTATATTTATAGTAGTAATAATCTTAGCTCATCCATCCTCCTTTAGATGTGGTACAGAAGTGCATTTCTACAGAGAAAACACAGTTTGATGTCATCTCTGCACATCTTCTAAAATTTAGATTTGTTCTGCATTTATATTATTCCTTTAAAGGAAGATAATATAAATTCCTTTGAAGTGGGTTATCCCTCATAGGGCCTGACCTATAGCTGTCACTTCACAACCCATAACTACCATCAAAATCTGTCAGTTTCGTAGGCTGGTCTGTCTATGGATGCCTATAGGAACAAGAAGTTAAGTAAGAATGCAGAAGACCCTCTCTTTTGAGTACTTGTCAAATCACTGGACCATTTTGTAAACTAAGTGAGACTAAATGTATTTGTATATGTACATATCAGTACACATAGTTTATTCATCAACAAATATTTATTAATTGTTTACACAGGTATATGAAATCAGGAGATGAAGGTTTCAGCTGAGCATATGAAAAAAGGCAAAAATAGAAAAGAGATTTGCATCTATTTGACACAGATAAGTCATTTTTATATTGCTAACATAGTCAGAGGTTAGAAAGGAAATTTTCTATACTTTATGCTTTTTTCATTCTTATAACCGATATGAGATTAATGATAAAATTCGCGTCAATAGGAAGATTATGGCCAACCATGTCATTTCTGCTTCTTAGGTAGTAGGTATAAGAAGGACTCTGATTTTTAAAAGTATGAATCAAGATGCTCCTAAATCAGACCCCATCTATAGAATTATTTATAAGAGGTTGTTCTTGAACATTGATCATTCAAGAGAGTTTAGTAAAAATGATTGAAATTCTCCTTGAGATAAAGACCAGTTAATCACTTAAGCAATTGCCTTAGTTTAAACATGATTTGGTTCCCTAGCTTTCGCTAAGTGCCAAAGTTGTGAATTGATGGTTGGAGGCTTGAGAGGCTTGATCCAATTGTGGTGTCTAGGAGGTGAGCCTATTGGAAGGTCTTTAGGTCCTGGCAAATCATGGCTTAGAAGCTGGTTCTCGTGAGAGGATGGTGATAGAAGCCTGAGCCTCAACCCAGCTTTTCTCTCTCTCTCTCTCTCTCTCTCTCTCTCTGCTTCCTGGCTCACCATGAGGTCCTTCCTCCTCATGGGCTCCAACGTGCCATCTGCCACCAACAGAGTCTGCCCAGTCTTGGGCTGTGAGCTAAAATAAACCCCTTTCCTGAATAAACAGCACATCCTGGGTATTTAGTTATAGTAATGGAGCTAAGACGGCAGTTAATACGAAACTAAATATGTATGTGCATGTCTTCCTGGTTATAGATAAACACAAATATATATCATAGTGTAGGTTTAGTGTTAACTTCTGCCAGCTTTCTTTTTCACCAAGGAGTCAGTGAAAGCACACAGCCTGCATGCTATTCCTACTCATATTGCGATCTTCTTTAATCTTTCAGCTCTGCACCACCTACTGGCCTCTTTCAAGTCGCACAGGGACCAGATCCTGCCCTGTCTCCATCAGAACAGTGACTGTTCTACAGTCAGGTGCAGAGGCAGGTGTTTGCAGACTAGACTTTGCACACAGAATCTTGGTCGGTCTTATCTCTAGCTATGCATAGGTTTCTGAGCTGCTAAAATTAGTACGTTTTCACTCCTTAGCTATGGACTGCAAGCTTTCCACAGTTATTTACTATGAAGGTAATCATAATACTCTTCATGTAGTTTTCAGCATTGCACACACTTTCTTCTGGCCTGCCCACTATGTAATTCGAGTGTTGTGCACAATGGTGGGTTTTTAGTGGGAAAACAGAAGCTCTGGACATATATCAGTTGTTGGTTATATAACTTGTTTTATGTTCTAGGCATAAGTAGTATAAGAACATAGATTCATTTTACCTAACAACCCAAAAGAGCTGAGGGAGGTGCAGAGAAATAAAGAAATGAAGGTCTACACGGAGCCAGATTTTCTAAGAAGCTACGGAAATCTGATTGGTGGGAAAAATCTCCCGAGTCCAAGCAGCCATATGGGTCCAACCCTGATATCCTGAGGTGTCACATTTACAAGGACTTTGCTGCAAGAGAGCAAGAGGATATTCTGTGGCTTTCCCAAAGCCACAGAGCCAGTAACTGGCAGAGATGGACTTTGAACCCAACAGTTTCTCTCCAAAATCCAAACCTTAACACGGGAAGAGCACCATGTTTCCTAGGAACTATTGAATTCCATGATATTTGCCCAAAATCCTAAGCCCAAGTCTCACTGCCCAGTTTCCCAAATGCCTCTTTACTTGTTGATTCCTGTGCATACTTTATTCCCCCCACCCAAACTGTAGTCACAAGTCTTGAAACATAATGAATACTCGATGATGGAGATAGGGATTATATTGCCCTACAGTAGAAAATTTCATTATTCTTATTAAAAATCTGTGGAAAATATGTGCCGCATTGACTTTGCATATCAACACTGCCCCATAAGCAGTTCCATGCACTCTCTAGGGTTTGTGCCAATCTAGCAAACAACCAGCCAGAGAGAGACACCTCTTCCCTCTGTACCAAGTTACACTTGCTGGGGTTTCACAAAATGTTTTGAACTCTATAGAAAAAAAAAAGCAGATGTTTGAGTAGACATTTATTTTTATAACACTTAATATGTGATTTATTTTAAATTCCTGTATTCTAACTGGCCTTTGGTGATAAATAAAAATCTGCACAGAAACAAGGTTTTCAATAGGTTATTGGGATTGAATTGGTGAAACACTGTCCTGGGTAGAAATGGCACAGTCGGGGACAACATTGTGGCGCAGAATAAGCTGCTGCCTGTGATGTCAACATCCCATAAGAGCACAGGTTTGGGTCCTGGTTGCTCCACTTTCTATCCAGCTCCCTGCTAATGTACCTGAAAAAGTAGCAGAAGATGGGCCGAATACTTGACCCTTGCACCCACATGGGAGACCAGGATGGAGTTCCCTGGCTTGTAGCTTCTGGCTTCTGGAAGCTTCAGCCTAGCCAGCATGGACTGTTGTTGCCATTTGGAGCTTTAACCAGTGGATAGAAGATTCTCTCTCTCTCTCTCTCTCTCTCTCTCTCTCTCTCTCTCTTCCTGTCTATACTTCTCTCTGTGTAGCTCTTCCTTTCAAATAGATAAATAAATCTCTAGAAAGAAAGAAACAAAGAAAGGACACAGGCAGATGATGGGAAATTATTCAGTAAGAGAACTTATGTGGTTCATCAGGGTTAATATTTGCAAAGACTACACTGATGTGTGTGGTCTACCATCTCCAAAACCAGACCTTGATAATTTCTACTCAAGAGCAAAGACTGGGCTGGCGCCACAGCTCAATAAACTAATCCTCCACCTAGAGGCGCCGGCACACCGGGTTCTAGTCCCGGTTGGGGTGCCGGATTCTGTCCCGGTTGCCCCTCTTCCAGACCAGCTCTCTGCTGTGGCCAGGGAGTGCAGTGGAGGATAGCTCAAGTGCTTGGGCCCTGCACCCCATGGGAGACCAGGAGAAGCACCTGGCTCCTGCCTTCCGATCAGCGCAGTGCGCCAGCCGTGGCGGCCATTGGAGGGTGAACCAACGGCAAAAGGAAGACCTTTCTCTCTGTCTCTCTCTCTCACTATCCACTCTGCCTGTCAAAAAAAAAAAAAAAAAAAAAAAAAAGAGCAAATACTGGAGAATTGGGGGGGGGGGGGATGTTCTTTTTCTTCCAAGATAACGATTTGAAGGCCTGGGTTTGGGGTGAAGTGACTAGCTAAACAAATTGGAAAACCCAGTACGATGGATTCTTCCATGGCTCTCTCCCAACACTTCCCACTCCAAGTCTCTGTGGTGGTGGAGCTTCTTCCAGGAGAAGGACATTCCCACTTTCTGTCATCTGGATTCCAACTGGGAATAGAAACAGTAAATTACCTGAAGGAAAGAAAAGGCAAGAGGACTTACTGCCTCCTGAGGCTCGGGAAGAGGGTTGTAGATGCTCTTGTCCCTGAAGTTATGAGAAATGACAACAGACTCCAACGAGGTTAGCAGGTCTCCCCTGCGTGGCTGAGAAGTTCCTGCACATAACCTCTGCCCACAGGCCAGAACAGAGACCCAGGAGTCCACTCTGCAAGCTGTGAGGTGACCACGTTCTCAAGGTCAAGGCCTTGTGGAAAAGGTCGGCATCCTGGAGAGTCCCACACATCACTGAAACACCTGCAAGCTGCATTAGTGTGGCCCCCTGAAGTCACAAGGCAAGGCTGCGAGTGACAGCTGAGATGCTGAGCACAATCCAGGCTGTGTCACAGGACTGAGGGCTGGTGGGACCTAGAGGCCTCCTGGGCCTTCAGTAACAGTAGAATGAAAAATACTGGCTCCTGGGGCCGGCGTTGTGGCCAGTGGGTTAAGCCACCACCTGAGATGACGTCACTGCAAGTGGCAGCTCTACCCGCTATGCCACAGAGCCAGCCCCCTTTCATACCTTTTTTTTTTTTTTTTTTTTTTGACAGGCAGAGTGGACAGTAAGAGAGAGAGACAGAGAGAAAGGTCTTCGTTGGTTCACCCTCCAATGGCCGCCGTGGCCGGCGCGCTGCAGCCAAAGGCAGGAGCCAGGTGCTTCTCCTGGTCTCCCATGGGGTGCAGGGCCCAAGCACTTGGGCCATCCTCCACTGCACTCCCTGGCCACAGCAGAGAGCTGGCCTGGAAGAGGGGCAACTGGGACAGAATCCGGCGCCCCGACCGGGACTAGAACCCGGTGTGCCGGAGCCGCAAGGCAGAGGATTAGCCTATTGAGCCACGGCGCCAGCCTCGTGCCTTCTTAATTTTGCTTCTTTCTAATTGTTTGATTCCATTGTTTGGGTACTCAATTATTTAAATGTTGTTTCCTTGTAAAAAAAAAAGATTTATTTATTTATTTATTTGAGAGGTAGAATTACAGACACAGTGAGGCAGCGACAGAGAGAAAGGTCTTCCATCTGCTGGTTCACTCTCCAAATGACTGCAAAGGCCATAGCTGAGCTGATCAGAAGCCAGGAGCCAGGAGCTTCTTCCAGGTCTCCCACGTGGGTACAGGTGCCCAAACACTTGGGCCATCTTCCACTGTCTTCCCAAGCCATCAGTAGAGAGCTGGATCAGAAGTGGAGCAGCTGGGACATGAACCGGCACCCGCATGGGATAGCAGTGCTACAGGTGGAGGCTTAGCCTACTAGGCCACAGCACCAGAAATTCTTAAAATGTTTCTATCAAATAAAAGTTTTGAATTCCATAACAGCAGACAATAGCTGCATATTTTTACAGTCTAACATATCATGGGTATAAGTGGTTTCTGAATCATAGTAAGGATTAAAAAAATTCAAACTGTTCAGGCTATGATACAATTTTCCTAGTGTGTTATAGAATGGATAAAAGGGAGGGTATAACAAGGAAAGTGTATCAGAGGTCTTACTCTGAAAGTTAATTGAGTTTTTAATGAAAGCTGATATGGATGTAGATAACCTTCAAATGGCAAGGAAGGCAGAAGATGGAACAGTTCCCTTTTTACAAATCAAAAGTTCCATCCCAGGAAGGTTCCAACAGAACTCAACATCCATGAAACATTGACATGGACTCTGATCAATTATTCATCTGGAAAAACTCCTAGGAGAAATCAACAAAAATCAAATTGCAAACACATAGAAGAAAAGGGTCTGCGGCCAAGAATAATCCATACTTATCCTGTCAAAATTGTCTGATTTCCACCTAGGAGATAAAATTGAATCTGATTAAGGTGAGGTTTGAAATCCACCACAATACTTTAGCTTTTTTTTTTTTTAATCTTTCTAGTCATTGTCTTCTAAATTTCTTTCCTTTTGTTTTCTGCATACAAAATACTCCATACTACTCCAAAATGTTTATTCTAATTTTAAGTAAAATACATGAAAACACATGTTAAATAAATTAGATTTCAGAGGAGATGAATGACTGCCTCTCCTGAGTGGGCTCTAATTGGCTGAATTTGAAAACTACGCACGGTCTGATCCCTTGAGCTGTTTTTGTTCCTCATCTAGTACCGTTGCTCTTAAGAACTAAAAATAACCTGACTACTTTAGCAGTGTGATTCTGAAGGAATTGTTAGAAATGGAGTCTCCCCAAACTGCCCAGATATTGAAAAGCTTTGGGCAAATGGGATCCAGTGGAGTTGATGAAATAAAAACAAGAGAGCTTTCTATAAACTCGGTTTTACAGAGACAGAAAAGCACAGCAGGAACTGTCACAGGTCCTTGCTTCTCCTCTCTTGTCGCTGGGCAGGGATTTTTCTTTGCATTTTGCTTGAGTACGGTTGTTTCAGGCACTCAATGTACACCCTAGAGCCAATTTTCTAAAGAAGAAAATACTACATATGCTTTAAAATGTGGACTCTTTGTATTAGTCATAGAAGAGAACCAGAGAAATGGAAGGATTTAAATTAGTTCTGTTCTCAAAGTCCATTCATAGCACCTCTTTAAGTTTAACCTTTCATGCTTAACGTCGAAAATAGCTCATGGTTCACCATCCAGCTCAAAACGAGATATAATGTCAGAAGATGTCTTCCCGTGTCAGAAATCCCATCCTCTCTTTACTTAATCCAGTCAACATCTTTCTGTCAACCATTTCCTTAAAAACAAGCAAAAACTCTTATTAAAACTATAAACCACCACCCCTAAAGAAAAGGCTGACACAGATGTTCACAGTGGCACTGGGACTACTGGGTTTATGGTCTGTAATTTAAACACACACAAATCTGGTCACACACACAGAGAAATACACATGCAGGCTTATCATTTTGAACACGAGCCCTCCACTTTTGGAAAAAGTATATCTTTTGAATACACAGATCATTTTATATCTGATTTACTCAGTATTAGTTTTATCTTCCAGAGCTCACAAATTAATAAAAACAAGCAAAATTTTAAAAAAAATTTTTTAAAAAGCCCCACTGGTGATGTGGTTTACATCCAGCTCTTTGTGTCCCTAGGCATTAAGCTGGAACTTCACTCCAGCCTATGAAGGGTCATTAGTCACCACAGCACCTGAAGGTTCCATATGCTTCTGACAATCCCCCTGATGGATGTGCTCTCTTATCTAAGATTTATGGTTGTGCCCATGAATCATCACCATATATAATTCAAAAACTGGCATCTGCCCTTGTGCTAGCACAGTTTATTTTCCCATCAGTGTCAACATCCTATTTTTAGAAGTTAAAATTAACTTATCCTAATGAAATAGGTAACAATGTGTGTTTATGAGTTAATTAGAACTTTAATTTGCTAATTGGGAGAAGAAATATTTGCCTCACAGGAATAAATGTGAACTTGAATTATATGGACTAGATGTTTGGGTAAGTAGAAAACATTCGATTTTTAGAGATTTTTGAACTTGGAAATCAAAGTGGAAAAGCAAATGAATTGATTTGGATGACTACCTGGCCTATAGGTCTGTATTAGGTTATCCTACATACCCACTCTGCTTCCAAGAATCAGGATGAAATGTAAAGAGAAAATTGTTGGTATCTGAACTGAATTATACAAGCAAGTTATTCTTTACACAAAGAACAAAGTAGGTGCGTGGACATACAATGTGAGTGGAAATCCAGGAAGATGAATTCCTATCTTAAAAGCAGACAGGAGGAGTGCTAAGACTACCCACCACGGAGTCACTCCACTGATAAAATTTTTCCCTAATAGCTCTCTAGTGCTTCACGAATGGGCTCTCTGTTTTATCCTATCATAAAATATCTCTGAAAATCTATCTTGATCTTCTCCCAAATTCACTCCATCATTTTTATGTATCAAATTACTAAGTGGCCCTGGACTTTATAAAATTCTGTTTTCTCAGCATTTGGTTCCTATTTCTATCTTAAAGTAAAACAAAAGAAGACCAACAATAATTTGAAGCTCGTAGACATCTTTCAAGGGCGGATACAATGCATCTCCCCTCCTTACGCTCGTCCTGTTCTTTTTGGCAGAGTCAATGGCTCTCTCCCTTGGCATTTTCTCTGTGTCCACTTCTTATAGCATCCATTGGTGTCTAGTCACATGTAATTATTGTCTACTAGATTTTAAAAGAATTTAAAGTCTATGCAGAGTCCACCAATTTGAATACATGACAGAAAGCAGACAATGAAGTTTGGCTTTTGGAAAACCATAGCACAAGTTATGGTGATAAATGGCTGCCTATACACAGACTACATGGAAAGTGACACAGATTGTAACTATAGAAAACACAGTGCTTCTAAGAGGGGTTATCTGCTACTCCTGTTTGGCCAATTCTTCTTCAGTTAGAATACTAGATCAGTATTGAGGCCAGCATTGTGGCTTAATGGATAAAGCTACCACCTGCAGTGCCGGCATCCCATATGGGGGCCAGTTGAAGTCCTGGCTGCTCCACTTCCAATCCAGTTCTCTGCTATGGTGGGAAAGCAGTGGAAGGTCGCCTAAGTCATTGGGCCCCTGCAACCATGCAGGAGACCTGGAAGAAACTCCTGGCTCCTGGCTCCTGGCTCCTGGCTCCTGGCTCCGGATCAGCCCAGCTCCAGTCGTTGAGGCCATTTAGAGAATGAACCAGCAGATGGAAAACCTCTCTCTCTCTCTGTAACTCTGCTTTTTAAACAAATAAATGAATATTTTTAAAAAAGAGTACTAGATCAGTATGTTGACAGCCTCTGATTTTTGAGACAAGCTAGGATTGTGAAATTTCACATGTGATCTCTATTTACTGAAATATTTCCGGCTAACTTCCCCAATAACATTTATATTGTGGACTAGGAAAAACATGGATTCTAATCATGGAATGTTAGAGTTAATCAAGGCTAGGTCCTAAGCTACCTTCTCATTGTGTCTTCTTTCCCATAGACAATCTCATTTCACCTATGTAGAATCACTTTCATCTCCAGGTACGTAATTCAGAAACTCATATTTCTAATTCAAGAGCCGAACATCCAGCTGCATACTCGACATCTCCTCTTTGATGACTGTTCGTAACACTTCACATTATACACTCAAAACCAAACTTAGGATTAAATGTTCGCCACTCTTCCAGGGTAATACACATCAACATGCCTAACGATCAATGTGATTGTGCTAACTCTAATCCTAGCACCTGTGCCTGAAAACTTATTTGTCTCAACCACTTACCCAACTCACCAGCAATGTCATTTTTTCCGTTCTGATTTCAGCCTCTTACTTTCAATGCCTTCTTTGTTTCTCTGTCTTCTCACCCACTAACCACTGTAGGGAAATTAGGCACACGTGGCAATTCAAAGATGGCGCCCAAAGGAAGTAAGGTGGGCGGTGCCCAAAGTTGTTTACCACCAAAGCTGATTGGCCACGCAGCATCAGGGGCGGTAACAGCTGATGATGAGTGTACAGACATATGGCTGGTCCTGTAAAAAGTCACCCTGTAAAATGACCTTTTAAGTAATTGGTTGGTCCTTAAGCCCTGCCCCAGTAATCATGTGGTCTTGTGCTTTCAAAGGCTTTGCCATGTGCCAGTAAAGGGAGTTCTTGCTTGCTTGACTTGACTCCCCGCTGCGTCTGACTGTCTCCAGGATCGGGAGGCTGGGGAACAGGCTAGCGGCGCACTTACCTTTCTTCGGACCCAGTCCATCCTCGTTCAGGTGGACTAAGACCCAGCAAACCACTTGCAACAGATTTCTAACTTCTCCCATAAATCCTCCAGCGCCTCTCCAATATTCTTGAAAATGCAGCTAAGCAAACTCCTCAGAATTCAAGTCAGGCAGTGTTTCTATGTCGCATAATGGATCAACATTTGTCCATTATTTTCTGGGATAAAGAAGAACACAACCAGGCCAAGCTAAAAAAAAAAAAAATCTCACTAGCAAGGCTCTGTCTAGTTTGGAGTCCCAACCCTCACATTTACGTTGCCTATTCTCACAATCCATCCCACGGATTGCTTTCTCTTATCTCCTGCTAACCCTCATTCACGTTAGCTCTTCCTCAGGTTTCTCAACAAGACCACAAAATGCATTTATTTCTACCATACACTACAACATAGCACTGGTCACAATTTTTTTCCATTTTTTATTTTAATTTTAATTCATTTTTAACAAATTCAGCATGATTTGTAGCTATAAGTCTAAGAAGATAATGACATTCCTTTCCTGCTTCTGCCCTCCCTCCCAACGAATTTTTAAGTGATAATTGTAATATCTGTTTCCCTATAGAGATTTTACAAGAATATCCCACAAAGGCAAGAATTCTCATTGATTTATCTTTATTGTATCCTGAAAGTAAGCCTAGAGCCAGGCAGGAGGTAAGTAAAAATATTTATAAATAAATATAAACACTAAAAATGTATCACTAAGTTAAAATGTTTAAGTAGGTAGATGAATGAAAATGAAGCAGCTCTCAAAGTCCCATTTTTCTAATTTCATAATAAAAGGATGCATCTGTGAGTGAGAAGATAGAACTGTTAAAAATCCTAATGTACTATACACCTTAAATTACATTTTGAATCACTATTCTGGGAGCAAGGAATTATAGAGTATCTTACATTTGTATTAAATGTGTCTATATTTACTAATGAAGATATAAATAATTTGAAACCACAAACAGGAAGTGTTTGAGACAAGTTCTTTTCTGTTTTCATTCTTAATGGAGAAGAGAGAGCTTGGGGAGAAAATACAACCTTTAGTTCTTGGGGAGGTGTCTGTGCTCCTATTACGAGATATTTTTCAGTTTAGATTTCCTACTATTTTCCTACTATTTTCCTACTATTTTCCTACTATTTTCCTACTATTTTCTACTATAGACTGATCTTTCCCCTCCTGTGCAAGAAATAAGATTACTCTGAGTGAGATTTTAACCTCAAAATGAAAAAAAAAAAAAAAAAACCCTGTATATAAGAATAAAAACTCTCTGCAACGAGAGAGGAAATAAAAATCAGTAGTGATTAAGAAAATATTTGTTAGGGGCCAGGGCTGCGCGTAGTAAGTTAAGCATCCACCTTCGGCAGCCACATCCCATATGCTCACCTGTTTGAATCCTGGCTGCTCCATTTCCAATCCAGCTCTCTGTTTATGGTCTGGAAAAGCAGTGGAAGACGACCCAAGTGCTTGGGCCCCTGTACCCACATGGGAGACCCAGAAGAAGCTCCTGGCTCCTGGCTTCGGATATGCCCAGCTCCAGCTGCTGCAACCATTTGGGGAGGAAACCAGTAGATGGAAGAACTCTGTCTGTCTCTTTCTCTCTGTGCGATGCTGCCTCTCAAGTAAATAAATACATCTTTAAAAAAAAAAAAAAAGAGAGAAAGAATGAAAATATTTGCTAACCGTGATTAGTCAAAGAAGGGCATAAAAGTACTTTACTAACAGCATAGAAAATCACATAATAAAATAATCTCCTTGCTTTCAACATTTAAATTTGAAACATTTTTTCTCAGTAAAATGCTTAAATAATGCTCATTCAAATGCTCTTTACGGAAGTAAGATTTGCTAAAAACACATCTCAGGTTTTACTTATTTTCCAAATATATATGTATAACGTAAATGTTGATATTTGATTATATTTATACATAAAATTAACAATACACATATGTAAACATTTACATCAAAGTTTATATTGTGCATATACATATTGATGGAGACTTAGAAATTGAGAAATAGACTCTTTTGGTACTTTTTAAGCATTTATCATTTTTCAAAATATAGACCCACTTTTGCAGAAAGCATATATCAGCTGCCCGTTCAGTCCTACTTCATGGTATTTGATGGACAATGTGGTTTTTTGCAAGGGATAAGTAAGAATGGTATTTATGACATTACAACTTCTGCCCCTTACTGTTATATTTTGCATTTCCAATTATGATGTACTTCAGGGCGGAGATTCCATGCAATGGTTAAGATGCTGCTTGGGGCTGGCACCGTGGCTCACTTCCTCCGCCTGCGGCGCCGGCATCCCAGGTTCTAGTCCCGGTTGCTCCTCTTCCAGTCCAGCTCTCTGCTATGGCCCAGGAGTGCAGTGGAGGATGGCCCAAGTGCTTGGGTCCCTGCACCTGCATGGGAGACCAGGAGGAAGCACCCGGCTCCTGGCTTCAGATCAGCACAGCACGCTGACTGTGGCGGCCATTTGGGGAGTGAACCAACGGAAGGAAGACCTTTCTCTCTGTCTCTCTCTCTCTCACTGTCTATAACTCTCTCTCCATCTCTCTCTCTCTCTCTAACTCTGCCTGTCAAAAAATTTTTAAAAATAAAAAAAATAAAAAGATGCTGCTTGAGACACCCACATCCCACACTGATGTGCCTGGATTCTAGTCCTGGCTCTGCTTCCAGTTCCAATTCTCTGCCAACATGTACCCTGGAAGACAGCAGCTGATGGCTCATGTACTTGCTCACTGCCATCCATGAGGGAGACCTGGGTTTGGCCTGGTTCAGCATTGGGTGTTGTAGGCATTTGGAAAGTAATCTAGCTTATTGGGAAATCTTTGTCTCTTCTATCTTTCTCTGTCTTTTGAATAAATAAAAATTTAAGAAGAAAAATAATATACTTCAGTTATTTTGATTGTTTTTTTGCAGCACACCATTTAATATTTATAAAAAATATGTTGGGAGAGGAGGTTCCAAGATGACAGAGTAGGGAGGGAACTTACTGCTCTAGCCAAGGAGAAGATAGTTTAAAAAAGTGGAGCTAGTGGCCGGCGCCGCGGCTCACTAGGCTAATCCTCCGCCTAGCGGCGCCAGCACACCGGGTTCTAGTCCCGGTTGGGGCGCCGGATTCTGTCCCGGTTGCCCCTCTTCCAGGCCAGCCCTCTGCTGTGGCCAGGGAGTGCAGTGGAGGATGGCCCAGGTGCTTGGGCCCTGCACCCCATGGGAGACCAGGAAAAGCACCTGGCTCCTGGCTCCTGCCATCGGATCAGCGCGGTGCGCCGGCCGCAGCGCGCCGGCCGCGGCGGCCATTGGAGGGTGAACCAATGGCAAAGGAAGACCTTTCTCTCTGTCTCTCTCTCTCACTGTCCACTCTGCCTGTCAAAAAAAAAAAAAAAAAAAAAAAAAAGTGGAGCTAGTGTAGTCTCAGGGAAGAGGTAGGGAGAAAACGGCAGAGGAAACTCTACCAAAATTAGAGGGACACGGTGGACCTACGTGGAAGGCATGGGCGCCCACGGCTCAGGACTGCAGCAGCCGAGAGCCTATGTACCAGCGCTGGAAAGTGAGGTGAGACCAGGCTGCAGTAGCCTGAGCCACTGGCGAAAAAGCAGCAGGAAGCGCATAGAGGGAATCAGGCTTGAAGCCCCGTGGGAGAAAGTGCACCAGCCAAACTAAAGGAGGGGGAAAAAAAAAGGACAGGATGGACACGTTTCTCTCTCCCTGATCACTTTACAACGATGTCCTGTAACAAGCCGATGTAGTGGGCACCATTTTGGACATACGTAACAGTTGCATGAGCTCAAGGCTGCACCCGGCGACCGGCCAAGCAAAAAATGACCTACATGAAAAATATCTGTGAGTGAGATCCCGTGGAAAGAAGCCAACTCCTTCCTAGCATTCTTCAATGTTTTTGTGCCATGCACTTCTCTGGTAACTGGGGCCATTTCTCAACTAACTGTTCACTAAATACAGAAAACAAAATGTATCAGATTTAAAAAGAAGCAAATCACATTAAAATGCCATGTTGAAAACTTTTAATGTGTATTTTAATTTTAAAATACCATGATGTTGAAGTGGTCACAAATATTAGCAATATTTTGAGAGAACTGCAGTGATATTTGAAAATATCCATGATTTCTATTTTTGTCAAAGTCACTGGTACTGTTAACATTATTATGGCTTATTGTGTACATGCTTTTCTAAAGATTTAATTATTTAATTGAAAGGCAGAGCAACAGAGAAAGTGGTAGAGATAGAGAAAGAGAATAGAGGTAGAGAGAGAGAGAGATAGAGACAGAGACAGAGGGAGAGAGATCTTCCATGTGCTGGCTCATTCCCTAAATGGCTGCAACAGCTAAGGCCAGGCCAGGACAACACCAGGAGCCAGGAACTCCACCTGGTCTCCCACATGGGTGGCAAGGGCCCAAGGACTTGGACTAACTTCTGCTTCCTTCCCAGGCACATAAGCAGGTAGCTGGGTCAGAAGTGGAATAACCAGAGGCCAGCGCCGCGGCTCGCTAGGCTAATCCTCCGCCTTGCAGCGCCGGCACACTGGGTTCTAGTCCTGGTTAGGGCGCCAGATTCTGTCCCGGTTGCCCCTCTTCCAGGCCACTCTCTGCTGTGGCCAGGGAGTGCAGTGGAGGATGGCCCAAGTCCTTGGGCCCTGCACCCCATGGGAGACCAGGATAAGTACCTGGCTCCTGCCATCGGATCAGCGCGGTGCGCCGGCCGCGGCGGCTGTTGGAGGGTGAACCAACGGCAAAAAGGAAGACCTTTCTCTCTGTCTCTCTCTCTCTCACTGTCCACTCTGCCTGTCAAAAAAAAAAAAAAAAGTGGAATAACCAGGACTCTGACAGGCACTCCAAAACGGGACACCAACATTAAGCAACACAAGCAGTGGCTTAACCTTCTGCCTCCCAATATCAGCCCCTATTGTCTATATTCTTAACAGAAGACAATCCTAAACTAAGAGAGAAGTCTTCCATCCACTGGTTCACTCCCCCATTGGCCATAACAGCCGGAACTGTGCCGATTTGAAGCCAGAAGCCAGGAGCTTCTTCCAGGTCTCCTATGCAAGTGCAGGGGCCCAAGGACTTGGGCCATCTTCTACTGCTTTCCCAGGCCATAGCAGAGAGCTGGATTAGAAGTGGAGCAGCTGAGAACACGAACCGGCACCCATATGGGATACTGGCACTGCAGGTGGCGGCTTTACCTGCTTTGGCACAGCGCCAGCCCCAGAACAATTCTCGAAGTAAGTGTCAGCTACCAAGTTTGACATTAACCTTAAGTGTGTGTGATATTATTAAAATATGCTTCTTATCACATATGTATTGCATTCACATTTTTGCTTTTGATTCTAATTCAGACAATTCTTCGACACCCACAAAAATTAGAAGATGACCAAGGAAAGCACACAAACCAGCAACATGTTGATAAGCTGACCTTCTCCTATTGTCTAAGGAAGGCATAGCAATTTTGTTCTGTGGAGATGACTCTCCACCAGGTTATTCCACTGTCACCTGTCGGCTATGTCCAGTGACAACGGATTAATTGCACCTTCTGGAGGTGAGGGCTTTTTTCAAGGAAGGGGGTAGATGTTGAAAGCTTTGACTTAAAACACATTAGCTCTCAGAAGGCTGTCTCTTGTATATATGACCACCTTATGTAGAGACATAAGCATGACGGGGAAAAAGGAACTTCACTTTCAGGGGAATGTTCGCTGCCAGGAAATCAAGGCCAGTGGACTGAGTTGCCTGAGGCCTCTCTTGACTTCACCCCCAGGCAGAGATGTGTTAATCAACGCTTATTTGAATGGTTTATCTGGGCCTCTTTATTACCCTGTGTTTCTTTTATTTAATTAGAGAATGATGAATGTTTTCCTTGTCACTTTAGAGTATGTTCTCTTAAATACATTTAGTATTGACAATTCTATCACTATGTTGCATCAGCATGCCTGAAACTTTTGGGGGAAGCCATTCTGGAAAATTGATATAAGCAATACTCTTTCTTCCAGAAAAATACATTTTCAGGAATCATGAATTTTGCTGAGTTTTGAGGTGTTTATTGACAACCTCACGTTCCTCCATAGGCAGTCTTGGAGTTCAGTTCAGGACTTGTTAAAATTCTCCGGCTTCTGTGATTTTCACACAATGACAAAGGAATCTGTAGAAATGTGTCAAGGCCATTTCTCTGCAAGCCATATCTATAAAAGATAAGTTTAGGGGCTGATGTTGTGGCGTAACAGGTGAAGCCAGTGCCTGCAACATCAGCATCCCATATGAGCACCAGTTCAAGTCCTGGCTGCTCTACTTCCAGTCCAACTCCCTGCTAGTGGCCTGGGAAAGCAGCAGAAGATGACCCAAGTGTTTGGTCCCCTGCACTCCCATGGGAGACCTGGAAAAAGCTCCTGGTTTCTGGCTTCTGCCTGGCTCAGTCCCACTGTTGCATCTATCTGGGGAGTGAACCAGCAGATGAACGATTCTCTCTCTCTCTCTCTCTCTCTTTCTCTCTCTCGCCTCTCTCTCTCTCTCTGTAACTCTGATGTTCAAGTAAATAAATAAATCTTGTAAAAAAATATGTTTATTGACTATACTTTTTTGGCAACAAAATAATCTCAATGGTACTTATATTACTTAATTCATTTTTGATCATATTAACTCTTTTTTTATATATTTTACTTCAGTTAATTCTCACCAAACTCATGGAAATTGTCATACCGTGGATCACCAAAAATATTACATTATTCATAAGACATACATTCATAATTACATTTTATCTACTTTTAATATCAAATCATATACATTGATCAGGATATATTACTCTAGAACAGTCAGAAGTACAGATACACATTGAATGACGAAAGAAATTTCCTATGTATCATAGGCGACTGCAAATTTGCTGGTTGTTTGGAATTTAGTGACAAGAAACCAAAGCTGACATTAAAGAGGTCCTAAGCACTCACTTCCTAAGGATATACCCCCAAAATGAACCTCAGAACCTTCCCCTCAGGATTTGCTATAGACAGCAGAGTGGTTGTTACACAGGACTGGTCTGGTCTGTCCACACTAGCAAATCACTTCATCACTGTCCCTCAGTGTCCTCAGGAATGGGGTTTGTAAGAATTTCAACAATAACGCTTTTAACAGTTACACTAGCACATAATCAATGCTCAGTGGTAATTATTTAGCATAGAAGTCTCCATATTTTCTGTGCTTCAGTACTCCCCTTTCTTTTTTTTTTCTTTTTTTTTTTCTTTTTTGACAGGCAGAGTGGACAGTGAGACAGAGAGACAGAGAGAAAGGTCTTCCTTTGACGTTGGTTCACCCTCCAATGACCGCCGCGGCCAGCGCACCGCGGTCAGCGCACCGCGCTGATCCGATGGCAGGAGCCAGGTGCTTATCCTGGTCTCCCATGGGGTGCAGGGCCCAAGCACTTGGGCCATCCTCCACTGCACTCCCTGGCCACAGCAGAGAGCTGGCCTGGAAGAGGAGCAACCGGGACAGAATCCGGCGCCCGGACCGGGACTAGAACCTGGTGTGCCGGCACCGCAAGGCGGAGGATTAGCCTAGTGAGCCGCGGCGCCGGCCCCAGTACTCCCCTTTCTAAGTAACTACTTCAGAGTTATTGTGATAACTAAATGCCAACATAAATGTCAAAAAAAAAAATAGCTACTCAATACATGTGTCAAGTTGTAATTATTTTGTCCATGGTTAACACAACTATCCTCTCCCCAAGGGGTGTGTGTATGTGTGTGTGTGTGTGCAAAACACTGGGGAACAGAAGACACAATCACAAAGACTTGTGTGTGGGGAGCCCTATGGACGGGGAAGTGTGTCCTTTGATAGGCAGTCATTTCCAAGCAAAATGAAGGGGCAGCTCTACCAGAACTGGCAGAATGTCCCCTGTAACAAGTGGTAGGGACAGCACAGCCTTCTCTGGTGCCATTTTGGCAACAGGCTGACTGACGTGTCGCCAGAACTCTTCCTCACCCCCGCTGTCTACACTCCCGAATCTGATTGTCTACACCCCTGAACGTGATTCTGATGATGTGGGTAGTTTCCCATGAAGAGAGGGACAGGAGTGGGCTCTTTCAGCAGAGGATGACAAGGGATGTGCATCAGGAGAGGTTACTACCGGAAACTAAAACTACTTTAGGTATTTTGAGCAAGAGGTAACACAACAGAGGATCCAGTAATTAAAAATCAGTGGCAACAGTTGGAGAGACGAGCACCAGGCTAGGCCTCCAAGGATGGCTCCAAAATGCTTCTCAAAACTCAAGAAGCCAGAAAACAGACACCAAAACTGTGCTGCAGAAAACTTTAATAACCTCAATATAACATCGATTATCAGCAGAAACAAACAAAACAGGTGAAGCTTATAAAGTCTCCATATCACTTCTGTCTTTCAGTGTTTCTGCTTTGGGTACAATTGGCAAAACCTGTTTTGTGGCAAGCAATCTAGCAGCCAAGAAATCTGAGAAATGTAGTCTCAACATCTTTCTCATTCTCTCTCTTTCTCTCCCTCCTCCCCCTGGATGAATGGTTTCTTGGTGGTGAACCAATTATGTATGCTGATTTGGAAATGTAGTTTTCAGAGGCAATTTTCCTTAATGATGTTTAAGCACACTAAGACCCCATGCTGTAAGGCAGAAGACAGAGTTTGATGAAGTCAAGCCATCGTCTACTTCACAAGGAGTTTCACTGCTGTTGTTTTAATCAATTCAGGGACAACATGGGAGTTAACTTGAAGTCAGAGATGGACTGAATCAAGCTGGAGAGAAGAAAAAGTGATCAAGTAGCCCTGGTTCATGTTCTGAATGAAGGTATTCTTTCCAAAGCAGACAGAAAAGTCAGCCGGCCTTACAGATGACTTTTTCTTTTTCAGAGTTCGTAGATAATCATTTATTCCCTTTAAAGTGTCTGATCAATGTGTTTAAAAAATCCTTTAGAAGCTGAACTTACACTGTGGCAACATTTCAACTCTTATTTCAAGGAGGGACCAAAAGCTCAGTATACCTTTTGAATTATTTTTTCACTGAAAGAAAGGAGAAGAAATGTGGTCAAGAAACTCACAACTTCTGAAAGCATACAATGATAAGGTTTTGGTTTTCCAAAAAAATGAAATATTTGATGCGACAGCTACAATTTTATACATTTTTAAATATCATTAGAGAGAACTACATACATATTCAGTTAATCACCAATAATCCATTCATCCAGCTTATGTATAGCCACAGCCAGTCTACTGCCCCCATTCCAGCCTACTCTTTGCTTTTTACAGTCCTTCCATTTGGAAATGAAAGTCAGGATCCTTGCCAATAACAACCACCTCCAGTGTTTGCAGTATTGCTACCATCACCCTGGCAACACAGAAGACAGGACATAAATAGTCGCTCTGCCAAATTTATCTATTGCCTTGTTGTGCTGGTGGGAGTTTGTATTGTCAAGGGAAGTTCATACAAAAGATAAAAGTAAATTTTAACTCATCAATGACAAAATTTTCTAAAACATGAATGCACATTTTTTAAAAATTAATTCATTTTAAAGGCATTGAAACAGAGAGAAACACAGACAGAGCTCTCACCCATTGCTTTATTCCCTAAATGTCTCCAACAGCCAGGGCTGGGCCAGGTCAAAGCCAGGGGACTGGAACTCAAACTAGGTTCCCCAAGTAGGTATCAGGGACCCACGTAGATGAGGTATAATCTGCTGCCCCCCAGGGTGCTCATAGGCAGGAAACTGGAATTGGCATGAGGGCCAGAATTCAAACTCAGATATGGGATGCAGGTGCCCCAAGCAGTGTCCTAACTGATATGCCCAACACCCACCCTGTTTTGTTTATTGAGACCAGTAAACAGAAGTGTAGATAAAATATGGACTCCACGAAGGTCAAGAAAATACCTGTTTCATTTCCCAGCACTGAGCACCAGTGGATGCTCACTAAATAGTTATTAAATGAATGAATTTGTCCAGTACAACAAGGGGTCTCTTACAGCAGAAAGTTTGGCATTATTTCTTTACATCCCTTCTTTGGTAGCATTAAAACACTTTTACAAGTCAGGGTCCAGAATATTTTTCATGACAAATTTTATTAGTCATGAATGCAGAGAGTTCATAATGTAGATTCAGGGAGCAGTGCAAGTTGTTACTTTCAATAACTGCATCCTGCATCAGAGAGCTCATTCCAGTTCCAGCTGCTCCACTTCCGAACCAGCTCCCTGGTGATGCACCTAGGAAAGGCAACAGATGGTGGCCCAAGTGCTTGGGTCCCTGTCACCCATGTAGGAGACCCAGATGGAGTTCCTGGCTCCTGGCCTCAGCCTGACTCAGTCCTGGTAGCTGTGTGCATTTGGGGAGTGAACCAGTAGATGGAAGCATTCTCTCTCTCTCTCTCTCACTCTCTCGCTCTTGCTCTCTCACTCTCTCACTGTGCCTTTCATATAAAAAAATAAATCTTTAAAGAATAATGCAGCTTCAGTTAAACTATCTGGTACAACAGACATTATGCATAACCAGACATAATGCTATTGATGCCATCAATATTTTCAACATCGAGTTGGACTTCATGTACCTTTTTAAAAATGTATGGCATTTCAGCCTCTCCCATGGTACACGTGGTAGATATTTTGCACATAAGAACACCTAGACTCTAAGAGGTCAGCAAGTTCAGCAAAGTGATTGTCACAGAAGACAAGGCTTGAACTCAGCTTCATCTGGCTTCAAAGTCCACACTCATTCTGGTCACAAAACTGCCCAGGGTGGGAGGGAGGGCAGTGGTGTGGTCTAGCAAGGCTGGCACCCCATAGGAGCACTACTGGTTCAAGTCATGGCTTCTGCTCTTCTAATCCAGCTCTCTGTTAATGTGCCTGGGAAGGCAGCAGAGAATGGCTCAAGTGCCTGGGCCCCTGCC
Source organism: Oryctolagus cuniculus (assembly GCF_051225735.1). NCBI lineage: Eukaryota > Metazoa > Chordata > Mammalia > Lagomorpha > Leporidae > Oryctolagus > Oryctolagus cuniculus. The sequence goes on along the minus strand of NC_142869.1, from coordinate 147,216,841 downwards.
TTAAGAGGGAGACACAGAGGAAGTTCCCAGCTCCTGGCTTCAGTCTGGCCCGAACCTATCCATTGCAGCCAGTTGGGGGTGAACCAGCAGATGGAAGGCTCCCCAGTCTCCATCTGGAAAAGCAGGATAAAGAGAGAGGGGATCCCTCATCTTCAGTACTTTAATGGGCCAGTTGCTCTAGTTGGAGATATTAACCAGTTGTCAACTAACTGGGAGGTAACTGCTAACTCTCCAAAGGCATCCTTGGAATTCCTTGACATCCAGCCATAGAAACCAAAAACAACAACTTGCTTTTCTTTTTCTTTATTCTTTATTATTCATTTTAATCTACTTAAAAGTTAGAAAGAGTGAGAGCGAGAGTGATAGAGACTGTTCATTCATTCACTGGTTCTCAAATGCTGGCAACAGCCAAGGCTGGGCCAGGCTGAAGCCAGGAGCCAGGAACTCTGTCTGGGTCTCCAACAAGGTTGGCAGGGGCCCAAGTACATGGACCATCCTATGCTGCTGCCTCCCAGAATGTATCACCAGGGAGCTGAATCATGTGAGATCCAGGTGTTCCAAATGGCAGCTAAACCCACTGCACCACAGTGCTTGCCACAATTCCTTGTTTCTTAATCCAGAGCTGAATTTCCACCAGATGGCACCAAATCATAACAGGGGCTGAAAGGGATGGCTCTAAATTTGCTTTTTTTTGAAAGACAGACAGATTGAGATTTTCCTTCTGCTAGTTCACTACCCAAATCCCGTGACAGCCAAGGCAAGGCTAGACCAAAGCCGGAGTCCTGGAACTATCCAGGTCTTCCACATGGGTGGCCAGGACCCAAAAACTTGTTGCCTTCTAGGGTGGTGTTAGCAAGAAGCTGACTCAGACTGGAGCAGGCAGGGCTCAAACCAGGTACTCCAATATGGGATGTGGGCCTCTCAATCTGTGACTTAACCATTGCACCAAATGCCGATCCCAGGGGGAGATTTTAGATCCTGGAAGCAAAAAATCTCTGGAAATCAGGAGCCTGCTTCTTTAAATCAGCAGTAGATACTTACCCAGCCTTGAAATAAAGCAACCTCTTATTTTATGCAGTCGGGCACACTTCTCCAGCTGTGACAAGGTTTTACTATAGTTGGAGTGAATTTTTTCCTCCCTGCTTACACATAGATCTTTTCTTGCTAGACTTATGGAGCTTGAAATGGAATGATCCTAAGAAGCTACCTAACTTCATTTAGCTAAACCTTCCAAATAGCAGGTCCTTTTTAATATGCATGATTCAAAAAATTAAATTAAATTTTAAAAATAATAATCTGCATGATTCCAAACCCTTTATTAACCATTCAGATGTGATAAAGGTATTTTCCATTCTGTTCATTTCTCTAATTTTTAAATTAAAAAATATCAAGAGAAATTGCCATTCACTCCTGGAATCGAACATGTGGCACATACCTGAAGGATGATGGACTTTAGTTAGCACCACAAGATGCTCTGAACATTCCATCTTTCCTTAAAGCTGTTAGAAATCTACTTCTTAGGATGCTGTCCACTTTACATTTCCAAAAGCAAGCCCCCTTTCTCTTCTAACCTCATTTGGACAGACACTGTCAGAGTCCTGGTGGCCTCTGTTGTTCAAACAGTGGAAATCTATAAAGTCCTGGGCAGGCTTTGTGGCACACTGAGGGTAAGCCACCGCTGGGGATACCTGCATCCCCTACTAGAGCAAATGCTTCAGGTTCCGGCTCCTCCACTTCTCATCCAGCTTCCTTTTAGTGCACCTGGGAGGCAGTAGAAGATCACTCAGTACTTGGGCCCCTGCCGCCCATATGGGAGACAAGAATGGAGTTCCTGGTTCCTGGCTTCAACCTGGCCAACCCCTGACTGTTCAGGGCATTTGAGGAGTGAACAAAAGAGTCTCTCTCTCTCTTCTCTCTCTCTCTCTCTCACTCTCTCTCTCTCTCTTTCACTTAGCCTTTCAAATAAATAAAGAAAGAAAAAAGAAAAAAGCCTTAGGACTTAGGACTTCAGTATCTCTGGGATGGTCCTCACCACAAATTTGCTGACATAATAGGAATTAAAAATGGGTTCATTAAACTTCTTTATATTTTTAAAATTTTAATTATTTGAGAGACAAAGAGATGGCTTCCATCTTCTGGTTTATTCCCCAAATGCCCACAACGGCCAGGGCTGGCCCAGGAGCCTGTAACTCAAGCCAGTTCTCCCATGTGATGGCAGGACCCAATCCCTTGAGCATCATCTGCTGCCTCTTGGGGTCTCCATTAGCAGGAAGCTGGAGCAACAAGCCAGGGCCAGGCACTCCAAAGCAGGGGCCTTAACCACTAGGCTAAATGTCTCCTTCTTACATTTCTAACACTTGTTTGTAAACCTGATCCATGAGATTCCAACTGGGATACAACGTCCATACGATTGAAGCAAACTTTTTATAAAACAAGTTGTTTAATGCTCAGCTGGAAGTGTTCTTTGAAAAAAAAAAAATCAGAAACACTAATTTTAAAATGAGAACTACTGCTATACTTGTAAAGAAAGAGCTTGATGAAAACTGTACACAATTAGTGAAAGAGGAAGAACTAGTAGCTAATACTCATTCATATTGCCTTTACTTTCGCCAGCTGCCACAGGATCCGACACAGGGCCTGGCCTGTGAGCTGCCCCAGCACCTTGGTTGCCGGGACTGTCTGTCTCCACTCTTCCGCAGAGCTAGTTTGAGTCTGAACATGACATTGTGATTGTGTGGGGATCCGATTCGTAGGAAACCTTCACTGGTGTTGGCTACTGTTGCTGTCATCCCTGCTATCCCAAACATCTCTGCAAGATTCACTCACTGCAAGCAATTCCACATGGGTTTGTTTAGCATATCTGTAGGAAGTGAATTCAAACTCTAAAAATGCAATAGCAGACATCAGGTATTGGGTCTTGAAATCCTCTTAAATGGGACTGGCACCATGGCACAGCAGGTTAAGCTGCCACCTGCAATCCTGCAACATGAGCTTCAGCCTGGCCACGGAGCCGCTGCTGTTGCAGCCTTATGGGGAGTGAAACAGAGGCTGAAAGCTCTCTTTCTCTCTGTTATTCCCTCCCCTCCCCTCTCTCTCTCTTTGCCATTTTGCTTTTCAAATAAATAAAATAAACACTAAAAAAACACAGTTAGCATTCATTTTAAAGAATAAATAAATAAGTCCTCAGAAATGTTTGCAAAATGAAACTAAGCAACTGAGGGAAGACTAGCTTGATAGAGATACTGCAAATAACATTTTACAACATGCTAATAATTTTACTACTATTAAATATTTTATAAAATGTTAATTCTAAAAAATTTATAGATATAATTTTTTATATTTTATATATCAATATTTTATAAAATTTTAAATTTTAAAAATGTATAAATATAAAATTTTATGCTAAATATAAATTTTATAAATATAACATTTAAAATATTTTTAAAATAATATTTTACTACTAATAATATTTATTACAGATTAATAATTATATTCACAAGGAAGAGTGAAGAGCAGGTTAACAAGTCATGAGGCTATTCCATTCCATTTGAAGAAAGTATTTTGTAAAACATGCTGCAATTTCATTATTATATGTTCATTGGAGAAAACAAAGAAAATATTTAAGTATTTAAATAGAAACTTAAGAGTCACCTTAGGGCCGGTGCCGCGGCTCAATAGGCTAATCCTCCATCTAGCAGCGCCGGTACACCGAGTTCTAGTCCCGGTTGGGGCGCCGGATGCTGTCCCGGTTGCCCCTCTTCCAGGCCAGCTCTCTGCTGTGGCCAGGGAGTGCAGTGGAGGATGGCCCAAGTGCTTGGGCCCTGCACCCCATGGGAGACCAGGAGAAGCACCTGGCTCCTGCCTTCGGATCAGCGCGGTGCGACAGCCACTGGGGGGTGAACCAACAGAAAAGGAAGACCTTTCTGTCTCTCTCTCACTGTCCACTCTGCCTGTCAAAAAAAAAAAAAAAAAAAGAGTCACCTTAAATTCCACCATCTGGGGCCAGGGCTATGGCGCGGCAGGTTATACAACTTGCAGTGCTTGGCATCCCATATCAGAATGCCAGTTTGAGTGCTGGCTGCTTGGCTTCTGATACAACTCCCTGGTAATGTGCCTGGGCCACTGCCACCCATGTACAACACTAGGATGGAGTTTCTGTTCCTGGCTTTGACCTGGACCAGCCCTGGCTGTTGGAGCCATTTGGTGAATGAAATGGAATGAGATATTCTCTCCCTCTCTCTCTCTCTCTCTCTCTTTCTCTGTCACCCTGTCTGTCAAATAAATAGATAAATCTTTTTTAAAAAATCCATCATTTAGGGAGAAAAGTGTGTGTGTGCATGTAATTTCTATAAACTTTAAAGATAAAATTTTGATGTATAATTATTCAGACTTTTTTCCTGTACATCTACGAAGACTTGAAAAGAAAGAGGGAGTGGCCATATGGCCAACACAGGAAACGGTGCTCAAGGCAGAGAAAATAATGCACATGACCCAAATTGGGAGCATGCCTAGTGTATTCTAGGAACGTCAATGGGTGTGGTATAGTTGGAATATGTGGATAAAAAGAAACAGTAGGCTAAGATAAGATAACCAGTTAAAAGTCTAAAGATTGGGCCCAGTGCTGTGGCGAAGTGAGTTAAAGCCCCAGCCTGCAGCACCGGCATCCCATATGGGCACCAGTTCAAGTCTCAGCTATTCCGCTTCCAATCCAGCTCCCTGTTAATGAGCCTGGGAAACAGTGGAGGATGGCCCAAGTCCTTGGGCCCCTGCACCCACGTGGGAGACCCAGAAGAAGCTCCTGGCTCCTGGCTTTGTGATCAGTTCAGCTCCAGTGTTGGAGCTATTTTGGGAGTGAACCAGCAGATGGAAATCTTGTCTCTCTCTGTCTCTACCTCTCTCTCTATCTCTGTCTTTAGAAAAAATAAATTAAAAAAAAAGAAGTCTAAAGATTATGATAACTTGGTCCAGAGCAATGGCAGTAGAATTGGGCAAATGTGATTTCATCTGCACATATTTAAAAATTTACAGGCAAGGGGCTAGCACTGTGGCATTTCAGGTAAAGCTGCCACCTGCAACACCAGCATCCCATATGGGTGTAGGTTTGAAACTCGCCTGCTCCACTTCCGATCCAACTCCCTGCTAATGTGCCTGGGAAAGCAGCAGAAGACGGCCCAAGTGCTTGGGGCCCTGCTCCCACATGGGTGACCTGGAAAAGGCTCCTGGCTTCTTACTTCAATCTGGTCCAGTCCTGGTCATTGTGACCATTTGGAGTGTGAACTAGCAAGTAGAAGATCTGCCTCTCTGTGTCTCTCCCTCTCTCTCTCTGTAACTCTGTCCTTCAAATAAATTAAATAATTTTTTTAATTACAGGAAAAAAGACTTATTGATGAATTGAAAATGATATGAGTTCTGCTGAAAGACAGTAGCCAAGGGTAACTCCAGGTTTTGTGTATACATTTTTAAGAAGACTGGAGTTGCCATTTACTGAGTTTGAAAGGAACACAAGAGGATCAGATTGGGTACAGAGTAGAAAAAATCAGGGGATCCATTTTGAACATAAGTTTGAGAGGTGTAGTACAATTCTAAATGGAGATATGGAGTAGGCAGTTGTGTGAGTCAATTTGGAATTCTGTAGAGAAATTCAATATGGAGATATAAATCTGGGAGCTGTCAGCATGTGCCTGGTTGTTAAAGTCATTGAGAATGCGTGAGATCCTCTAAGGAGTATAGGTGGAAAAAGTTTCAAGGTTCAAGCTGGGTGGCACTTCAACATAGAGAGTTTAGGGAAACATTGAAGAACCAGTCAAGAAGGTTGGGAAAGGGTAGACAGAAAATTTAAAGAAAATCACAATGGCAATGAAGAAAGTACTTCAAGCCAACAGTGACAAGTGCATCACCCAAATGCCATGGCTGAGACTTGACCAGTGGATTTTACAACATCCAGGTGTTCACTGCTCTCCTACTGAGATAGAAAATTTATCTTCCACTGTCACTGGTTGTGGGGAGCAACTCGGACTAGACTAAGTTACTGGAATTAAGACTTATTCTATGCATCTGCTCTCCCACAATATGGCGCTGGGAGAGGAGGAAACAGCTTCTACACAGCTGCCTCCAGTTCAACAAATAAACAGCAGGACCTGCTCCTGATTGGAGGAGAGCAGCGTACTCGGCGTGTGGGTAGCAGAGTTGGGATTGGTGGAAGAGGACTATAAAGGAGGAGAGAGACAACATGCACCAGGAACATCTATCTGAAGGAACACCTGTGCAGCCCCCGAGAGAGCCGGCCGGCGGTGTGCCGCTCCCCTGCGGAAGTGGGGAATGTGGCAGGGGGAACCGCCCTTCCACGGAGGTGGAAGGGACGGTAGCCAACCCGGGAAGAACCAGCAGCAAACCCGGGGAGGGCCGAGCAGACAGAAGAACAACGCAGGGTCCTGTGTCGTTCCTCCACGAAGACGGGGAGCGACATAATGGTGCCGTGACTCGGATATGAAGCCTAGGCAGGGTTTAGTGTCATTCCTCCATGAAGAGGGGGAGCGACAACTGGTGTCTTTATATTTCAAATACTTCCCCACTCTGAGTAATGGCCTGCTACGTACAGCAGAAGCAATCAGAAGAGGAGCCACACAGTCCCATAGTATACATAAAAATGTGGGCTCTGAGCCACAGCCAATCCATCTGTAAACGTGGTACCTCATGTCCTCAACTCCCTGTGGATGCTGCTTTAGCAACACTCCCTTCCATTGCCATTATTTTCTCTGAATGTTAGTATTCCCATCAGCATACAAACTTCCAGAAGTAAATGCATCAAGCAAATTGGTTTGCCCTTCTTAAAGGATGCACAGAACCATTTTTGACTATGATTGAATAGCAGTCATCTCTCTACCTACTTTTATACATTCTCTTGTCTTTTTAAATCTTTATTTGTTTAAAAATATTTTATTAATTCATTTTATTTACTCAAAGGATATAGAGAAAAAGAGATAAACAGGGATCTTTCATCCACTGGTTCACTTTCCAAATGCAACAGCAGGGATTGGGCCAGTCAAAAGACAGGAGCTGGAACTGCAACTGGTCTCCCAAATAGGGAACCAGCTACTTGAGACATCATTTACTACCTCCTGTGGTAGGAAACTGCAATGGAGAGCAAAGCTGAGACTCAACCCCAGGCACTCCAACACAGAATGTGGTCATCCCACGCAAGGACTTAACTGCTGCACCAAACACTCCCTGCCTCTTTTTGGGGGGTTGGAGGAATAATGTGAAATTGACCATCTTTAAATTTCACAACTTCTAAAATTATTTATTTGTTTGAGAGGCAGAGAGACAAAGGCAAACATATATAGGGAAAACTCCCATGTGCTGATTCACTCCCTAAATGCCCACAAAACCTGAGACTGGACCAGGTCCAAAGCTGGGAGCCAGAAACTCAATCCAGGTCTCCCATATGGGTGGCAGGAACTCAAGTACTTGAATCATGTCTGCTCCTCACAGGGTCTGCACTGCAGGAAGCTCAGACATTGAATCAACCACGCAGATGTCGGAAGTGGGCATCTTCACTGGCATCTTAACCACTTGGTTAAATGCCAGCCCCCGTTCTGATAATCAGTTATTCTTTTAGTCAGTATCAGAATCGATCTGTGTTGAAGTTTAACTCTTTTTTAAATGTAAAAAGTCTAATTATGGGTCAAGTACAAGTTTATACCTAATCATCAATGATACGATTGATTTCCAAGTCATCAATGCTATCTGGAGATTTTGACAAAGAGTCTGATTCCATGGACCTGGAGTGAAAGAGCACCAGGCTTTTCTAGTTTAGGAAACAGGTGTTGCATGGCATTATATCCAATCTCACTATGTCCTAGGCCTGGAGTGGCCTGAGGCGACTCTTCTGGGCAAAATATCTCAGACTTACTCTACCAGGGATAAGAAGTTTATTTTCAGTCCAAGACACTGCACTAGATAAAAGATTTAAGTGGTTTAAGTGCCTCAAGTGGCTTAAACTCAGTTAAGGAGAGCAACATCCAAACAGCTCATTGTTGTGATAGTTCTTTAGTAGTGCATCACAGACTCATCAGAAGGGACCCTTCACCAGCAGTAGAGGAGAAGTAAATTTGGTCTGAAAACCACTTACACGGAAAGAAGGGGTGAAGAGATAGAGAAGGAAACACAGGCATTAGGGAAAACCCTAGGCCTCTGATGTCATGAAAACCAAGGCACATTCATGTGGTTCTGGGATACAAAATGAAGAAACTGAAGCAGTTAGAAATGGGAAGGTAAACTCAACAGTCTGGACTCACAGAGAAAATAGGACCAAATCTCATGACAGAGATTTGACAGATTTACCACAAAGGCCACTGAGAAGTTGATTTTAAAATCTCTCTCTGTTCCTCTATGGAGCCCTGGTGTGGAGTAGTCACTTGTAAGCTAGGAGTAAATGAGGGCAAGAGGAGCAAGGCAAATAAAAAGAGAAGCAGACACAGCACCCTGAAATGGGAATCTGGGGAAAAGGTCAAAGTTGTTGTAGTCCCATATGGGCACCGGGTTCTGGTCCCAGTTGCTCGTCTTCCAGTCCAGCTCTCTGCTGTGGCCTGGGGCGGGGGAGGGGGGGCAGTGGAGGATGGCCCAAGTGCTTGGGCCCCTGCACCAGCACTGGAGACCAGGAAGAGGCACCTGGCTCCTGGCTTTGGATTGGTGCAGTGCCAGCCATTTGGGGAGTGAACCAACAGATGGTTCATTCTGTATGTCTTTCTCTCTCTCTCTCTCTCTCTCTCTCTCTCTGTCTATAACTCTACCTGTCAAATAAAAAAAAAGTTGTTGTAGTCATCCATGAGTCAGATTTCCAAAGTAAAACTGGCTCTGTTTTTAGGTTACAGCGCATTTCTGGCCACTTCTGGCATCTGCTTGAGTTTTAACAGGCTTGTCTGCATGATGTTCCAGCAACATCCTTAAATGTGAAAGAAATTAGTCAATAGCCACAATATTTAATCCACATAATGTCAAGTGATCAAGTCCTTCATCGCATTGAGGGATTGTTTTGGCATCCACCATCCCGCCCATCTATAACCATCCAAAGAATTGATTTTTGAATCAGAGGTACTTTGGGCAGATTGTGAAATTTGTGAACTACACTAGTGCTATAAGGTGCCAGGATGGGGCATGCTGAGAGGTAGGGTTTCTTAGAGCCCCGACAGGGATGCTGCCAAGCCCTGGCAGCCATGGAAAGTGGGCTATTTGCCCAGCATACAGATCTTCAACTCTCTGTGCCCATTTACTCACTCCTTGGCTTCCCTTCCCTCTCCTCCCATCAAAGCTCCTCTCCCCCACACACACCCCAGAGGACTTGATGTCAGCTAATTATACCTTAATCCGAGTTTAGATAAATGCATCCTTTTAAGTCTTAGCAAGAATGCTGTGTCCCCTCTTAAAATAGTTTCAGAAATAATAGGCAGGACAACTTTGTGCACTGAGAGAAGACTCTTCCTTCCCCAGAGCCTTTGTAGGAACTACCCCCCCACAGATCCAGATCCAGCTGCACCTGACCCATTGGTTAACGGATTCCCAGAGAAGCATGAAGCTCCTCCTCTGTAACCATGGTGACAAGGGTTGCTGTTAGACTGTCCCACCTCCAGTCTCCCTTTCCTGATGACAAGCACCCAATGTTTCCATGCAGGGGTTACTAACCCCTCATTGTATTGTATCTGTGTGGTTTGTGTAGGGTTAACCTCCCCTCAGACTCCCAATGAGCATACGATTTAGGTCTAATGGATTTGAATATCAGGTTCCCCTGGGCTCTGTGAAGGGTTAATTGTTAGGCAAACCAGTAGGCTATCACGTCAGGGAAGTTAGGGCACAGTTACCAGCACTCTAGGCAGGGCAAGGCAGGGCCAGTGCAACGTGGTTTGGAACTTTGCATGGAAGGCATGGCTCTCCATTTCTGAGTTACTAAGTGGGATGCATTGAAGATGGAGCTACTTGCCAGGAAGGGAAGCATGTCTGAAGATGACGCTGGGAAAGGAAAGCAGAGAGAACCAAGAGGAGACCCTGTTTCCCAGCCTAAGATCCAAGTTTGAGCCACTGGTCCTTTCCATTCTGTGCATCATTGATTTTCAGTCAGGTGTCGCTGGATCGTATATGACATAGATGACATAAATCATCAAATATTCTAGCAGTTTCTGTCTGTGGGATTAAGACCTCTTGGCCAAATCCAAGATAAATCCTCGAATATGCTTCCATGTGGTGAGAGCTTAAAGGACATCCTATTGCTCCCCAATTCCCTTTCTAGCCTAAAATTTCTCCCCCCTTACCCTAAAGTCTGACTTGTCTTTTACAGTTTTTAAACAGATTGTGCCACAGTTGTGACTACTGCCTGAACTACTTTACGAATTTCTGCTCACGGGATTAGTTTAGCAACTCCGTGGGATAGTTGCTATTTTTATCCTGTTAGTACTAGATGAGAAAACTTGGCCAAGGTCACACCCTCAGTAAGGGTGGGGGGAGGTAGAGGAAGCCGGGTTTCCACTGCTGAGAAGCCTAAACCTATTAAAGCATTTTTTAACTTCATATTTTATTTGTTGTTTCTTGAGATAACATTTTGAATTTACATTATAGTCAAAGGCTTCGTGGCTCTCCAAAATAAAGAGTTCAACAAATAAAAAAGCCATGGACCAGCAGGAAAATAGGCAAGGGCTATACACAATAAACGAATGAAAAGATGTTCAACTTCACTCCTATAAATGTTTAAATTGTCACAAAACGTTAGCACTGTAGTAGTATAAAATTCCCATCTATTTGTTTGACAAAGAAGCCTTGACATCAGTGTTTCTTACTTCTGGCTTGATGGTTTTTAAGCATCTGAGGAGCTTAAAATCAACTGTTTCTGGGGTCTCACAACAGACTCTGCTTAGCTGATTCTGATTGGGGTGTGAACACCAATATGTGTTACTGCTTATAGGTTTGCTAATATGTAACCCATATCACATCAAAGATCACCAATTTTCTTTCTTCAGATCTGGGCATCCAAAAGATGCCAAAACCTCCAAAGCTTCCAAAACCTCATGAGCTTCCATATTATGTTCACTAGAAAGCAGTTCCGATTTTGAGAGATTATTAAGACACTCCATTATAATATATGTTTAAATTGCATTTGATATTTGCAGAGATGAGAGTTGGTACCACAGTTCCTGAACCCAGGAACAAGACATAATGTGAGCAATGGATGGCAACATAATTAAAGTCATTAAATTTAAATAACTACAAATGACCCACTTTTAGCTTATATTGTTGCTAAATTAAGAGTGAAATGGGAATTTTTTTGTCATCCATAACTTGTACATGACCTAGATAAACTTACCAGCATAAAATAGTGCTCATTTACATATTGTTTACACCCACAGAATGTAAACTATTTCAGACTCGGTTCTCCCCTTTGTGGCTGGATTCTGGAATAAAGAGATAATGTCTAACTTTTCACTCTGCCGCCTACTCCCTGGATACCATGTCCAATCCCTAGTGTTCCCCTAATTCTTAGGGGTCACAGATCTGTTATGCTCTTAGAGAAACACATCTTAAGAGTTATGGCACAAAGTTTGCTTTAAAAAATCTCCAGCCGTTGCTTCTAATTAATTAATATCCCTTATAGCCCTGACAATTTGTGTAACTTAATTAATATCCTCTAGTAATCCTTTCATTCCACTTCCAGAATTTTAAAAAATATTATCATTCCAGCTGAGTGTAAATTAACATTTGCATGCTCATGGTAGAATAAATTTTTAGGCCTACTTGACTTCTAGTATCTTTGTCATTGGGGGAGATGAGAGGCTGTTTTTCTGAAATATTAAAATATTACTTAAGTTTAATAAAAGCTACATTCATAATTCTGATAAATACAATCCTAATATCTATAACCCTAGTGTTTTCAACAACTTTCCTGCTGCCTTTCACCCATAAATTTCTAAATGTTTCAGTTTGCTTTTATTTTTTAAAGATATATTTTATTTATTTGAAAGACAGAGTTACAGAGAGAGGTAGAGACAGAGAGGTCTTCCATCCACTGGTTCACTCCCCAGATGGCCACAACGGCCGGAGCTACGTCGATCCGGAGCCAGGAGCCAGGAACTTCTTCTGGGGCTCCCACGTAGGTGCAGGGGCTCAAGGACGTAGGCCATCTCCCACTGCTTTCCCAGGCCATAGCAGAGAGCTGGATCGGAAGTGGAGCAGCTGGGACTAGAACCGGCGCCCATATGGGATGCTGGTGCTTTAGGCCAGGGCTTTAACCCATTGCTCCTGGCTTCGGATCGGCACAGCACGCAAGCCATAGTGGCCATTTGGGGGGTGAACCAACGGAAGGAAAACCTTTCTCTCTGTCTCTCTCTCTCTCTCTCACTGTCTAACTGTGCCTGTCAAAAAAAATTTACTCTTGAAAGTCTTATTTTTTAGGCTAATTATTTGGATGTATAATGACCTATTCATTGCATCTTGCATCATGAAAAATATTATGAAATAAACACTATCTAGTTATTTGTAACTTCTTGTTTATTGACTCAACACAAATTAATTTAGTATAGCTAGTCAATATTAAAAGAACTCAATGCTGTATCATGAAATAATTTATGCATTCAATAGTTGGAGTGGAGTTCTGTGGGTCTTTTTGTCCTTTTAAAAGAGCTGTGATGATTCATTCAAAAAATATAATTGATAAAATGCTCTTCAGGTAACTTAAGCTGTTAAGGCTTTAAAAATAAAAAAATGGGGGCCAACATTATGCCGCAGCAGGTTAAGCTGCCACTTAAAACATCCATATGCCATATCAGAGTGCTGCTTTTCCACATTCTGATCCAGTTTCCTATTAATGTGTCTGGGAGGCAGGAAATGAGGGTGCTAGTATTGGGTTCTTTGCCACATACATGGGAGACCATATGAAGTTCTAGGCTCCTGGTTTCTGCCTGGCCTAGTCCTTATTATTGTGGGCATTTGAGGAGTGAACCAACAGATGGACAGTCTCTCTCTCTCTTTCTCTCTCTCTCTCTCTCTCTCCCTCCACCCCTGTGTGTCTCTGTGTGTGTGTCCCTCCCTCTTGGTCACTCTGCCTTTCAAATAAATAAATATTTTTAAAAATAAAAAATAAATAAATAAATAAATGAGTATTTTCCATACTGAGATTCATAGAAAAATATGGTAAATGAGAAGTGTGTGTGAAGTTGCATGTTTATTTCAAATGTTTTGAAAAAATAGATAGTGTATTAGGAAAAAAAGGACTCAAAATGATAAACTCTACATACTGAGGGATAGGGCAGGCATCTGGCCTAGAGTCAAGATGTCCACGTTGTATGTTCAAGTATGTAGGTCCCAACAGCTTCCTGCTCGTGTGGACTGTGCAAGGCAGTGCTGACGGACGGCTCAGGTGATTGGGTTCCTGCCCCGACATGGGGATCTCAGACTGTTTCCAACTCCTGGCTGCAGCCCTGGATTAGTCATGACCATTGTCAGCTTTTGGTGTGTGACCCAGTGGATGGAAGCTCTCTCTCTTTTTCTTTTTGTCTCTGAAGAAAAAAATATAAAAAATACTAAGGGAAAATATGAGCACGTTGTCATCAAAGTGTGTGTGTGTGATTATGAGAGTGGAGATGGAATTATCCGGCTGACTATGTAATCTACTTCTGTACTTTAGTTCCCGTACCCATGTGTACATAGGATGATGGGTTGGGGGAAGAAAGACCTTGAATACTTATGAATTTTTTAAAAATTGTACAGCTTATTGCAAAATACAAATATTACAAATTTAAAAATAAATGTTAAGGGCCGGCGCCGCAGCTCACTAGGCTAATCCTCCGCCTAGCGGCGCCGGCACACCGGTCGGGGCGCCGGATTCTGTCCCGGTTGCCCCTCTTCCAGGCCAGCTCTCTGCTGTGGCCAGGGAGTGCAGTAGAGGATGGCCCAAGTGCTTGGGCCCTGCACCCCATGGGAGACCAGGAAAAGCGCCTGGCTCCTGGCTCCTGCCATCGGATCAGCGCGGTGCGCTGGCCGCAGCGCGCCGGCCGCGGCGGCCATTGGAGGGTGAACCAACAGCAAAGGAAGACCTTTCTCTCTGTCTCTCTCTCTCACTGTCCACTCTGCCTGTCAAAAAAATAAAAATAAAAAAAAATGTTAAAGCTATTTCTGTTCTTCCAAAATGCACATAGGAAATACATAGAAAACACTCTTATCATTTCATTCAACTGAATTTGTACCTAGAAGAACATTAAAATTGGGGTCATATGTTCAGGGCCTGGAATAATCAGATAAGACCAAAATAGTAGGGGGTTCTGGTTTGTCATAACTGAATTACATGTTCTTGAGTGGACAGAATGTTCAGCCCTATACTTATAATATTGTTTAATTATTTGCAATAGGCCAATTACTCAAAATTTTGGTTATATTAAATCAAGCATGATCCCACAGACACAAGATCAGGAATGTAGTTATAAATTGACGAAGCTACCAGTTGCTGGTAGTAACAGTTATTGCATTACACATATTCTCTCTGGTTGTATGTTAAACATTTCATCTTTGGTTTCTATTTTCCCTACAATTTTACATTTGCATACTAAAAGAATAGTGAATCTTATTTATAAGTGATTTAAATTCTCTGAAACTCGGTATCTTGTCTGATGGAGTAGACATAGTGATAACTTAGGGGTTTATGGGAAGAATGAAATTACTGAATGTATGTGAAAGCACCTCTCACTTTGCTTCATGCATAATAGAAGTTTCTTCCTCTTTCCTTTTTTGGTTACAGTGCAACAATCATATTTCATTGTCATTGTCTTGTCTGATAATTTCACCGGATCCAAACCCACATTCTCTATATAACAGTCCGGAACATCTTTGACCCTAAGTCACTCAAGCTATTTTTTTTCCTGTGTATTAGCGAGCTCCACAAACTATTATCCACAAATCATTATTTCTGACGCCACTCTCCGAGGTGTGAGCATCTGCTAGCTGTGAGCAGAGGGTGCAGCTGTTGTTCAGAGACCATCTGGGCTGTGTTGCCAAGCAACCGCTGCAAACCAAATCCCGGGGCAGGTTGCTTGCCCGGGCGCACCTGCCTGCCGACCCAGCTATTTATTTAATTAAAAATCTGTTCCTGCACAACAGCTTGGCCGGAGAGGCAACAGAGAAATCGATTACGACTGTATTAAATGACCTCCCCATATTGTTTCATTGACTATTCGTTGCAAATCAGAAATGTCCCTGACCACCCCCACTGACTCTTATTGACTTTGCAAAAAAGTGTGCAAGAGCAAACTATAGGTGGGTCCTATTTGCCTGTCAGAGAAATAGAGAGCAATCTGTCAGGAACATTGCTGCACGAAATAAACTGTGCCCCAAATAAAATGTTTCATCAACAAGAGAAGCTTCTAACAAGAAGATACTGCATTTTTACTTGCAACAGAAAAGCAGGGATTTAAAACATGGATTTACTATTAACTGGGGATTGGGAAAGTCAATCTTTTTCCATGGTCTAACTTGCTTTCTTTTTTCTGTGCAATTAAGAAAAATATTTTACCACTTCAGGAGCATGAGAATCGCTCTTACATCGCACTGGTTCTCTACTCCCATACCCTTCTCCCCACTTTCAGAAATGACGGAGACTCAACCAGATGATTGTCAAGCATTAATGCCACTCATTGAAATTCCTTTTAAAACCACCGGGCGTGGCGGGGGCTGGGGAATGCTAGTACACAGAGCAACAGAGCTCTGTGCTTTGAAACTCAAGTACCCTTTTCCCTCCTAGGAACAACTGGATCTAATCAGAATTTCAACAGGAAGGAAATATACAGGTCTCTGTTGTGATCGTGCAACAGGTTCCTTTTTAATATCCCTGAGATCAATACTTTAAACCGGAATGACAATAACGAAGTGTTCCCAATTTTTATGGGAGCTACTGAAGTCAAGTAAGGTCTTTATGAAGAATTCAGTGTTTGTTTTATCATGAAGAACAGCATACATTATTATTGATTCTCTTTGAGGGATGTATCAATTACCTGTGCAAGGGAAGCTCCTGTTCAGAAACATCAATAACATGCAAATAAAAACAATGTGATATTAACGAAAGCTCACATTTAAAGACTATAAGAAAGAGCTTCTTAATATTCTATGTGTGTACGCACCTGATTTTCAATGGTTTTAAAGTTAAAATTGGGATTAAGACCTAAAAATTTTTGCCAACATATCAGTATATCAGTATCTTGGATTAGTGCATTTCCTATTTCACTCAGGCGCAAAACTCCTGGGCTTCTGTTTTTGCTACCTGCTGCTTGCCCATGCCACATTTACAATCACATTTCTGTTGTCACTGAGATTAACATTACTTGTACTGATTATGGACAATGCTCAATGTTAATAAGGATCTCTGACTATAAAGATATATTTCACAGTGCCTGTTTCCGATACAAATTTCACAAGAATATGCCATGAATTTTCCTGGTTCAGCCTTTTTATTTCTACAAGTGGTTGCTTTCAGTAGCCTGTTTATTTCTGTGGATGCTGGCAGTAAACAGTCATGCACTGTTCTCCCTCTTGTGCCTCCTTACAGTGTTTTTTCCTTTGTTCTCCTCATCCTTTTCTCCTAACTAAAGAACACAAACCTTGAATCTTCTTCTATTTGATGCAATCTGAGCCTCAAAATCATTTTAAATCTAGAATATTATAATTTCCTTTTACTGAAATCGTTGTTCTTAACTGCAAAGAAGCAACATTTGGTCAGAAATTTCTTTTGTTTTAAACCTGAACATACCAATAGGAAGACTGCAACGTATGTGTATAAACACTCTTCTCAGGGCAGGTATCTGGTATAGTGGTTAAGATGCCATTTGGGCCAGCGCCGCGGCTCACTAGGTTAATCCTCCGCCTTGTGGTGCCGGCACCCCAGGTTCTAGTCCCGGTTGGGGCGCCAGATTCTGTCCCGGTTGCTCCTCTTCCGGTCCAGCTCTCTGCTGTGGCCCAGGAAGGCAGTGGAGGATGGCCCAAGTGCTTGGGCTCTGCACCCACATGGGAGACCAGAAGGAAGCACCTGGCTCCTGCCTTCAGATCAGCACAGCATGCCAGCCAAAGCGGCCATCTGGGGAATGAACCAGTGGATGGAAGACCTCAATCTCTCTGTGCCTCTGCCCTCTCTGTAGCTCTGCCTTTCAAATAAACAAATCTTTAAAAGTGATAAAATAAGCATATTTCAGTATAGGGGAGAGAGAAGGAAAATCATAGTCACTGATTAGAATAATTTGATCACTCTTGGAGTATGAAACCACAGTTGTCAAATTTATAAAATCACTAAAATGTTAGGAAGCGATGAGAAAAATAGAAATTTTGATAGCATCAATGTATTTCTGCCAAATTAAGTTTAGGACAGCTCCCCAGTGATCCCAACGATCACCAATCAGTCTTGGCAAAAGACACCAGATAGAATAAGGCTTACTACTGTGTGAAGGTATAGGAACTTCCTTTCCTGTCTCCTAACTCCACCTCCCCATTATGGAGCCTGGCACCCATAAACACGAAGATAAGACACAGCCCAGAAACATATCAGCAGGAGATTAACTGGCTCTGTGCAAAGAATCGAAGGATTGTGTAAAGTGAATCTAGATGACGACATTTGAAGCCCTAGCAACTGTGGGCTTCCTGTTCCCCTAGGCCTCATCCTTAAGACCTGAACCCCACACCCATCACTCCCTTGTCATTCTTCCCAGGACAGCAGTGGCTTATTGCTAACACAAACCTGAAGGCAGCGCATTAGATTTATAGGGTGAGGAATCAGAAGGGAGACAAAAAGAGAGAGAGAGAGCAGCAGAGCATGGAGCTGTCTGCTCTTTGCAGGCCCTCTTCCCAGCAGGGGCTGGTTTGATAGCTTAGAAAAGTTACTCTCAAGTCTCCACCTCCTTGTGGATTCCGTAAGGACTGAGTTACAGTTTTTGTACTTGCGGTTAAAAGGAAAGGAAAACATGGAAACAACACAACTGAGTTTGCATTCTTCAGAATTGTATGCTGTGCTTGTTGAGCTGAGAGTTAGCTATTTTGCCGTGGAGTGTGCAAGGCCTGATAGCCACCCTCAAAGGAGTCACAGCCTGAGGGATTCAACAATGAAAACAATTACAACGCCCCCTGGTACTTGTCATCCTGGAAGCCGCTGGGACAAGAAAAGCGGAAGCTGGATCTGAGACTTGACCAGAAGATGCAGCACCATAAGGACATTTCTAGCAATGGAAATCAGGTGCCGAAGAGCACGGGGGTGCGTGAAGTCATGTGGTGGTTTAAGAGAAGTAACAGAAGGTGTGAGAGTCAGGTTTGGGATGGTGTGACGATCCGGTTCCTGGCTTCTGCTACCTTTGGTAATCCTGCAAGCCTGACTTACTTTATCTTTCTTAAATTTCTATTTCCTCTGTGATAACATGAGGATAAACTCATTTCTCTGTCATGGAGTTTTTGGTGATGTTCCCTATTAATTTTGTGAAGGGCTTAGCATTGTACCTAACAGTGTATAGCAAAGTACCACTTAACGGACAATAACTTAATAGTAGTTCAGTACGGTTGAACCACATGGCTGGATCAAAAGCGGCCTTATGGCATGCTAAAGAGAATCACTGAGTTCTCAAATCGTACAAAAATATCTTTTGTCCTTTTAAGTCTTGCAATGGATTAGAATTGATTTGGGGCACTTACCCCTGATGTTTAAAAGAAACAAATACCTCAAAGAAAACAAACCTCAAAGAGAAAAGTGAAAAGGATGTCTTTCTTACAATGCTGCGAAGTGTATTTATACAAATGGCTCAGAAAAAAAATGCATTTGCAAAGAAAGTGTGTGCTGTGAAGAGAACTCAGGGTAAGTAAATAAGAAAATGGTAATATAAAAATGCCCCCTTCACATACGTTATTGAGCGTCTAACGTAAAATCAATGGAAAAAGAACACATGCAGTTTTTATAGCCTTCATGTGATGTGCTATTGATGCTGGTGTTAAAATTCAGAGCAGCGCATGACCTGGAGTTTCGTTGACTTAGATGTCATTACTACTGTACATCAGGACAGGAAGTGTGCTAGTCTCTGTCACTTGGATACGTGACCTCTCTCCCATGTGACATGTAGTTTAAGATTTCAAACAAACACTAGACTTTGTGTTATGTTTATTTAAGGACTTCCTTATCCTTCGCTTCCTATTGCTTTTATTTGAAAAAGGGAGGCTTCCAAGAATTCATGGAAAATAGAACTAAAAGATAATGCAATTTTTAATGGAGTTTATTTTAAAATTTATGTACTTGAAAGTCAGTGTTAGAGAGAGTGAGAGATATCTTCCATCTGCTGGTTCACTCCCCAGATAGCCACAATGACTGGGTCTGGGCCAGGCCAAAGCCACAAGCTGGGAGCTTCCTCCAGGCCTCCAACATGAGTGTCAGGGGCCCAAGCATTTGGATCATCTTCTGATGCCTTCCCAGGTGCATTAGCAGGGAGCTGGATGGAAAGTAGAGCATCAGGGTCATGAAGAGTTGCCCATATGGGATGCCGGCATCACAGGCAGCAACTTTACCAGCTACACGACAATGCCAGCCCCATTCATGAAATTTTTTTTTATTAGACAGGCAGAGTTAGACAGTGAGAGAGAGAGACAGAGAGAAAGCTCTTCCTTCTGTTGGTTCACCCCCCAAATGGCCGCTACGGCCAGCATGCTGTGCCGGTCTGAAGCCAGGAGTCAGGTGCATCCTCCTGGTCTCCCATGCAGGTGCAGGGCCACAGCAGAGAGCTGGACTGGAAGAGGAGCAACCAGCACTAGAACCAGGCACCCATATGGGATGCCAGCACCACAGGCAGAGGATTAAACAAGTGAGCCACAGCACCGGCCCCCCATTCATAAAATTTTTGAAGACTCATTATATTTAATCTCTTCCTGCCCTCTACCTTAAGATGGCTGGAATTTAAATAAATCTGGCAAATCTTTTATTCCCCAGAAATATGTGTGAGAATTACCATTTGTTCAGATTTTCAGGGAAATACATGTTTTCTTCCCAGTTTAAATATTAAATGGCATTAAGAACCACTTAGCCTATATGGGCTTCAGTTTCTACACTTAGAAAATAAATCAGGCACCAGCGTTGTGGCATAGCAGGTAAAGCAACTGCCTACAATGCTGGCATCCCATATGGGTACAGGTTCCTGTCCCCGCTGCTCCATTTCCAATCTAGCTCCCTGCTAATGGCCTGGGAAAAAAGCAGCAGAATATGGCCCAAGTGTTTGGGCCCCTGCCACCCACATGAAAGACCTGGAGGGGGCTCTTGGCCTAGCCAGTGGAGCCATCTAGGGAATGAACCAGCAGATGGAAGATCTCTCTCTCTCTCCCTCTCCCTCTCCCTCTCACACTCTCCCTCCCCTCCCCCCTCCCTCTCTGTCTTTCTCTCTCTGTGTGTCCCCCTTTCAAATAAAAGGAAAATAAATACATTTTTAAAATTCCACTTAAAAATAATAAGTCCGTTAAAAAACTGTATGCTAAGACCCATCTAAGGGCTAAGGCTTTTTGATGGCTCTGACGTTATTTGATGGAAAACCAGCAAAAGTCTCAACATTATTTGAAAATAATAAAGTCGTCAAGGTTTCTGGCTTTAGAGTTAATGTAGCCAATAAAACACTGGACACCAATGCCTTTGGTGAACACCTCATATGGTTTTGTTTTGATGACTCTGAATGACACGGAAAGGCAGAACAACTCTGGCTCATTAAGAGTTTTGTAAATCTAACTTTTCAATACAAGCAGAGAGCGCAAATGTGTTAGAGCAGCTGCACGGCATATCTCGGAGATTCCAATCACTCACTCCGTTTCTCATCTCCAGTGATCAGATTCTGCTGTTTCCTGGGGAAGCAGCTGTTCCTCCACTTTCAGCGAAAATGTTTGTCTCCCAGAGGAGCTCTGCTCCCCGTGCCACATGCCATGTATTGTCCCAGTCCACCGGAACCGGACTCAATCTCTGCATGCGTTTGCGAAAACAAATACATTTGCCCTAATTTGAATAAATTCTTCCAAATATTTTGTAGTATTTGGGGGAATAAAGAAGATTCTGCAGTATCCTTCCATATAGACAATAAATGGATAGATCACGGATACTAATATATGAAATAAAATGATTTAATTTCACATCCTGACAGTCTTGGAAAAATTGAATGCCACTTCTTATGTTACAGAATAAAGAACCAAATGATTATTTCTCTTCATCGATATAGTCAGTTTTACATCCTGCATCTTATACAAAGGAGTGATTTTACCTTTTAGAAATCTCAAGATCTCTGGATGTCAAGATCCTTGGTGTCAGCTTTTAGGTCACAGCTTTTACAAAGCTTATGTAATCACTACCTCCTTTTTATTTGTGCAAAACAATAAGGCTAAACCTGCATTTATTCCAAACAATAGAAGTTAAATCCTACCATATTTAGTTATACAATTCATTAGCATGTTTCAGTATATTCAAAATATTTTTCCAATTTTGAAATAAACCACTCCAAAATATTTCTCTTCATTTTGAATACAATGTAATAAGAATTCTTATTAATAGTAGAATTTTTATTAATTAATAGAAACTACCAACAGATCACAAAACTTTTGTTAAATTATGCATAAATGCAGTAGTGTTGACATTATTATAAAGAATATTTTTCATACATTTTACCAAGTCTTTTGTGGTAACAAACAGATCATATTAACTAATGAGATTTTTTTCTCAAGTAGCAACGTATTGTGTGTGTTATCAAATATTGAAAGAAACAGATAGTTTTTCTTCCACAATAACCTGACACAGTCTCAATTCAGTATATTTTAATATCCTGTTTTTATAAACATTTCTTAAATGTTTTAAATTTTTTTCTATTAATTTTTTATTTGAAAGGCAGGGAGAAAGCCAGACAAAAATGTTCCATACACTGGTTCACTTCCCAAATGCCCAAAACAGCTGGGCCTGGGCCAGACAAAAGCCAGGAGTTCCAAAGTTCAGTCAGGTCTCCTGTGGAGGTGGCAGGAAACCAGGCACTTGAGCCATCACCTGCTGCCTCGCAGGGTGAGCATAAGCAGGAAACTGGAATTGGAAGCAGAGCCAGGCACTAGTGTGGGATGCGGCCATTCTAGGTGTTAGCCTAACAACTCTGCCATATGCCCACTCCACAAGCCTATTTTAAATTTTTTTGAAGTCTATAATATTTTCTTTAAAGGCAAAATTCTCTTTACAGCTATGAAGTTAAGACTAATTTGGTCATTGGACAGACTTAACAGGAATGATAAGTTGATGTCAAAAATCCAATTGTGATTCTTGCTAGGAATACTATTTCTTTAGAATATCTTTATAAAAAAATCACATGATATTTTATTGAAAAATTTGATTCCATAAGAATTTTAATGAATTAATGACATTATTTAGCTGGAAATGTTTTAATTACAAATGAACACTGAGGGTCAGGATGCTCCAATGTATATAACAGAATTATGAGATTGTAGCTAATTATTTCAATATAAAAAAATGGCTTGTCCAACATGACCTATCTAGTCATGGTATTCATTATTCTAATTCGCTTTTAATTAATTCCTAAGGGCTCCAGAGTATTAAAAAAATACTGCCATATCAACTGCATGAACATTTCCTGGACGTGGTGGTCAGGAATTCTATTTCCAGACTCTATTCACCATTCTAATTAGCTGGTTTTAAAGAAAGAAAAATCTAAGGTCTTTTCTGCCCAGAGCAAAATCAAATTAAAAGAATAGACTTCTTTTAAACATATGGACTCTCCTTGTAAGCAGTTAACTGTATGATTAAAATTCTCTAGATGAAGTAAATAGGCTATTAGTGAGCATATTTATAGCAGACATTAAAATCCATACAAGGTAAAAGATAGGTTTTGTTTGTCTGTTTTTGAAATGCCAAGATCACCCAAAGCAGGTTTAGGGTTTTTTTTTTTTTTTTAGCAGCAATTTCTTTTTTCTTTTCTATTTCTTTGAGAAGCAGAGAAAGAAACAGAAGGGCAGAGTGAGAAGGAGAGAGCGCTCTCATCCATTGGTTCATTCCCCAAATGCTTGCAGTGGCGGAGTCGGGCCAGGATCAGGTCAGGAGCCAGGAACTCTGTCTCCCGTGTGGGTGGTGAAACTTCATTGCTTGAGGCATCACTGCCATTAGCAGGAATCTGGAAAACGGCAGCATGCCCAGGAACGGGGACACCCTCACAGGGATCTTAACTACGAGGCGAAATATCTGTCCCCAGAGCAGTGTTCAAGAAAGGAGGCATCAGGAGACAGTCAAGTACTTCTAAGCACTAAACCAAGACAAGTATCAAGAAGGGCACATTTGATTTACTGATATGGAAGTTGCTAATTTCCTTGGCAACTGCAACTTCAATGGAATTGTTGGTAGGAAGAAGCCAGATTGCACTGGGATGAGAAGTGAGTAGGAGGCAAGAAAGAATTCAAGGCGAGTACAGAAACCTTCCAAATGTTTCGCTGTGAGTCAGGATGAAAGAGAGACAGTTTGGGAGGTGACGGGAGTAACAGAGTTCTTTCATCATGTTCAAAATGCTAACAGCATAAAAGCAGGGGGAAAAGAAATAGGTTGACCTGGAAGAGCAAAATCAATGAAACAGCTTCCCTGAGAAGGGGAACGATGAGTCCTTAGGTAGGAAAACACCACACCGCTTCCAATTTTAAGAAAAGTACAGTATTATAAAAGTAGATTTACTCATTGGCAGAGTGTTGAGCATTTTCCTTCTGATGGTTTTCATTTTGAAGTAACAGAAATTCTCTGTTTAAGGTGAAGGGGGACATAGGGTGTGGTGGTATTGCTAGAACCCAAAAAATAAAATGCTTGAAGTGGAGAATTGGGGGGGAATTGCTGACATGCATTATTTAAGACAATAATGAATTTAAGGGCAATGCCCTTAGGGTAGCCAGGACAGTTAAGCCTCTGTAACCATTGGCTTTTCATCTGTGAATTCAATCAACCACAGACAGAAAACACTGGGAAAACAGATTTCATCTGTACTGATTATGTGCAGATATTTTTTCCTAGACAGTATCCCTGAAACAATAGAATATAACTATTTAAGTAGTATTTACATTGTATTAGGTATTACAAGTAGTCTAAGATGATTTAAAATATAGAGAATGTACCTAGTTTATATGCAAATACTGTGCCACTTTGTTTTAGGAACTTGCGCTGCCATGGATTTTGGTATTGGAGGGATGTCCTGGAAGCAAACCCTCATGGATACCAAGGAACAACTGCTTCGGTCAAATCTCAAGTATCAAAATCAAATGCTAATCTAATTAAGCCTCTAGATCTAATTACTGGTTCACAGGAGACAGAAGGGATAGATGGATGATAAAGGACATCAGAAGACAAGATCGGTCAAACTCCGTGGGATACAGGATTTCATTGCAACAACTAATAGATGGCATTTTAAAAGGGTAGGGCCGGGGTTGTGGGGGGGAATTGGACATTGGGTGTGGCAGTTAGACCACCACTTAGGACACCTGTATTCCATGTTGGGGTGCCTGGGTTCAAGTCCTGGCTCTGTTTCCAATTCCAGCTGCCTGCTAATTAGCATCCTGGGGCGCAGCAGATGACAGTTTAAGTACTTAGTGCCGGCCACTCAGGGGAGAAACCCAGATTGAGTTCCAGGCTCTTAGCTTCAGCTCCACAGAGGCCCCAGCCTTGCTGTTGCGGGTATTCTCTCTCTCTCTCTCCCTTCCAATTAATTAATCAATTAAAAACAGAATAAAATGGTAAGGGACTGCTGTCTGTTTACAACTAGGAAAAATCAAACATTACCCAGATTATTGATCATCCAAATTATTGCGATTTTTTGTTAAGTTTGCTAACAGTGGGGTGGTTATTTTTAAATGGCTTGAACTGAGGGATTATAGACTGAAGTATTCATGAGCAAACAGATATTACATCTGAGGCTTGTGGTGAAATATCTCCAGGAAAAGTAAGACGCGGAGAATCCGAGCAAGAACGACAAAACACTGATAATAAATGTTGATAAATGACATGGCGACAATAATCACGAGTATCTCTTTTGAGCTGCTTGGCTGGGAAGGGCATAATGTGAGGCAGTGTTAACGGATGCACCTTTGAACAGAGGGGTTTCTCTGTTGTAGGTGATACTAAAACGCGTTTGCGTGCTGATGGAAATCACCCAGTGGGTAGGAAGAAACGGTGCTGCAGGGAAGAGAGGAACTACAGGAGCAAAGCTGCCTGGGCCTTGACAGAAGATGGGATGCAGAGCACAGCGAGGGAGGGAGTCAGAGTGAGCCTTTGGTGCAAGCAGAGAGCCCACCCGGAGTTCCTAGGGACACTGCTGGCTTCTCACCTCGGGGCAGGAATTCAGAGTTCCTGCATGACTACTTCTCCTTTGGTAAGTCAAGTACAAAGCAAGATGAGAGGAGCGAGTAGGAAGACGGTGAGGGGCTGAAAGAAGCTTGAAAGGCAAAGACAACTGTGAGGGAGTGCTTGAAACCCAGCGGGTGCCTTTCACAGGAGGACTGTGTTCCTTCAAGCCCTGGGGAGCGCACCTGCTTGTGGCTGGGCCCTTGGAAAGAGCACCGCGGGCCTCAGATTGTTTTTCCCAGGACAGCACGCTAATGCAGCTTGACTTTGGGAAGAACGTGAGTAGGGGACAATGCTCAGTGATACAAGCTTTGAGGTAGCTACCTGCAGATCATGAAATGTGAAAAAAATGATATTTGAGATACACAACCCAGAGCACTTGCATCTCTCACTTCAGTCTTCAAAAGTCTATGAGAATTCTGTAGAATTTTCCATATGAGTTTAAGTAGAGAATGATACTCCAGGTTCAATGTCAGTGACAAGCCTTTGGCCTAAGAGATAAGATGCCCGTGAAGATGATTGTATCCCATATCATAGTCCCTGGGTTTTCAATACCTGTCTCCCTGTCTCCCCCACTCCTGATTCCAGCTTCCTGTTAAGCAGACCCTGGGAGGCACTTGCTATGGTTGAAATAGTTGGGTTCCTCTTACCCAAGAGGGAGTCCTGGATTGACTTCTTGGCTCCTGGCAATGGCCTGGCCAGGCTATTGCAAATATTAGGGAAGCAAAGCAGCAGATGGAAACTCTTATCTCTACATGTGTGTGTGTGTGTGTGTGTGTCCATGCCTCTCAAAAATGATAGACTTAACGTCTTTCTTTACCTCCTTTGAAGATGTGTGCTTTTGTAATCACTGTGAAAGAAGGAGAGAGGCCAGATGAAAGGGAAGATGTGGAAGGCGCCATGAAACTTCATTAGCAGCTTTGAAACCAGGCGGAGTTCGCTCTGTGCCACGCAGTGCATACCAAGTGAAATAATCATAGATTTACACACCATCCTGGAGGAAGTGGAGTTTGAAGGCCAATTAGACAGAACAATTTTTTTCCCAATGTGTCAAAATAATGCAACTGGCTGTGCTAAATAAATTCATACTGCTGCACTGCTGTGAAAATTGAATGATTAATAGCCTTCAGTATTATTCCTGCTTGGTTTAAGACACAGTAGACTAATGACTAGAGGGCCAGCAACAATACATTTCCAGGTAGATGCTACAAATTCCATTTTAATTGCCTGCTTTTATGTCATATATACTCCTAGATTACACTTTTGTCCATTCTGCAATTTAACAAAAAACCTCGGGTAGTAGGCAATGAAGCAATAACTTAAATACTTCTCCTATATGGGAATGCTTACTAACAAATTCGGCAAATCTGACATACTCACAAAATTGAGCCACAATAATGTAGAAATATGTATCTGTTTGTTTTCATATGTAATGGTTGATCCATAATGATTCTCAAATAAAAAATAACTTTAAGAAGAAAAAGTGAGTAAAAAATATTTTATCCATGTCACAAAATGGTGGTACTTTATCATCGCAATTTAAGATTTGCAATTTCTATTAAAAAAAATAAAGTGTCCCTTGGGTCTTTCTATTAATTTTATATCTAATTTCATTTGCACACTATTTCTTTTCTCTTTGAGGTTTCTATGAAGTGATGAAGAGAAAAAAGATAGATATTGAAACAGAGGTTTGGTCTAGCAGTTAAGACACCCATGTCTAATAACAAAGTGCCTGAATTTGATCTTTAGCTCTGACTCCAGTTTCCAGCTAATGCAGACCTTGGGAGGCAGCAGTTGTGGCTCAAGTAATTGGGTTCCTACCACCCATGTGGGTTGAGTTCTGAGCTCCCAGCGTTGGCCACTGCACAGCCCTAGGCCTCACAGGCATTTGGAGAGTGAATCAGTGGATGAGAGGTCTCTATCTCTCTTTCTATCCCTGTTTGTCTGTCTCTTTTTCTATGTCCTTGTCTTAAAAATTCAAAATTCAAAAAAAAATTAACTCATCCGAATTCTGTTGTCCATCTTTACAGAAATAAAGCTTCGTAAAATATCATATGTCAAGTTTTCTGAACTGAATGTGTATTTAGTGTGATTAGCATCATCCACTCATTACAGGAAAACACTGTGAAATATGGATAGATTCCTTGGCAAAGCAGTTAAGACACCATCTGGGATGCCTGCATCCCACAACAGAGTGCCTGGGTTTGAGTCCAGATCCACTCCCTTTTCCATCTTCCTGCTAATGCGCACTCTCAGAGGCAACAAGGATGAAGCACTTGGATCCCTGTTGTCACTCATGTTGGGGACCCTGATGGAGTTCCAGGCTCTTGGCTTCAGCCTGGCCCAGTCCAACCTCTTTTGGCCATTTGGGGAGTGAATTTGGAATCTCTCTCTCTCTCTCTTTCTCTCTCTCTTTCTCTCCCTCCCTCCCTTTTTGAAATAAATAAATATTTAATGTGAAAAAGATATTTGCTAGTCTCTCTTCTATGAGTTTTTTTTTTTTTTTCATTTGAAAGAGTTACACAGAAAGAAGGAGAGGCAGAGAGAGAGAGAGAGGTCTTCCATCCGCTGGTTCACTCCCCAATTGACCACAACAGCCAGAGCTGCGCTAATCTGAAGCCAGGAGCCAGGAGCTTCTTCCGGGTCTCCCATGTGGGTGCAGGGGCCTAAGAACTTGGGCCATCTTCTACTGCATTCCCAGGCCATAGCAGAGAGCTGGATCAGAAATAGAGTAGCCAAGACTCAAACTGGTGCCCATATGGGATGCAGGCACTGCAGGCCGCGGCTTTACCCACTATGCCACAGCGCCAGCCCCTCTGCTATGAGTTGAATGTGTGTCCCAAAAAGCATTTACTGGAGTTATTTCCAGTGTTGAGGGAGGAGAGTAATAAGCAGGTGATCAGATCGCTAAGGCTCTGATCTCATGAACATATGAATGCCATTATCACAGGGGTACAATCCACATAAAAGAGAAATTGGCCCCTTTCTCCTTGTCTCTTCTCTCTCACCTGCCACCATCTCTTGTTCTCCAGCCTTCTGCCATGGAGTGACACAGCAGGAAGGACTCTGCAGCAGACGGGCCCCCCATCCTATTCCTCACCACCCCCCGAGTGAAATGTGTGCTCACTATAAATTTCTCTGTTCCGTTACAGGAGCATTCTGCAGTGAGTAAACTGGCACCTAGATTAATAGTCTCATTTCAAAGTTATTACATGCAAAACTAGAGTTTTGACGTGCCAAATAAATAGCAAAAAGCAAACTGAAGATAATAAATGGCATTTTCTGTAGTGCTTTTAACGAAATGATGTAATGAACAGTAGGTAATCACTTACATCGGAGTTAGTGGGACTGTGAATCCCTTGAGGCCAAATGGAGAAGAAGCAGGCTGGCAACTGTGTGTATGACATAAGATGCTGTTGTTCTGCTCACAATCTGAGTTTACCAAATCATTATATCATACACCCGAGGGGTAGTCATAAACAATTCAAATCCTCCAAGAGCTCCCATGGCCCGTCCCTCTTATTTAAGAATTCTCTTATCAGCTGGCTCCTTCAGTAAGCACAACCAATTTAGAGCTCCGTTCCTGAGAAAGTACTTAGTCACAGTGACAAATTTTGTAATTTATCAAAATCAGAATATCGATAAAGCCATGACATACCTTCACCTTTTTGTTTTAGTTCTGTTTTCTCTACAATTTGATTGTGTCCTATATTTCAGGATACAATAAATTTTAAGAATTTTTATTACTTATTTGAAAGGCAGAATGAGAGAGATGGATCTTCCATCTTCTGGTTTACTCCCCAGATGGCCACACTGGTGGGGGTTGGGTCAGACTAAAGCGAGGAGCCAGGAGATTCATCCAGTTCTCCCACATGGGTATAGGGGCCCATGTAGTTGGGTCATCTTCCACTGCTTTCCCAGGTGCATTAACAGGCATCTGGATCAGAAGTGGAGCACCGGGATTCGAACGAATGCTCCAATAAGAGATGTGGCATGGCAAGTGGCTGCTTAACCCACACTGTGCCATAAGTCCTGCCCTGCACATGGTGACTTTTATCACCACAACTGTAAGAAGCACAGCATATGAGTGGCACCTGAATAATAACACAGGAAGTGTGAGGCAGACTCACAAAAGCAATCCACTCAATTCAGTAATTTAGTCTTTTTAGCAGTTAATGCAAATCCAAATATTTATTTAAGTGGTATTGATTAGTTTGAACAAAAACTCTGAAAAAAAAAAAAGCCTGCTTATTTCCAACCCAGTTTGATTGCTACATGTATTTAGCATTAATTTAACTACTTGAGTATTTTTTAAGACTTATTTTATTTTATTTGAAAGGCAGAGTTGCAGAGAGGCAGAGGCACAGAGAGAGAGAGAGAGAGAGGTCTTCCATCCGCCGTTCACTCCTCAGATGACCAAAACAGCCAGAGCTGCTCCAATCCAAAGCCAGGAGCCAGGAGCTTCTTTGGGTCTCTCTTGTGGGTGCAGGGGCCCAAGGACTTGGGCCATCTTCCACTGCTTTTTCCAAGCATGCTAGCAGGGAGCTGTTTGGAACTGGAGCAGCCGGGGCATGAACCAGAGCCCATATGGGATGTGGGCATTGCAGGCAGCGGCTTTACCCCCTATGCCACAATGTCAGCATCCAAAGCACTCTTTTGGTTTGGCGAAGTGGCAATAAAACCACCAAGCTCTAGACACTAAAAGGACTTTATGCACTCATTGCTTCCCTCCGTCAGAGATAAGTCACTGACATAGACTCAACTCTTTAGTGGCAGGAGTCAGGTCCAGGGTGCTGGCCAAGTTACTCTCTCAGTGAGTTACTGCTTTAAATCCATCAATTCTCTATCAATATTTATTAACAATGATTTCTACTTAGATTCTTGTTATACAATATGTATACATTCTACAAAAATATTAACGGGACTCTGAAAATCACCAGCAGTCTAAGCCTGCGAGATGGACAGTTAACAATCTGTTTCACTTTTTTTCAATCTTTTACCATATCAATATATACATTTATGGGGCCAGCACTATGGCACAGCGGGTTAACACCCTGGCCTGAAGTGCCAGCATCCCGTATGGGCACTGGTTTGAGTCCCAGCAGCTCCTCTTCCAATCCAACTCTCTGCTATGGCCTGGGAAAGCAGTAGAAGATGGCCCATCCATGTGAGAGACCCAGAAGAAGTTCCTGGCTCCTGGCTTCAGATCGGCGCATGAACCAGCAGATGGAAGACCCCTCTCTCTGTCTCTACCTCTCCCTGTAACTCTTTCAAATAAATAAAAATAAATCTTAAAATATATATACATATACACACATGTGGAGAGCAACTCGGACTAGACTGTTACTGGAATTAAGACTTATTCTATGCATCTGCTCTCCCACAATATGGCGCTGAGAAGGGAGTAACAACTTCTACGCAGCTGCCTCTAGCCAACTTGAGTGATGACCTGCAGGAGCTGATCCTGCTCCTGATTGGAGGAGAGCAGCATACTCGGCGTGTGGGTAGCAGAGTTGGGATTGGTGGAAGAGGACTATAAAGGAGGAGAGAGACAACATGCACCAGGAACATCCGGATAACATCTGAGCAGCCCCTGAGAGAGCCGGCCGGCGGTGTGCCGCTCCCCCGCGGAAGTGGGGAAAGTGGCAGGGGGAACCGCCCTTCCACGGAGGTGGAAGGGACGGTAGCCAACCCAGGAAGAACCAGCAGCAAACCCGGGGAGGGCCGAGCAGACAAAAGAACAACGCAGGGTCTTGTGTTGTTCCTCCGCGAAGACGGGGAGCGACACACACACTTATTTAACGAGACTATACTAAACATGAAGATGTATAACCAGTTTCTTTGAACAATTATTTATTTGTGTTTTACTCAGTATATTGGTTTTCTATTCCTGTGTACTAAGTTATCATAGTATTAGCTGCTTAAGAGGAGGGTACTTTTAAGAAATTCGCGGAAAGTGGAATTAAAATATAGGTTTATTTGGGTACTAAAACACCCCTGAAATCTATGCACAGCTGTTTTGCATTATGCATTTTCCATGAACTTTCTGAAGCGGCCTCATATATCTGCTTTCTGTGGGTCAAGAGTCGAGCGCAAGGGGCTGCCTCCTCTGCGTGGGGTCTCACAAGGCTGCAATGAGTCAGCTGGGCACCATTTCCATCTGGACCCTGACAAAGGAAAAGTTTGCTTTTCAGCTCAAGTAAGGTTTATGCCAGAATTCATTTCCTTGTTGCTGTAGGACTGGAGGCCACAAATGTTTTCCTGGCTGCCTAGCTGGGAAGGCTGCAGCTCCTCTGTGCCAGGGGCTGTCTGCATTTCCTTAAAGCTACTTGCAGTTCTCAGAGGCTGGATGCAATTTCTTACCGTGTGCTCTTCTCTATTTCACCAAGAATGCAAGCGGGGGCTGAGTGTCTGGTGTAGTAATGCGATGCTGCACTGGATGCCGGCATCCAACTTCTGGCTCCAGCTTCCTGTTAATGTGCACCCTGAGAGGCAGGGGGGGATAGCTCAATTCCTTGTGTCTCTGCCTTGGGTTGAGTTTGGGATTCCTTGGCTTTGGCCTAGCCCAGCCCTGGCTGTTGTGGGCATTTGAGGATTGAACTAGCAGATGGAAGATCTAAGATCTCATTCAGCAACTTTGTCTTTCAAATACAATGGGAGGCGGGAGGGAGGGAGAGAGAGAGAGAGAGAGTGCAAGCTGAATCTGTCACCCCAAGTATGTCCCATTTCTCTTTTGACAGCATTTACCCTATTAAGTCAGATGCATCCAAAATAATTTTTTTTGAATTAACCCAAAACAAGTGATTTCAGACCTTAACTATGCAAGTCATAGGTCCCACCCCTACTCAAGGAGAAGGGATTAAATAGGGAGATAACATAGAGTTAGAATCAAGGGTGCCACATTAAGGTCTGTCCAGAATACACCAGATCATTCAATCTACTAAAAATGATAATTTCAAAGGCAACTATTTTTTACAACTGTTTGTTTTTAGTTGTAGTATCAGAAAACTATGAGCAAGTTAGTTTATAATACAAAAAAGAATTGTAGAGCAGAAGAAAGCCAATTAAATGTTGAAAGAATGACTGAATTTTTAAATCACCCTTTTCCAACAAAAATCTAAATAAATGGTATAAGTAAAGATTCCCAAGGAATCTTAAATTTTTGAGCAAAAGATTTTTGGAGGATAAGTTATCTAGAAAATTCCAAAGTATCACTTCATAGATTATTCATTGCGAAGTAAGTTAATAAATTTTAAATGGAAAACTGTGACAGATTTTAACCTTAGCAAATCACCAAGTTTAACCAAACAAGTGACGAACTGATAATGTATGCTTACTGTTCATGTGCCTTGCTGAGGACACATCACCTGTGTATCAGATGAGCCAAATAGAATATCCTTCTGCTAGCTCAGAAGTGACCAAATATCAGTAACTATATGGTGCAAGCAGATTTGTATGTGGTGAGAGTGACGGTAGTGGGGGAGAAATTCTGCAAAGCAAATGCCCTGGGCTCTTCCAAAATGTCAACATCACAACACACGAAAGCAAAAACCAGCAAACCAGGAGTGATTGTGAAGAGTTAAAATTGTATATGTGCAGGTGTAAAAAGTTAAGCTTAAGCTTACAGGTTTAAACCTTCCTTGTGCAGCTGTAAGAATAAAACAGAGTGAAGTAGCACCTTGACAGTAGGGACTCCATTTTGGAGCACTTGAGACTCCATTCTGGGAAAGCACCCCCCCACCGTGAGACTCTGGTCTGAAACTATGATCTCAAATAGTTGGACAATAGCAGTGCACTGCATCACCCTTGGCAACGCACAAAAACCCCCTAGCATGATTGCTCAAGCTTAAAAGTAGTAAGGTTGCACCTGGGATACTGAGGGCTAATAATGAAGATGTGATTTGTCTATGTCTTAAGATCATAATTGCTGATTGTAAGATTTTAGCAACCGTGTATTCTCTCCCCCCTCCCGATTTTGTGGTTTTTGCCTTTATAAACCCTATGCTGAAGTTCCTCACTGCTCCTCTGTCCTTGTCAGAGGGCCCCAACATGTTGGATCAATAAATTTAACCCTTTGCTGGTTGCATGAGAGAATAAGTCTCTTGGAGTTGTTCCTCTGGCGGTGGGCTTTTTCAGACCCTAACAATTGAATTAGGAGACCAAAGTGGCACAGTAATTCTTGGCATTGTGAAATTCTTAATTAGACTCTTGTTTTTACTTTCTTATATTTTTATTTTATTTCTACTTATTTGAAAGACAGACAGCCAAAGCAGACAGAGAGATCTCCACCATTGATTCAGTGCTCAGATGCCTACAACAGCCAAGTTTGGGCCAGTCTGAAGCCAGGAGCCTGGAAATCAGTCTGGATGTCTCATGTGAGTTGCAGGGACCCAAGTACTTGGGCCATCACCTGTTGCTTCTCACCATGTACGTTAGCTGAAGCAGATCTGGGACTCAAACCCAGGCAATCCAGTATGGGATGCATCTTGACCACTGAGCCATTTTCCCAGCCATGGATTCTTGATTTTTGATAAATCAAATTGGAAAACAGAAAATTAGAAGATAGATTATATATTCAGTAAATGCATTATATGAAAGTTGAGCCCGGCACTGCAGCTCACTAGACTAATCCTCCGCCTGCAGTGCCGGTACTCCGGGTTCTAGTCCTGGTTGGGGCACCGGTCTCGGTTGCTCCTCTTCCACTCTAGCTCTCTGCTGTGGCCTGGGAAGGCAGTGGAGGATGGCCCAGGTGCTTGGGCCCTGCACCCGTGTGGGAGACTAGGAGAGGCACCTGGCTCCTGGCTTCGGATCGGGTCAGCTCTGGCCATAGCGTCCATTTGGTGGGTGAACCAACGGAAGACCTTTCTCTCGGTCTCTCTCTGTCTAACTCTGCCTGTCAAAGAAAGAAAGAAAGAAAGAAAGAAAGAAAGAAAGAAAGAAAAAGAAAAGAAAGTTGAATTTCTTGAATCAAGTAGTTGTATTGTAGTACAATAAAAGACATGGGCCAATTCTTAGGGGACATTTGCCAAAGTACTGAAAGGTGATGTGTAGTGTCATGGTATCTGTGTGTGTGTAAGAGAGAGAGAAAGATTGCTGCATTAAAACACAGAACATGGCATTGACTTTGGGACCAGGTAGTAGGAAGTAGTTGGAAGAACCTTGAGGAGACACCTGGTAAGAGTTTGAAAGTGTTTGCATAAGATAGAGAAAAGGGAATTTCTGTCGTAGAGCACAGAAAACTTTGGCAGTACTAGCACCTGGGATAAAAAACAAATAGAAAGGATTCCTAATGAGCTTGCCAATCCAGCTGGGAAGATTTCCAATCAGAATTTAAAAAGTGGAAACCTACTTCTTCTAGTTGCCTGTCTGAAATCGAACTGTCCTCTAAAAATCTTTTTAAAGTGCTAACTTCCAGTACCTGTGAATTTGACCTTATTTGATAATAGATTGCCGATGTAATCATGTCAAGAAGAGGTCATCAGAGTGGGCCCTAATCCAATAGATTGATGTCCTTGTAAGACTAGAGGAGGAGACAAAAACACAGAGAGACGTGGGGAGAATGCAACATTACAACAGAGACACAAATTAGAATGCTGTATATAGCAGCCATGGAACTCCAAAAATTCCTGACAACACCAGACATTCAGAGAAAGGCATGATGCGAAGCTTCTCTAGTCTTTTCAGGGAGAACATAACCCTGTCCACACTAGATTTTGGACTTCTATCCACCAGAACCATGAGAGAATACTTTTCTGTTGTTTGTGGCCACCCAGATAGCAGCAATTTCTTCTGGCAGACCTCGAAAACCATGTATAATAAAGTGCATGAACAAAGAGATGAACCAACAAAAGACCCTCTTTGGTTACTGAGAATTTATAAAATAACACAAAGGAGCCAGGACTTTGGGGGTTTAAACATAAAACTGTTTCAGATCCCCAGCTTGTCCTAGAAAACGTCCACAAATAAGACAAGACTTGGGGCAAAGATCCCCCCAGGGTCCTCTTGTAGGACCTCTTGTTTAAGACACAGAGATCTAATTGACTGAAAAAAGCTCGCCAAGGAGCTGAAGAAGGCTCTGCACGGTCCCTTTCCAGCAGGCAGGCTACAGCAGCCTGTAGGACACTGGCTCACAGAGACCTCCCTCCGGGCTCTGCAAACAGGAAATCCTGTCTGAAAAGCTACATGCAGATGACTGTTATCTAGATAATGGAGAGATCTCCAATATGGGTCATAGAAAGCTGGCGACAGAGGCTGTGCAAAATGCCAGTGTTCCATATTGGAGTGTTGGATTCAAGTCCTGCTTCTGCTCCTGCTTCCCACTTCCTGTCAAGGTGGCCCCTGGGACACTGCAGTGATGGCTCAAGTGGTTGGGTTCCTGTCACTCACCTGGAAGACCTGGATGGAGTTCCCAGTTCAAGCATGTGGGGAAGTGAACCAGTGGATGTGACTTCTATGCCTCTCTCTCTCTCTCTCTCTCTCTCTCTCTCCCCTCTCTCTCTCTCTTTGCCTCTGCCTCTCTGTAACTCTGTCTTTCAAATAAATAAATAAATAAGAAAGGAAGGAAAGAAGGAAGGAAGGAAGGAAGAGAGAGAGAGGCTTTTGGCTTTCCTAACTTCTAAGAACAAGAAGAAAATGGAGGAATCTATTCGAGTACCAGTGTAGGCCATTTCTCACCCAAACGGCAAGATGATTCAGTCAGTACGCCTCAGAACCCAAATTGTAGAGCAAGGAGCTTTTACAATTATTCCCAAGGAGCTGAACAGGAGCTGAACTAGGCCCTAATCAACAGATGCAAATCTTCATTTGGATTTCAGAATTGCTGTGAACCAGTGGCTTCTATGTGGCTCCATTTCTTATTCTCTCCTCTTCTTTGTTAGGAGACTATTTGATTATTCTCTTACCTTCACAGTTGTACGTTGAGTTTGTGTGTAGCAGAAAATTACTCTCTTTGATTGACAGGTCTTCAGATGGGAAGAAACCATCTCGATAAACAACATCCAAGGATAGTCACCTGGACCTCGCCCAAGGAACCACATTCAAGTAGCTTCTCCAGCACTTAGACCAGAATTAGATGACACAATCCTAGACTAAGGTTGTGATGATTGTGAGACTTCATGTTATTGAAAGGGAGAAGGAGTTGAGTAGCGTTTGCAAGGGGGAGGGTGGGCTACAGATAATTTGGGAACTAAGATAGACTGTGACAGACTAAGGATGGCC
Organism: Oryctolagus cuniculus; assembly: GCF_051225735.1. NCBI lineage: Eukaryota > Metazoa > Chordata > Mammalia > Lagomorpha > Leporidae > Oryctolagus > Oryctolagus cuniculus. The sequence goes on along the minus strand of NC_142869.1, from coordinate 147,180,246 downwards.
ACAAATTCTCTGATGCTCACTCACATACAGGTGGGGTCCATATACCTTTCCCTTCGATGTGGGAAGACTCTGTAACTGCTTTGACCACTAGAATATGGCAAAAGTCATGCCAAGCTGGATTTTGGGCCCCAGCATTAAGAAATTGGGAACTTCTATTTCCTTCAGAAACTCACCATGCTGTGAGAAAGCTAAGCCATGCAGAAAGGTGTTTTAAAATGTGGTGTTTGGGGTTAGCCTGGTAGTGCAGCAAGTAAAGCCACCACCTGTTACACTGGCATCCCATATGAGCACTGGTCCAAGTCCTAGCTGTTCTGCTTATGAACCATCTCTCTGCTGATGTGCTTGGGAAAGCAACAGCAGATGTCCCAAGAGCTTGGACCCCTGCCACCCACATGGGAAACCCAGTTAGAGCTCTAGGCCTCTGACTTTGGCCTGTCTCAGCCTTGACTATTGAAGCCATTTGAGGAACGAACCAGCAGAAGTAAGATATTTGTCCTCCCTCTCTCTTTGTAATTCTGCCTTTCAAATAAGTAAAAAATGAATCTTTAAAAAAATTTTTTAATGTGGATTGTATTCATGTATGCTGAGGCTGAAAGGCCAGGAGATGACTCACTGAAAACAGTTCTTTGTTCACAATTCCCAAGACAAGAGGCACATAACACCATGTAGAGATACACAAGTCACCAGGGTCACTCACGAGCCAAGAGTGAAAGACAAGCATGGGCAGCAGAGTTTATCACAGTTTCACAAAAAAGGCAAGGGCAGACAGGATAAGTGGGCTTGTGATCAGCTAGCTTGAGCCATTTTAGGAGGTTCTGGGGAATGGGAGCTGTGTCAACCCTGGCATGACTAGGGTAGAGGAATATTGCAGTCTGGAGTGTAAGTCAGATAGAGGAGGCCGTTCAGAGCATGGGCTCTGGATCAGTTTGCATTTTGAAGGTATGTTTCTGGAAGATATGCTTGCTGTCTTCTCTCTCTCTCTCTCTCTCTCTCTCAATATTTACTTATTTATTTGAGAAGCAGAGTAGAGAGAGAGAGACAGAGAGAGTTAGAGAGACAGAGAGAGATCTTCCATTTGCTGATTGGCTCCCCAAATGCCACCAACAACTGGAGCTGGGCCAGGCTGAATTCAAGAGTCAGGAACCCTATGCAGATCTCCCATGTGCATGGCAGGGGCCCAAGTACCGTCATCTACTGTCTTTCCAAGCACATTATCAGGAAGTTGGATCAGAAGCAGAGCAGCTGGGACTGGAACTAGTACTCTGATACGGGATGCCAGCATTCCTGGTGGCCGCTTAACCCACCGTACACAATGTCTACTCTAAAGTTTGCTGTCTTTAAGGACTGTCTTGTCCTAGGAGGTATGATTTCTTCCCAGATAATAAAGCCTTAGATTCTAGAGTATCAAAAAATAAGAAAATAAAGTTAATCTAGAAGGACATGCTGGTCAACAGATAGCCACGTGAGTGGGTCATGTAAGGTATTCAGTTCACTGAAACCTACAGCTAACTTCAGCCAGTCATTAGGCAAACATACCACATGAGAGACCCCAGGCACAAAATCACCAAGCTGATCCCAGCCAGCCTCCAGAGTCAAGAAAGCTAATAACAAACCACATTTTAAACCACTAGATTTTGAAGCCTACAAACCCCAACAGTAGAGAAAATGAAAGTGTGTCTGTCAATATACACATGTGAATCCACCCCCACAGGATGGGGGAAAAAGAGCAAATCTGGAAAAACAGTTACAATTGGTCCATCTAGGCATAGTCTTTATGGATATTCTTTGCAGTATTATTTCAATATCTTTATACATTTGAATTTTTTTAATTAGACATTTGAGAAGGAAAAAAACAGAGAAATGCAGAAAAACTATCTTCTGTGTGAGATGGACATGAATTCTTACTGTTTTATGCAAGCCAGAAAGAGCTAAGCCTTTTTGTTAGGCTCATGATTAAATGGGGAGAAAAGCAGCCCCATTGTGGGTGAACCCCAGATAATTAGAGCCCTCTGCTCTCACCATAAGAGGAGAAGAGATGCTCTGTACACAAGAAATGTGAAAATATTGCCAGGACTAAAAATAGTCTCACCTTAGGCAACTTTAAGAGATCTGGGGATTCCTGGCATTGCCTCCCAGCAAAATCTTGGGGACAAAAAGGTGTTTTTACATTTTTGTAATTGTATATTACAAATGCCACAGCTTTAAAAACGAAATAAAGGCACTAGACCGACTCATACATGGAGAGGTCCAGGAGCAGAGGAGGCTTCATACAAAGTTGATCATTATTTCTAGATTATATCAACAAGGTTTCTTTTCTGTCTCCCTCTGCCTTTCTCAGGGACAGCCTTAGCCTAAGCCTCACTCCAGCATGGCAGCCACTGGATCCCAAGGCTACCTGCACTCTCATTCCTTTAAAAAAGAGCAAGGAATATTAACAATCTTAATTGTTCTCAGACCAAATGCTGTCTATGCCATAACTGTCTAGAAGGTGGAAGGTGTTCATCAGCTCTTCCTTGCTGTATGGTTCCTCTCACAAATCCAGAGTGATATCAGTATCTCCAATACCACCAAAAAGAAACAGATCTGCCAGGAATGTTATAAGAGAAAACAGATACTGCATGGACAACCAACCAATAACCACCTAACTATGTATTCTCTCAACATTTCTCATCTACTTCTTCTGCACTTTGTTTCATTTCTTCTTGTGCTGCAGAATAACCACTGGTCACCACTTCTTAGTTAGCACAGTCACCCTTATATTGGAAAATTTTTGTCCCTAGGTAAATTTATGGGAAATGTGTCTTCATCTGAGTTATGTAACCAAAAAGTATGGCCATGGCCTGTACTATAAATTGCAATAAGCAAGAGGTAGCTAGTACGTTCATTTGGTTATGGTAACTAGATTCACTTAAAAAGGGATTATGAAGAGGGCTGTATAGCCAATCAATAATTGTTTGCTCCAGTGTTCATCATGGATGAGCCATTGCCTGGTGATTTAAGACAGTGTAAGAGCCAGGCTCCAAGATAGCTCTCAGTGAGCTTGATTCTTGGCATTCATGCACTGTGTGATCTCTTCCCACATTGAAATGGTGTGTGCTGTATGTGAGTTCTGTGGAAACTGCCCAGTGACATCAAGGCTAGCTTCTGCCTTGATCTCTTAGACTGCTCTCTCTAGGAGAAGATAAATACCAGTTGTGAGATCACTCAGAAAGCCAAAGAAGTTCACATGGGGAAAAAAAAAAAAAAAACAAAACAAAACTGTGGACCTCATCCAACGCTAGTCTCATCCTACTAGGGGAGGTTTAACGACTCTGGAAGTAGAACCAGGAACTCTGCTTGAATGTTCAGATGATTATGCCCTCAATCAATATCTTGACAACAACAGAATTTGTTATGCAGATTTCTAATCTCTCTCTTGTGAAAGGAATACCACTGGGCAGGCATTTGATGTTGCAGTTAAGATGCCATTTGGGATGTCTATATCCCATATCAGAGTGCCTGATACCAAGTCCAGGCTGTGCTTCCAATTCCAGTTCTCGCTAGTGCAGACACTGGGAGGTGGCTGGTTGTGACTCAAGTACTTGTGACCTTGCCACCCACATGGTGGGTGAGCCTGAGTAATGAGCTCCAAACTTCAGCTTGGCCCAGTCTTGGCTGTTTGGAGGCTTTAGGGAGTAAACCAATAAATGGAAGGTGTGTGTGTGTGTGTGTGTGTGTGTCGTTGTATCTCTGCCTTTCAAATAAAATGAAAATAAATAAATAAAAATGTTTTGGAAAAAGGAAAACATTTTAGCACTAGATGTGTGTGTATGGGTGTATGTGTGTGGGTTCGAATTCATCCCAGGATTAGGTATTATATTTAATTAAACGTTCTTTTTGAATCAAAAGAAGATACTTTAGTTTTCTTAGTTAGATAGATACTGACTTAGCTTCACTTTTAGTAAGAATTAGCTGTTGAGTACATATATACATATTCCAATAATTTCCCCTCAGTTGTATAAAGTTGATTATTAAGGAAGAAATTGAAGCCTTTAAGAAATTAGGGAACTTATCCAAGTTCTCTTGATCAGTCAGTGGCAGCCCAAGGATTCCAGACCACATGATTTTACCTCAGAGCTCATGATTTTAATCTTTGCATTTTAAAGGGATCAATCCCTAGTCTCAACCCTAAATGCTCATGATTTAGTAGGGAATTAGGACTGGTGGTATTTTATTTAGGATTTTGTATTACATTCACAGAAGATTGCTCTCTATATCATTTATACTATATTTTGACATTTGGATGTCAGAATAATGATAGCTTCATAAACCAAATTGAAATGTTACTTCTCTCTGTCCAGATTCTGTACCAGTTTATAGGGTAAAGAGCATATATTCTTGTAAAATATGAAATAATGTATTTTGAAAGTGTGGAATCAAATTACCTCTTTCCAGAATTATTTTGAGAATATTTTGAGTCATATATTTTGAGGGTTTTTGTTTAGAAAGAATCACAAATTTACAGAAGAGAAAGGTTTGTTTAATGTATGTTTTGAAAGCCAGTTTGTCAAATTGATATCCTATCATCTTTTAATAGTTTACTGTGTCATTCCCATAAACAAGGACTTACCATCTATGTAACAACGCAACCATCAAAATCAGGAAATTAGTGCTAATACATTTTTCATCTTTTCTTTAAAAAGATTTTATTTAGGTATTTGAAAGGTTGAGTTACAGAGAGAGAGAGAGAGAGAGGGAGAGGGAGAGGGAGAGGGAGAGAGAAAAAGAGATCTTCCATCTGCTGGTTCACTCCCCAAATAGCCACAATGGCGGAGGATGGGCTAGGCCAAAGCCAAAAGCCTGGAACCCATCCTGATCCTCCACATGAGTGGCAGGGGCCCGATCATTTGGACCATCTTCTGCTGCCTTCCCAGGGGCATTATCAGGGAGATGGATTGGAAGTGGAGAAGCTAGGACTCGCACGGGTGCCCATGTGGGATGCCATAATGCAGACTGTGTCACAACACTGGCCTCTACAATTTTTATCTTAATGCCTAGTCACCATCCAAGTGTTCCTATTTGTTCCAAAGATCCACTGCTATGACTTTGGAACTGCTGTAGTTGGTAATTGCTTTGTGGCATGCCTTGAGATTTGGGTTTTTTTCTGGTATTTCCTCGTGATTAGATTCAGATGATGTGTCGCTGGCAGGGGCAGGACATAGGTAGCTGCACCCTCTTCATGCTGCATCCTCTCAAGAGATCCATGATTACGATTTTCCCTATCACTAATGATGATTCTTTTTTTTTTTTTTTTTTTTTGACAGGCAGAGTGGACAGTGAGAGAGAGACAGAGAGAAAGGTCTTCCTTTTGCCGTTGGTTCATCCTCCAATGGCCACCGCAGCCGGCACACCGCGCTGATCCAAAGGCAGGAGCCAGGTGCTTCTCCTGGTCTCCCATGGGGTGCAGGGCCCAAGCACTTGGGCCATCCTCCACTGCACTCCCTGGCCACAGCAGAGAGCTGGCCTGGAAGAGGGGCAACCGGGACAGAATCCGGCGCCCCAACCTGGACTAGAGCCCGGTGTGCCGGCACCGCAAGGCGGAGGATTAGCCTAGTGAGCCGTGGCACCGGCCTAATAATGATTCATTTTGACCACTAATTTAAAAGGCTGTATACCAGCATTCTCCATTGTAAAGTCACTCTGTGGAATTAGTAGATGTTTCATGTAGAGACACTAAAAATCTATGTATCTTATTCTTTATCACAGTTTCAGTTTATTCATTTATTTTAATTGTATCCATGGTTTCCCACTCTATTTGATGGTTTATAACACACTACTATCATTATTAGGCTCTGCTTCCTGCCTCTGATGTGGCCAGTGAAACCATTTCAAGCTGGTACTTGTGTTCTTTTGACATGTTCCCTTCATTTTTGAACATTTCTTTGTCTGTGGCACAAGGTGTTCCAAGTTCATCTTGTAATTTCATTGCTCAAGACATGATAGTAGCATTTCTTCCAGAGGTCTTGTTACTTTCAGTGGAAAAGGTTTGGGGAATATAAGATCTGAAATCTTGTTGCTTGAGTTATTCTCTAAGTAATGGAACTGGGTAATGGAACACCTCTGCCTCTGGTGTTTAATTGCCCTTTGTTTATTTTTCTTTTTTTATATATATTTATTTATTTGAAAGTCAGAGTTACAGAGAGAAGGGGGAGGGGAGAGAATCTTCAACAGCCAGGACTAGGCCAGGCCGAAACCAGGAGCCTGGAACTCCATCCTGGTCTCCTATGTGGGTGGCAGGGACCCAAGAACTCAGGCCATCTTCCACTGCTTTCCCAGGTGAATTAGCAGAGATCTGGATTGGGAAGTGGAGCAGCTAGTACATAAACCAGCGTCCACATGAGATTCCAGCGTTGCAGGCAGTGGCTTTGCCTGATACACCACAACATCAACCCTTTAATTGCCTTTCTTACCCAGCTTGAGCCATGACATCCCACCCCATGCTGGGCCACAATTCTGTATGGATGCTCCCTTTATATTGCTCAACACCTCACACCGGGCCACACTTCCTTAAAATGACATTGCCTCATCCTGCTTAGGTTCTGAGTCCCTACACAAGGCCACTCCTACACCTGTTTGGGTTGGCCCCCAGCTTTAGGTTACTTCCCTTCCCACCTACCTTTCTCCTTTCCATCTAATAGCTTTGGGACTGAATTATTTGGAAATGAAAAGGAGTAAACCCAAAAGGAAAGGAAGAAGTGAGAATAATTTTTCAGTAACTTCTCAATTTCCCCAACTGTTATTCATTTTTTCCTAATATTTAATCATCAAGCTTTCTTTAAATATTTTTATATCAGACATATTTAGTCATAATGAAAATCTCAAAGTAGAGAATTTGACAGACAAAATGCTGATAATATCAATTAGGAATTTTGGAAGACAGTTCTCTACCAGTCTGCCACAGGTCTTCATGTGCAGTGAGAGGAGGCATGGGTTCTCAGTCTCTGAGAGATTCCACCCTATCCTGGGCTACATTGTGAGGGATGTTTCAAAAACAGCCTTGGAAGACAGAGATTCTGTCTCTTTCAAAGAAGGCAGATTTGTGTTTTTTGCCCAGTATGGCAAAGAGGTCTTTCTCTGGTGCGAAGATTTAACAGGTTTACTTGCAGCCTATTATAAAAGCTTGGGGGCTTCCGTCTTACAGCGCAATCCACTATGCTGTGGGCCCTCCTTCTCTCACCTGGTGGGAGCTGGAGTTTGAGGACCTGGCACAGGAAAGCGATAATACTCTCGCTCCTCATGATGCTCTGCGCAGTACACACCGTGCTTTGCCTTGGAATCAGGAGCCTCCTGTCGTCAGCCAGCATCTGTGAGACTGTGGCAGGCCACCTTGAAGGAGAAAATATCTCTGTGTTGTGAAATTGTTTGTTAGCAAGCATCCATGAAAAGAAAGTTCAAGACAAAAGCCATCAGAGGACACATAAAAATGCTACGAAGAATTGCCTCTCAACCAGAGGCGTAAATAAGGAGAGCCCTACAATTTGCTCCAATTTACTGCCTGAAGAAGGGAGCCAGGATACAGTACGGGAGGAGCAACCCAGGCAGAGCCTCGTCAACTCCCTGAGCTGAGGAAACTTCCATCCAATGTTGACTGCAAAGGGTGGGCATTTGGCCTAGCCGGTAAGACGCTAGCGAGGACACCTGCATCCCGAATCACAATACCCGGATTTGACTCTGGGCTCTGGCTCCTGACTCCAGCTTCTTGCTAATGCAGATCTGGAGAGGCAGCGGCGATGGCTCAAGTACTTGGACCCCCGCCACCCATGTGGGAAACTTTGGATTGAGTTCCTGGATCCTAGTGAGGACCACTGCAAGCATTTGGGGAGAGAACCAATAGATGAGAGTGCTCTCTCTCTCTCTTCCCCATCTCTCTTCCCTCTCTCAAATAAACGATTTCTTAAAGAAATTTAACCAGTAATGATTTTTATTTTTTAAAGAGAAAGAAGTGGTTGAGCTCCAAGGTCTCTCCTATGTGCCTGACCTTGCTCGGCAGTGTTATTTATAATAGCCCAAAACTGGAAACCACACAAAGGTTCATTAACACAAAATATGTAAGTTGTAGTATAAACATTCAATGGAATAGTACTTGCAATAAAAAAAAGGATGAATTATTGATATATACCACAATATGAGAAATATCAAAATAATCACACTGAATGAAAGCCAGTCAATGAAAAGAGTACATGCTATATAAAATTCTGGAAATTGCAAATTTACAACTGAAATAATCAGTGTATGCCTGAACTGGGGAGTTACAGAATAGCCTAAAGAAAATTTGGGGATGAAATTTGTTTATTAACTTGATTGTGGAGATGATTTCATGAAGGCACACATATGTTGAAGTTTCTCAGTTTGTGCACTTTAAAATATACACATTTTATTGTATGCAAGTGATACATTTAATAGATCTGTTAAAATGTGGAGAAAACCACCAGGGAAGAGTGGATTTATTTATTAAATTCTGCAGTATTCAAATTGATTTCTAGGTTGCTTTTTTATTTTCTCATTTTTGTGTTTAAAATTTCTTAACTTGAATGCTGAGAGCATTTTTGTGCTGTCATTTAGTAACAACAGTATTCATAAAAGTAATTTGCTTTCGACTGCAAATTTGACCACTCAATCTATAATTCAGTTTTGAATTTTGTCTTGATCCAATCGCCATACAGAGAAGTTGTGTTACTCTTTAGTAAGTGGGGCTTTTTAATGTTCACTAATGGCTTGCCTTTAGGGTAGACAATATTGCCAGTAGAATCTCAGCTGTGGTTGTTGTTTGCTAATTTCCTTAGAATTCTGGGTGGCCCCAGATCCCCTCCTAGGAAAGTGCCTCCACATCCTGAGGCACTGGCAGCTGAGGGTCGGTCTCTCCTGGGAGAATGGCACTCTGCCACAGCGGCCGCCTCATCTGACACATCTCTGGAGCAGCCTGGAGTCACTGCATGACCGGCTGGTGGAGAGGCGTGCAAGTCCAGCAGCTCCTGTCACCGTGAAAGACATTGGAGAGGCAGTTACATGCCGGTGTCCACTTCTCAGCAAGCTGGTGTAGAATTTACTAAGACCACTTCCTTGCGTGGCCTTTTCCCCACTCCTGTCCTACGTCTCTCACTTCTTACACGGTCAGAGGTTTGGTTTTGTTTTGTTTTGTTTCTGAAAGGCACTATCTCAATAAAACCCAGGAACCCAAATCGCTGTCTCATCCTCTGCTTCAGGGGATAAAAATTTACCATGAATTTTTAAGTATTTCATGAATAGTTTAATAACAATGCATAGAATCCATACACACACACTGATGTATTTGATTTATACATATATATGTTATGTCGATCCTATTTTGAAATAGAACTAGATGCTCGCTTTCCCCGAAGTAATGTTGTTTCCATTTCTTCCCTCAATTCAGGCAGCAGCAGTAGCTTTCTACGTATTCTACTGAAGGGGAGAAAGACGGACATGACTGAAAGTTAGGAGTCAAATCACAGCCACAGCTGTGTGGTTTCCCAGGCGACTCCTGAAACCCACCGCACTGGAGATAACCTCCATAGCAAAGATGCTTACTTCCAAGACTCCCCCTATGGGGCAAGCGTTGTGGTGCAGTGGGTTAAGCTGCTGCTTACAATTTTCACATTCCATATAGGGGTGCTTGTCTGAGTACCAGCTCCACCGTTTCCAATCCAGCTTTCCACTAATGTACCCGGGAGGCAGCAGATGACGGCCCAAGTACACTTGGGTTCCACTCAACGGAGGAGTCTTAGATTGAGTTCTGATATGGACTAGGCAGGCAGCTATGTGGGTTTGGTGAGCTGGAGGTACCTGCCAGCCATTAACCCCGCCCCTACCTCCCACCGCATGTGGAATTCTATTCTCCTACTCGTCTATTAAAATGCTCCCTTTCCTGGGATGCATGTGCTTCATCCAGGACCTGGGGGAAAACTGCCATGAAAATAGGATATTGAGCTCCAGCTGGAATTTATGGAGATACCACAAAATTCCCAGGTGGCCTCATGGCTGCTGTAGAGGCTACCCGAGCCCCGACTTCATGAAGGAAGTCAGCACTGGTAGGAGCTCGCTCTCTCTCTCTCTCTCTCTCTCTGTGTGTGTGTGTGTGTCTTCTGCCACAGACTATGGTTGGAAGACTGCCAGGTGTTCTCTCTGCTTCCCCTCCCCCACACCTTCTCCGGTGGGACAGATCTTCTGGCCCACTGCCCACCCATGACAGATATTTCTCTATGTGGAGCAACCCATGCTCACACGTGTATGTGTTCACTTTATTACCTTTTAAATAATAAAACTTGTTATCAGTTTGTGCACCTTATACATGTCTGTAGTTAATGTGCTTCTCTGGGTGAAAGGCAAGATCCTGCAGAAAAAATGATAATAACCCCTCACCCACATCAGTTCCCAGCTTCTGCTTCTGCTTTGACTTGGCACAGCCATGGCTGTTGTGGCCATTTGGGAAGTGAACCAATAGATGGAAGATCACTCTCTCTCTTTTTTTTATTTGACAGGCAGAGTTAGACAGTGAGAGAGAGACAGAGGGAAAGGTCTTCCTTCCGTTGGTTCACTCCCCAAATGGCTGCTACAGCTGGCGCTGCACCAATCCGAAGCCAGGAGCCAGGTGCTTCCTCCTGGTCTCCCACGTGGGTGCAGGAGCCCAAGTACTTGGTCCATCCTCCACTGCCCTCCCAGGCCACAGCAGAGAGCTGGACTGGAAGAGGAGCAACCAGGACTAGAACCCGGCACCCATATGGGATGCCGGTACCACAGGCGGAGGATTAGCCAAGTGAGCCACAGCGCTGGCCCGGTACTTTTTTTTTTTTTTTTAAACCAAATATTTGATTTCAGGGTTTTCCTACTACAAATAAGAAATGAGAGTCCATCAGATGATCTCACTCCTCACCCTAAGAGGAGAGCTCAATCAGTGAACTATGTAGACCTCAAACTCAATATTTATAAAATAGAGGGATTTTAGAAATTTCTTTTACTTTTAAAATTCTGGTTCTTGGGACCAGCGCTGTGGTGTGGCAGATAAAGCCACTATCTGCAGTGCCAGCACCCCTTATGGGCACCGGTTCAAGTCCCAGCTGCTCCACTTCCAATCCAGTTCTCTGCTATGGCCTGAGAAAGCAGTGAAGGATGGCCCCAGTCCTTGTGCCCCTGCATTCATGTGAGAGACCTGGAAGAAGCTCTAGGCTCCTGGATTTTATTGGCCCAGCTCCGGCCATTTCAGCCATTTAGGGAGTGAACCAGTGGATGAAAGACTTCTCTTTCTGTCTCTCCTCTCTGTCTATAATTCTACCTCTGGAATAAATAAAATAAAATAAAAATTTTTTAAATTCTGGTTCTCTATTGCAAAATATTTGTCAATGAGTTAAAAATATTCTGGTTATCATGGAATGCTTTTTTTTTTTTTTTTTTTTTTTGACAGGCAGAGTTAGACAGTGAGAGAGAGAAAGACAGAGAAAAAGATCTTCCTTCCGTTGGTTCACCCCTTAAATGGCCGCTACGGCTGGCGCTGCACCAATCCGAAGCCAGGAGCCAGGTGCTTCCTCCTGGTCTCCCATGTGGGTGCAGGACCCAAGCACTTGAGCCGTCCTCCACTGCCTTCTTGGGCCACAGCAGAGAGCTGGACTGGAAGAGGGGCAACCGGGACAGAATCCAGTGCCCCGACCGGGACTAGAACCCTGGGTGCTGGCACCGCAGGTGGAGGATTAGCCTAGTGAGCCACAGCACCGGCCAGGGAATGCTTTATGATTCTATCTTCTGGGAAGACAAAATGAGGATCAGAAGCCACAGTGTTAACATGAAGAAATTCATTCTTCGGAAAGTTCTCTTCCCATTGTAAATCATATTCTGAGGAGGAAAACGAACTGGCATTAAACAGGGTTTTATTTATAGGAAAGAAAAACGATGGCTCAAATCTTTTTAAAGAGAAGTCACACCAAAAGCTCCTAAGAAAGGAAAAGACTCTCTCCTTTGCAAATGTCCATATTGCCCTCGGAATCCCTGTCCAGTAATGGGAGCCAGAAAGCACGTAGTACACAGTGATGTATTTCTTTTGTTCATAGCATGTTCACAACAAGGCTATGGATTCTGGGTCAATAGACTACAAATGAGATCTTAGATTCTATTCTTAAAAGATTTCATTTTTCAGCACTAATGAGGGAGGGACACAGAAAGAAAATAGTAATATATATTAAAATATATCTTTATATATATATTTAAAAACAAAACCATACCATCCATTGAAAATGTTTACATTCATTGATCCTTACTTTAAGGATCCCAACTTAATCTCAACAGCAGCTTGATCCTTACCATGTCTGTAAGCTTAACATTATTTGAAAATCCAATGGAATACATGATTAGTTCCTATGTCTTCCTTGGTTATAAAATGAAACAACATTCGGAATGCCTATTAGATAATCTTAACCCATCCATGTGCAGAGTTTTCTTCCATGAGCACGTAAGAGAATTGTAAGGAGGCAGGAAGGCATCACAGAACATAATTGGCTCCATTTTAATTGGACCCTCGAGAAAGACTGCCCTGCTGCAGCTTGAGGCTTTTCTCCTGGGAATAGAAAAACCACAGCTCCTCACTTGCCCGTTTCATTCCTACACATCTTTAGCATCAATTTCAACTGCAGAGATGGTAGTACTAAAATATTTATTAGGAAAAAAGTTAACTAAACTTCATGGAAAGAATTTCTTCATAAATCTGATTCTATCTCATGAAGTTTGCAATTTTCAGCAAGTTTGTTTTCAAACTTGAGTGACTGAACCCATTGGTATATTTTGTATATTTGTAAGACAATTTTAAGCCCATGAGTAGAAAAATAAAATAATTTCCAATTATAAAATATTAAGCAGAGATTATTTACAGGAGCAGAGAAGTTAAACTAGGATTCCTGGATTGAAAGAATCTTTGTTTTTTTCCTGAGGGATTTGTTGCTTTCTTTGGGTCACAGAATGTTCTTAGTTTTGTGTTCAACTGATACAGGTTCTTGAGAAATTGTTTTAAATACCAATTCTCCTGTTCACTATTGGAATATTAAGCAGGCTTGTATCATAGTTTTGTTTTAAGTAATCTTTGTCAACAAACTGAGTTCCATTGTTTTCACTGACACATGATGATTGAACATATCTAAGAGGCACATGGTATTATGGGGCACAGCGTAATATTTCCATTCCTGTATACACTGTGTAACGTTCAAGTCAAGGTAATTAGCACATCCATCAACTCATACATCTGTCATTGCTGTGTGGCCAGAACACTCAAAAGCCTCTCTTCTAGGTATTTTGAGATATATAACACATTACTGTTAACTACAATATAGTATGGGAGCAGAGAATATTGGTCACCAGGGACTGCAGAGAGGGAAGGCGAGAGAGAGAGGTGGAAGAAGAAGGTTGGCCACAGGTACAATCCAAGTCTCTTCCAAATCACTCTTTCTTCCCTGGTCCCAATTCCTGGGTTGCTCAGCCTCAGAGGGGGCTCAGCACATTCATCTTTCATCTGGTTTGTGCATGTAGCAGCTCTTGCAAAGCTCCTAGTGGCCGATGTTCGATTGGTTTTTGTAGCTTGACGATGCACTCTGGTGAGGGCCAGATCCATCATTGCTGAATTATTGAATTATCTGGGTTTAAAATAATACAAGTTACTTTCAGCTATTTTCTCTTCCCTCTGAACTCATAGAAGACTGTAAAAATAAAAAGATCACATTTCTTTCACCAAGCTGCTGACAAGTAAGAAACAAAGGAAAACAACAAATAAATTGTTAACAGAGAAGTCAGACCAGACTAGATTTTAACAAACCTAAGGAATAACTAAGAGTTTTAATAGCAATACTTTGTTTTATAGAAGGCTTATAAACTACAAATTATGATTGTGAAAGACCTTAAACAAAAAAGTGGCTAACTATTCTAGGTAAATACACTAATGCTACAAACTGGATTATTACATTTTCAATCATGTGAAAATCCCTGAACTAAGGGGACAGCACTGTGTCCTAACAATCACCCCCAACAAGTCCTTGAGCCATTCTCCCACTTTGCTAATATCTTCACCCTGACTTTCTTTAAATTTGTTGTGGAGCCACTTCCTTAATGAAGCAATCTCTGAGATACACCCACTGGAAACCCATCATTGTCACATCTTGACTACAGAAAAGGTATGACTTAGTCAAGGCTTTATTTTACAGCCTCTTGAATGCTGGTCTGTTCACACCTCCTCCTACCTTCCTCTCTTGGTCCATAATCTTTGGTTTCTGTAAAAGAGCCTATTCTTACGCTGTTTGAACCTCATCTTTCACCCACATACATCCTGCGCTGTTCAGGTAACCATGACGATACCTCACAGGGCTGAGGTTATGCACCGTATGAAATGCAGCCTGCTGTCTTAAACTTGTCAGTGAGCCCACCTTAGCCAAAATATGCGCACATACACACAAACACACACTCACACTCACACAAACAAGTCTCCTATGAAAACCCCATGACATCTGGGAAAGCTTCCAACATCACGTGTGCAGTCAAATAATTTAATGAGTGGGAAAAGAGGATGATTCCTTTGCTGGGACGGGCAAAAGCATACGAATCTTTGCTATTACAAAAATAGTCTCTTAATTCTTTCTAAATTATTCCAAATGCTTTCACTTCTTCAGTATTTGCCTGCATAAGATAAACGTTATTAGACTTGTGTGCTAGTTAATAATCATAGCATGGCTGAAAGTCAATGCGTTTTCTAGTTTGATTTAATTACCGCTCACTTGTCGCTCTAATCAGACAATTGTGGTACACCACGAAGACACTGGTCAAGGAATAAGAAATATTAAGATTTGGGGCTATGATAGCAATTACTGGACTATCCACTATGTGTTTTTTGACCTATGAACTCCATCCTAAGATTTTGTTGACTCAGATTTACATATTCAGTCATTACCTCTTTACTGCTAATGCAAACATCTCTCATTCTGGCTTCTCTACCAAGCTCCAGTTCATTACTGACTTGAAAAAAAGAGCATAAAACTCATTCAAAATAAGTCTTTGCTAGAGCACTAGTGGAAACACTGAGTCAAACACAGAGAAGAAAAAAAAAGATACTGCGTATTTCCTGAGAACTGGGAGGACTTACAATTGAATTGGAGGAGTAAGTCATGTCATAGTGAGCCTTTGCTCTAAATGACCACTTTCCTTACAAAACTGGAATGTATCTTACGGTCAGGACTGCCACACACTGTCTTGCATGGGCCCTGGAAGTAGGAGGCAGGCACAGCCCTTGGGGAACTGGCTCCTCTCACTCCCATTTTTTTCTCCTTCCTCTGTGCTTCCTGAGTTCATGCTCTCATCTCAGTACTCAGGATCCTTTTTTTTTTTTTTTTTTTTTTAGCTTTTCCCTCTATCATTTAAATTCCCACCAGGTCAAATTCTTGAATCAGAGCTTCCAACATATTGCCAGTCACAAATGTTTCCAACCGAATCAAATTTGCCATTGAAGGGCAATTCCATAAACCTCGTGTTTCTCCTATTTATTATCTCCCAAAATAGGCATATCTATCTTCTCACAAATAAGCATTGATTTTTCTCACAAGAGAATCCTCCAAAGTGAGAAATGGGCAATATTTCATATGGTGAATTGCTATAGAGTACGGAGTCATTATGTCACACCAGATGTCTTAGAATCTGAGCTGCAGTAGAGTAATGGTTAAAAACAGAAGATCTGGGCCGGCGCCACGGCTCACTAGGCTAATCCTCCGCCTTGCGGCGCTGGCACACCAGGTTCTAGTCCCGGTCGGGGCGCCGGATTCTGTCCCGATTGCCCCTCTTCCAGGCCAGCTCTCTGCTGTGGCCAGGGAGTGCAGTGGAGGATGGCCCAAGTGCTTGGGCCCTGCACCCCATGGGAGACCAGGAGAAGCACCTGGCTCCTGCCATCGGATCAGCGCGGTGCACTGGCTGTGGCGGCCACTGGAGGGTGAACCAACGGCAAAAAGGAAGACCTTTCTCTCTGTCTCTCTCTCTCACTGTCCACTCTGCCTGTCAAAAAAAAAAAAAAATTAAAAACAGGAGATCTGGATTCGAATTCCAACACTTCCACTAACTCTTTGTGACTCTGAGACATTGCCTTTCAAAATTCTGCGCTTTCCTTTTCTCTGCTTTAAAACACAGATAATGACATTGCTTGTGTTTTGGAGAAGTTAGGAAGATTAAGTGAATGAAGCCATGTAAGGGTTTCCAGCAGCCTGTTAGGGAGTAGAAGTACTCAAGAAATGCCAGCATTTGTTGTTATGAGGATCATTATCAGACAAGCCTGCAGAGACAGCAGGGCTATCACTTCCAGTGGGAGAGTCTGAAGCATGACCTCAAGTGATTTAAAGTGCACAGCAGAAAATATCAACGAGAGGCTCCCACCAGTAAGAAAAAGCAAAAGCCTTTTTTAAAAGCTTGCAAGAACATAGTTGGTTGGAGAGTAGAAATAATGTCCAGAAAACATTTCATGGAATGATTCTATGTGGTGAATGTGCCTTAGTCTGGAGCACGTTTTGTTTGTTTATATATACAGTGTTCCTTATCAAGGCTCATTTGTCTTCAAAGCTAACAAGATGCATTTTTGTATTTCCTTCTGTCTTTGGTTGGGTTCTTTGGAAGCTGAAACTGAGATTAAGATTTTTGTCCAAATAATTTCTTAAGGAAAGGGAAGTGATGGCGGCAGGATCAGGCAGGAACTGTGGTTTCTGTCTGAGACCAGTTTCGTTGAGAGACCATAGTGGGAGGCAGAGGTCTCCCTCTGCAAACATCACACTAGAGAGTCAGATTCAGGTTGAGCAAGAAGCAGCAGCTATTGTACCCTGATCTGGGGAGGGATAGCCTTCTGGTGACACAGCTCTAAGGGGAGACTCCTGAGAGAAGGAACAGCTGTTGTTCAACACCTCCTATCACACACAGTAGCTGAAGGTTGGGTGGCGGGCTGTACACAGCCAAGGGGCTTTGAGAAGGGACCAATACCACCCACTACATATTTGATGTGTTTTCATTCAGGCTGTCCTCTGTCTCCCTGGACTGTACACGGGAGACCAAGGCAGAAAAAGCCTTCTGTTGTTGTGGGGGACCTCTTCTGCCGTGTGTTAGCTTGTATGTATTGATACGTAATCCGATGTTTTCTCTGGCTCCATTAATCCAGGGCATGTGAACGAACGAACTATGGCAGTAACAGAAAATAACTCCAAGCACCCATGGCAGAACATCTGTCCATCTGGCTCCCATTGGGTGTAGCATCTCTCATGTGTGCTCCCCTCGCCCTTCATCTTGGAGTGCCCGTGCTCTTTCCCTGAGCTATATCTGTCTTCCAGCCAGTAGGCTGTCTCAGGACATTTCTGCCACTGCTTTCTGATCTCAGTGGGGCTGCAACTATATCCACGTGTGTCTCTGAGCAGTCATTAAGCCAAACTGAGTAGAAACATCCCTCCCTGATGCTACATTCTAACCATCATTCTGTTCAAATGTCTTCCAGGATGAAGTGCTACTCTGTGCCATCAGCCTCCCTCACTGACTGTAGAAGGGTGATGGGCTCACACTCACAGAGCTCGTTCCAGCAGCACAGACAAGAAGGTATCACTGCGTGTGGATAATCTCATTTATTCTTCATAACAATCCTATAAGGTCAGCACTCTCGTATTCATTATCTAGATGAGGAAATGAAAAAAAAAAAAGGTAGGGGAGAAAGAGAGAGAGAACAAGAGACAGAGAAAGAAAAGGGATAAGGAATGGGAGAGAGAATTTGGAAAATACAACCAAAAAGCTGAGATTCAAACTTCAGTATTGTTTATCTCAGAATCCATGTACTTATTATATATATATAATATATGTTATACATATATGCTTTTCTTTCTTCTTTTTTTATTACAATGTTTTCCTCCTTCAGGCTTTTGCATAAATTATAGAGCACACAGGGCAAGCTAAATGGAAGAATTGTTTGCAAAACATAATCATGTAAAACTCTGCCCTTGGACCAGGTTCTTTAATGGTTCAAAGTTAATGTCTCCCCATTTAGCGCTTCATCTAACAGTTTTAAAGTTTATTCTTCTTGCATGGTTTAAGTGTCGTAAATGGGCAAGCCAGAGATCAGCTTTGAGGACTGAGAAGCTCTTTAATAAAAAAGCCATTTGGTTGACCTTCTGTATTCCTATTGCACCTCATATGTGTGTCTTTACATGTAGTATATGTCATTTCCAAGATATAATTTCAAGATCTGCTCGTATATAAAGCAACACAGAGATACAATAAGAATGTAGAACAATCAAAAGACTGAATGATAAGGATAAATTTTAATAAACATTGTCTTTTAAAAGCAATAACAGCCAACTCTTATGGAGTTTCAAATACTTTGTTAATAATAACACAGAAAGCAAAAATGCCCTAAATGGAGTCCCATGGTCCAAAGTCCTGGCATTATCTGGGGTTATCATTAGAGTAACCATGTAAAGAATAATAAAACAAAATGCAATTATCAGTCTCACAAAGCAAATAAGAAAAACAAAATACTTTATCTAAAAGACCACAACAAAGCAGAAAAAGGGAGCACAAAAAAGACATACAGAGTGCAGAAAGTAATGCGGTGGATTTCACGTCAAATGTAGTGGTGGTTACATTGTCTATAAATAGGCGAAGCATTCCAGTTTTTTTACAAAGATTATAACACTGGATTTTTTAAAATAAAAAAGAAAACATCACAGCAGATACTACAGAAATACAAAGGATTATAAAAGATCGTTATGATCGCCGGCGCCGTGGCTCACTAGGCTAATCCTCCGCCTTGCGGCGCTGGCACACGGGGTTCTAGTCCCGGTCGGGGACTAGAACAGCTCTCTTCTGTGGCCCGGGAGTGCAGTGGAGGATGGCCCAAGTCCTTGGGGCCTGCACCCCATGGGAGACCAGGAGAAGTACCTGGCTCCTGCCATCGGATCAGCGCGGTGCACTGGCTGCAGCGCGCCAGCCGCGGCGACCATTGGAGGGTGAACCAACGGCAAAGGAAGACCTTTCTCTCTGTCTCTCTCTCTCTCACTGTCCACTCTGCCTGTCAAAAAAAAAAAAAAAAAAAAAAAAAAAGATCATTATGATCAACTATACATCAACAAACTGGAAAATTTGGAAGAAGTGGATGAATTCCCGGACACACACAACTGACCAAAACTGAATTATGAAGAAATAGAAAACCTGAACAGACCTTTAACAGAAAGCTGATATATGGCAAATGCATTACTATCAATAAATAGAGAATGTCACAATGAAAGGTTTAACTCACTAAGATGATATGACAGTTCCAGACTTTTATATGCCTAATAACCTTGTTTTAATATATAAAACAAAAACATATGAAAATAATAAATTAACATAGCTTCAGACTATTTAACACATATTTCTTTGAAACTAACAGGACAGATAATACATGGAAGATTTAAGCAACCTTATTAACAAAGAAGAACTAATTAGCATATTAATAAGCATTACATCTAAACCATAGAACTCATATTCTTTTTAAGTTCACACAGAACATTTAACAAAATTGACCATATGCTAGATCAAGCAAGTCTCAGCATTCTTTAAAACACTGAAACAATACAAAGTATTATTACTTTTTTAATATTTATTTATTTGAGAGTCAGAGAAAGACCAACAGAGTGCTTCCTCCCATTGACTGATTCACTCCCCAGTGCCTGCCCTGGTACCCCAGGGACAAAGCTGGGAGACAGGAACTTAATTCAGATCTTCTGCCGGTGGCAGGAACCCAATCATTTAAGCCATCACCACAGCTTTCCAGGGTCTGCATCAGTAGGAAGCTGGAATCAGGAGCTGAGTCAGCAATGGAACCCAGGCACTCCAAAATGGGTCTTGGGCACCTTAACTGATTCCTTGACAGCTAAGGCTAAAAACCTACCACAAAGGCTAATCCTCCGCCTAGCGGCGCCGGCACACCGGGTTCTAGTCCCGGTCGGGGCGCCGGATTCTGTCCCGGTTGCCCCTCTTCCAGGCCAGCTCTCTGCTGTGGCCAGGGAATGCAGTGGAGGATGGCCCAGGTGCTTGGGCCCTGCACCCCATGGGAGACCAGGAAAAACACCTGGCTCCTGGCTCCTGCCATCGGATCAGCGCGGTGCGCCGGCCGCAGCGCGCCAGCCACGGTGGCCATTGGAGGGTGAACCAACGGCAAAGGAAGACCTTTCTCTCTGTCTCTCTCTCTCACTGTCCACTCTGCCTGTCAAAAAAAAAAAAAAAAAAAAAAAGTATTACTTCTGAACAGAGTCATGGAGCTAGAAATTAAGAGCAAAAGAAAACAAACAAAAAAATCCCCCCCCAAAATAAAAAAGTTGCAAATGAAGCAATGCTCTTCCAAAAATCCTGTCTCAAAAGAGAAATCACAATTGAAATTTAGAAAACAATTTAAATAGTGATAATGGAATACATCTTACCAAAACATATGAGATGTGGCTAAAGCCACACTGAGAAGGAAATTTGTACAGAGGCAAAAAGATCGAAAAATCAATAACTCAGCATCATCTCCAGAAGCAGTAGGCGCACATAGCAGACAGATCTGGATTTCCTCATTAAAAGGAACCAGAAGAGGTGAGCACTTGGCTCAGCAGTTTACCAGCCAGTTAGGACATCCGTGTCCTGCCATACGGTGCCTGGGTTCCATACCCGGCGCCCACTCCTGACTCCAGCTTCCACCTCATGCAAACCCTGGGAAGCTGCAGTAACAGCTCAAGCAATTGGGTTCCTGCCACACACATGGGAGACGTGCTTTAGAAATGATTTCAGACAAAAAAAAAAAAAAAAAAAAAAAAAAGCAGGTAGCTCAATATATCTTATCTGCAGGGAGAGCTCGAATGAGTAGAATGAGCAAAAGCTGTCACTAAAGAAGTCACTCACATTACTGGTAAAGGGAGGTGGCTGGCAGCTTGTAGGTGACAGGGTGACCTCCTTTTTGTCTCTTTAGATAAGATTGTGACGTGTCCTTGTTCTGTCTCACTGTATCATGGTCTCAGAATGAACTTGTCTGCTGCTGATCTTCCTAAGAATGGTTGTGTTCAGCAGAACAGCTCTGCACGCTGCAACACTGCAGCCTGGCACCAGGCCATCCAGGACCACACAGCCCCACGTGCTCATGACAGAACTGTCTTAGGATGTCAAGGGCTGCTTGCTTCTTTCTCTACTGTTTGTCCCTAAAAATACATAACAAAGCTAAAAACACAGTCACCAATGAGCTAGTGCTAAATCTAATGCCAAAAGTTAATGCAGTATATAGTTCTTAAAAAATGGAAAATGGGCATCATTTTGCCTCTTGCATGCATCTGACAAATACAGTGTCTCGTTGGAGGAGAGTTCCGTAAGTAACCCTGAGGGGAATATAAAAATGAGGATTGGATAGTGATGGTCTTTTAAAAGCTTGCACTTCAATCATATACATGATAGATATTTCTAACATGGACCATTTATTATAAATAAGGAAAAGTGGGCCCAGTGCTGTGCCTGCAGCACCGGCATCCCATATGGGCATGGATTCAGGTACCGGCTGCTCGTCTTCTGATCCAGCTCCCCACTCATGGCCTGGGAAAGCAGTGGAAGATGGCCCAAGCACTTTGGCCCCTGAACCCATGTGGGAGACCTAGAAGGTGCTATGCTATGGCTTTTTCTGGCACTGCTATTGCAGGAGAGCAGGGGGCTGCCACCAGGTTACTGCCAAGTAGGAGACAAATCCAAGTTCCCACTCAGCCTCTGTGAAGACCAGAGAAGGAATCTGTCATTCTGATGAGTAGAGGCGGAACTCAGGCTCCCTTTCAGGACTTTGCTGTCAGCACTCCGACCAGAAAGGGTAGGGGTGTTTCCCTGTTGCTGGTTGGAGGTGGGAATTCCAACCTCTATTGAGAGAAGGGCAGAGAAAGTAGCCTTGCTGTACTGGGTTTGGGGAAATCCTGATTCTTCACGACTCCTCTGATGCCACCACAGTGCAATCAGGAAAGGGTGTCTAATTAGGCAGCAGTTGGAGGAAGACAATCTTAGTGCATTTTGTGCTGTTGAAGCAGAATACCTGAGGCTGGATAACTCGTAAAGAACAGACATTTATTTCTTACAGTTCTGGAGACGTGGAAGTCCAAGGTGGAGGGACCCATATCTGGCAAAGTCTTGCTGCATCATCCCGTAGTAGAAGAGAGATGGGCAAGAGAATGAGCGTACATGAGGAAGAGTGAAGGGGAAAGAGAAGGCTTTATCAAGAATCTCTTCCCATGATAATGACATTAATTCTCAGATTTAATCACCTCTATAATGGCCCAACTCTCAACCCTGTCACATTGGAGATTCAGTTTCCAATGCACAGACTTTGAGGGAGATGTGGAAACCATAGCAAAGGCCAGGTTCCCCAAACAGTCTCCACTGACACTGAGGGCGGGGGCCCTCCTTACTGTCCAGTGGGGAAGACATTTTAGCTCCCTGTTTGTTCTTCTCTGACATCCAGGATGGTGGGTTGGCCCACCTGGTTACACTCTGGGAAGGTGGAAGTCTAGGCTGTCCACTTGATCTTGGCTGTCAAGAGGCAAGGGTTAGAGCCACTGTTGCTTTTTTTGGTGCTTGGTTGAAATAGAGTCACTTTTTTCTTATCTAAGATATTTTCTTGGAGGCAGGCCTTGTGGCACTGTGGGTTAAGCCACTGCATAGAATGTCAGTATTCCATATCAGAGCACAAACTTGAGGTTTGGCTCCTCCGTTTCCAATCCAACTTCTTGCTAATCCTCCTGACAGGCAGCTGATGATGGCAAAGTGCCTGGGTTCCTGCCATCCATGTAGGAGATCCAGATGGAGTTCCTGATTTGTGGTTTTAGACTGCCCAGCTGTGACTATTTTGGGTATTTGGAGAGTGAACCAGCAGATGGAAGATTCTCTCTCTCTCTCTCCCCCCTCTTCTTCTCTCCCTCCCTTTCAAATAAATCTTTATAAATAAATCAGTAAACTGCATCCTCCTTTGCTAAATGTCTATTTCCTGGTCAGCTGGCTACAGTGATTGGACTTTTGTTTGAATTATTTGTGTCTGTCTCTGTTTGCCACTTTCCCAGAACCTGGTCTAGAACCTATGGGGCAAATAGAAAACCTAGGGAGCTGACCATGCTTTTCCTTTGCTCCTAACATCTCTAACGTGTGTGCCTTCCTTCCAGCATCTGCTTATATTGATGTATAATATCAGGATTTTCAGTGTAAGCACTGGGAAGAACATCTACTCCATCTTCCTAGAAGCAAGAGTCCAAAAATAAACTGATTTTGTAAATTAAAATTCAAAATTTGTGTTTATTGTAAAATCCATCAGTGAGGATTTCATCAGATGAGACTATTTGATGAAAAGGTGGGGTCATCTCACATGACCTTTAGCATCCAGTTTGTTTCAGCATTGCCTTGAGAAAGTTCTGTTTGACATGAACAACAGTTACTCCAGTGTCCTTTTTCCTTGGCCTATGATCCACAGCCAAGAATCCAGCTGTTGCTTATTTTGGTAAACAAAGTGGTACTGGATCACAGTGACTCCCATTTATTTACGTGTAGCTTTTGACCACTTTTTCAGTGCACTAACATTGCAACAGAGACTTTTATGGCCTACAAAGCTGAAAATGTTTGCCCCTCTACAAAAAAAAGTTCACTGACTTACTTTAAATGCTTCACTTTAATGTCTCAGGACTCTTACATGCTAATTCAATCTGAAGCTGAAACGAAGAATATTTTACTTCAAATATGAACAATTAGCTACATTCAATAACTTGTTATTTTAGACAATAATTGGGTCTTCAGACATTTAAACATCCATAATGGGTGAAAAAAATTACAGGTTATTTTTTCTTCATATGACTCATTTAAGAAAATAATAGGTATCAAAGAAAATCATAGATGTGTCAGCTGGAAAGCCAAAATTTACCAAAGCCTATTTATTAAGACATGTTGAGTTTAACAATTTAAACATGTTTAATTTCTTATACATTATAATCTCAGCTAAAACATCATAGCATTCAAACTCAGCATGACCCAAAAGAGCTTTTCTCGTAACATAAATGAGTGAAACCATGGTCTGGGTGAGAAATACTCTAATGCTCAAATAAGAGAAAAAGCTCCAGGAATGACTGTGCAACTTTTTTTCCCCTAAGACTGCACAGCCTGTTTGAGAGTGAGCTAGGAAACTGCTGTTGCTATGGGAGAGTGAGCAGTGGGTACTGACACGAGTTCAGATAGGTGGCATGGGTCTGATCATGCAGAGCCTCACCCATCGCAGCAAAACCTTAGATTACACTGGAACTGAGCAGCCACTGGAAGGTGTGGGGCCTAGGAATTACATGATTCAACAAAATTTTTACAAAGAACACTGTAGTTAACAGAAGATGGGACTATAAGAAAGTAAGAGGAGAGGAGCCAGCACTGTGGCGAAGCGGGTAAAGCCGCGGCCTGCAGTGCCAGCATCCCATATGGGTGCCGGTTCGAGACCCGGCTGCTCTACTTCTGATCCAGCTCTCTGCTATGGGCTGGGATAGCAGTAGAAGATGGCCCAAGGCCTTGGGCCCCTGCACCCACGTGGGAGACCTGGAGGAATCGCCTGGATCCTGGCTTTGGATCAGCACAGCTCTGGCCGTTGCAGCCATCTGGGTAGTGACCCAGTGGATGGAAGACCTCTCTTTCTCTCTCTCTCTCTTTCTCTCTGCCTCTTCTCTCTCTGTGTAACTGTAACATTCAAGTAAAGTAAATAAATCTTTAAAAAAAAAAAGAAAGTAAGAGGAGAAAGGTGGATGCTGGTTAGGGGACTATTACAAGAGCTAATGGAGGTTTGAGCTGGGAAGTATAAAATAAGAATTGGCTGACTTTGGTTCTTGGGAGGCAGTCTCTAGATCCTTGAACTATGCTGGGTGATGGGAATGTCTGGGCCTTCACAGCTTCTGCTAAACAGGTTGGAAGGCTCTTACATAGCTACAACTATGAAGGGTGCTTCAGAATGGGAGCTGCATAGGGCAGACAGTCCAGCTACGGGATGAGAGGGCTTTGGGCCACACAGGAGCCCAATCCGGGAAGACAGGACTGAAACCTGGAGACTGAGTCCCATCTGTGGCCACTGATTCAGTTCTTCTTGCCTATCATGAAACCCCAAAAGAGATTCTGATGGTTACAGCTTGGGTGAGTTCTCTTGGCTGGAACCCCTGGACATCCAGTTCTCCACTGCTGTGATTGGAAGGTGACAACATGGGGAGAGGTCACAGGCAGCTCTGGCTTTTGAGGCCTCCCAGACTTCCCCCTGTGTGTAGCTTTTCTTGGTTTGTCCTGATTTGTATGCTTTTTGCTGTACTACAACTTCGATAGGAAGTAGAGTGCTTGATGGTCACTAGTGAATTCTCAAGCTGAGGAGGTGGTGGGAACCCCCAGATGTGCAGTCAGTTGGTCAGAAGTAGAGATGGCTCTGGGAACCCCTGAAGTGGAGCTGGCATATGCCGCAGGGGCAGCCTGGTGGAGAACCGTGCCCTTGGCCTATGAAGTTTGGCCTAATTCCAGGTAGTGTCAGAAGCCATTGCTGGTGGTGGCAGTGCGGTGATGATGCTAAAGGGTCAGGTTTCTGAAATGTCTTGAAAATAGTGTTAAAGGATTTACTGAGGAATAGGATGAGAAATGAGAGATGAATGGAGGATTTCGGTGTTGTGAAACTTCTTGACTCTACTCAATAAAATATGCAAGGGTTTCATATTCATACATATATTATGTATATATATTCATATATTTGAGAGGTAGCATTACAGACAGAGAGAGGAAGAAACAGAGAGATCTTCCATCCACTGGTTCACTCCCCAAATGGTCATAACTGACGGAACTGGGAGGATCCGAAGCCAGGAGCCAGGAGCTTCTTCTGGGTCTCCCACAGGGGTTCAGGGGCCTAAGCACTTGGACCATCTTCTGCTGCTTTCCCAGGCCACAAGCAGAGAGCTGGATCATAAGAGGAGCAGCCAGGAAACAAACCAGCACCCATACAGGATGTCAGCACAGCAGGTGGAGACCTAGCCTACTACACCACAGCTCTGGCCCTTCATATATATTTTCATAAGAAATATAAAAGGAATATCTATCTATAGATTTATATATATATATCCATACCTATCTCTATATATTTTATAGTTATGTGAATATGTTATGTTATTTATTATAAAACATAATTTATGTATGCAATTACCATTTTTAAAGATTTACTTTATTTATTTGAAAGGCACAGTGATAGAGAAGGAGAAAGGAGAGAGAGGGAGAGAGAGGGAGAGATTCTCCATCCACTGGTTCACTCACCAAATGACCACAATGACCAGGTTTCTGCTAGGCCAACGCCAGGAATCAAGAACTCCATCAAGGTTTCCCATGTGGGTGGCAGGGGTCCAAGCACTTGGGTCATCTTCTGCTGTTTTCACAGGCACATTAGCAGGGAGCTGAATCAGAAGTGGAGAAACAGGGATGCAAGCTGGAGCCCATACAGGATGTTGACAAGCAGTGGCTTAACCTGCTGCACCACAACGCTGGCCTCTCATTTATATTTTTATAAATAAATGTAAGAGTAAATCTGTAGACATATGTATGTGTACCTAACTCTCTATATCTTATAGTTATATGATTATGTTATATGTCATATAATCACAATGTTTGCATAGTTTATGGAGTAAGCTATGTATACATTATTTTTCTAGTATAAAAGGGGAACACCCATGACAAGTTATAACCATTGTACTTTTTCTTTGAGTAATCATATGTAAATTTGTTTTTAGGCTTTTAAGGACATTTAAATTCACATATTGAATGTGTTTAATAACTACGTGATGGTTGGTGATACACAGTATAATTTGTCTTATCTTGAGGCTAATCAACTTAACTATATCAATTGCCATTTGTCTGAATTTTCTGTATCTTACTAAATACTATATATATAATTTTATGGGTAATTTTTTACGTCACAAAATACACAAGCAAAAAAAATGTACAGTACTCCATAGAACATTGGGCATGCTATTTCTGCCTTATAAAGGATTAACATAACTTAAATTGGGGATTATTTCCACTTACTATTTAACATAAGGACCTATGGGAAAGAATGGACAAAGTATTGAGCTACTTCTTTGCCCAGAAAAGTTAGGAAATTGTTCAGTTATCATTCCGGGGACTGATGGTAAAGAGCTGAGGATATTTGAAATACAGGTAGGAAAGTGGAGCTATCAGGCAAGAAGAGACAAGGAACAGGCTCAGGCACGTAGCAGAAAGCCCCCAAGGATGCAGAGGTCCATTGCCAGAAAGTCCATCATGGGCTAAAGGCTGGTCAAATAGCCCAAAATGACAGTCTGAAGTTGAATTTGAAGTTCTTGCCTTCTTGTGGGTTTTTGATCCTATCTGGGTTCTGATCACTACTCAATATTAACAAAACTTCAGGAAAATTGTTCACAACAAAAAATTTGGGGCAGTGCTTTGGGAAAATAAAGGCAGGGAATAGTATTCAGTCTGGGGCAAAGAGGGTAGGAGAAGGCAGGAAGCCCAGGAGGGATGGAGCAGGTGAGTGTAGGGAAGCCTGAGACTGAGAGATAAAGGGAACCCCATCCCTACCCACTTTTGCTCCAAATGAAAGACCAGAACTCCTTCTATTGTTCTTTGTGCATTAAAACAAATGTTGCCTCCAGAAGGCTGAAGGATGCAGGATTTGTCACAGCAAAAGGAAATGAACAGGTGTCTAGGCCAGATGAGAGTCCCTCCTTGTGACAATCAGCGCTGAAACTAACCACAACAGCCAATCAGGAAGATGGTAAGTGTTCAAAGAGCAGGCAGACTTGGCTGGAGTGCCACCAGGAGAACAAGCCCTAGGAAATGTACTGTAACTTTCCTGGCAGGGACCGACGAGGCCTCCTTATGGGATTTTACAGGAGCTAAAGGGCCCAGCATCTGAACTTTTTCTAAATCCTTGCAGCAATATAACTTTCTTAATATTGTGCACTCTTGCAAAAAATGTGGCTTTACGCACAGAGGTGAGAGGAGATGCAGTGTTACAAGAGCCCCTCAAAAATAAATCAACACAACAGTACCCCTTAAGGGTGTAATTGGTTTCCAGTGTTATCCCAGTTGGATTGGCGAGGGGTTCATTTTTAGTTGTAAAGCATTTATGTGCAAGATAAAATGTATTCAAAGTGAAACACATACCAAGAGTTAGTGAAACCCAGAGGACTCCACAAAATAGTTTGGATACCACTGTGCTTAGTTAGCTGAAGAGTAAAAAGGATCTACAGAGACGACAATGAAGCAGATATGGATGGGTGATAAATTGCAACCCTATGGGAGAACTTATTTTCCTTTACATTCATTAGGAAGTGATAAGGCTGAACAAATATATGTGCTCTAAATGCTATACCACGTTCAGCCATGGGGTTACACATTAATGGTATGGTTCAAATGAACCTTTGATTTCTTGTCCATTGTTCCTGGTGAGTGACCAGGCATTTGTGCTATGGACTGAACTGTAAATCCCTCAAATTCATATGTTGAAGTCCTCAGTTCCAGGACCACACAACATGGTTGATGTGGAGATAGGAGCTTAAATGGTGAGAAAGATTAAGTGAGCTTGGGGCCAGTATCCCATATGTACGCTGGTTTGTGTCCCGGCTGCTCCATTTCCCATCTGTCTCCCTGCTAATGTGCCTGGAAAAAGCAGAAAGCAGAGAGAGGGCCAGCGCTGTGGCGTAGTGGGTAAAGCTTCCACCTGCAGTGCCAGCATCCCATATGGGCGCCGGTTTGAGTCCTGGCTGCTCCTTTCCGATCCAGCTCTCTGCTGTGCCCTGGGAAAGCAGTAGAAGATAGCCAGCACCGCGGCTCACTAGGCTAATCCTCCGCCTTGCGGTGCCGGCACACCAGGTTCTAGTCCCGGTTGGGGTGCCGGATTCTGTCCCGGTTGCCTCTCTTCCAGGCCAGCTCTCTGCTGTGGCCAGGGAGTGCAGTGGAGGATGCCCAAGTCCTTGGGCCCTGCACCCCATGGGAGACCAGGATAAGTACCTGGCTCCTGCCATCAGATCAGCGTGGCCGCTGCGGCGGCCATTGGAGGGTGAACCAACGGCAAAGGAAGACCTTTCTCTCTGTCTCTCTCTCTCACTGTCTACTCTGCCTGTCCAAAAAAAAAAAAAAGGCAGTAGAAGATGGCCCAAATTCTTGGGTCCCTGCACCCACATGGGAGACCCGGAAGAAGCTCCTGGCTCCTGGCTTCAGGTTGGCACAGCTCCACCTGTTGCAACCAACTGGGGAGTGAACCAACAGATGGAAGACCTCTCTCTCTCTCTGTATGCCTCTCCTTCTCTCTGTGTGTAACTCTGACTTTCAAATAAATAAAATAAATGTAAGAAAAAAAAAAGATGACCCAAGTTCTTGGGCCCTTGCAACTACATGGAAGACCCAGATGAAGTTCCTGGCTCTGGGCTCCTGGCTTTGGACTGGCTCAGCGAGGGCCATTGTAACCATCTGGGTAGTGAACCAGCTGATGGAAGATCTCTCTCTGTGTAATAACTCCACCTTTCAAATAAATATATAATTCTCAAAAAAAAAAAAAAAAAAGATTGAGTTAGTTGGAGTGGACCCTAATCCTAACCAGTGGTTAGGAGATGACAAAATACATGGAGACACTGGGAGGTATACACACACACACACACACACACACACACAGAGGAGACGCTGAGGGAGACCACAGAGAAAAGGTAGTTATCTTCAAGCCAACGTGAGAGGCTTCTGGGAAAAAAAAAAAAAAAACGGCCCTGCAACACCTTGGTCTTGGGCTCCCAGCCTCCCAGACTAGAGAACAACCTTCTGCTGTTTAAGCCACCCAGCCTGCAGTATTTTGTTATGGCAGCTCTGCCAATTGACATGACTTATAAAGTTCACATCCACTTAGAAATGGATTTGTTGGTTTGCAATAGAAAGAAGCCATCTGGTAAATCCTTATCCAACTCATGATGACTGGTGCAATGCCATAACCAACCATCAACTCCCGAGGGACCCATGCAGACAGATGGCATGAGCTGGGAACAGAGGCCACTTGGGCAAAGTCCAGGTGGCTTACTGAGGTTCCTGTCATTGTTTAGAACAATAAAAATATTTTGTTTTGATACTTTGATGCCTTTTCCCTCCAAAGCAAGACATTGTATTTGAGAAAGTACTGATAATGAAAAAGTCACTTATAACAAGTCTGAGGATATCAGAACTTCAAAATTTACACTTAATAAATACTGTGGTAGTTACTGTGTGATCCTGGCTATATTTATGGGCCTTAGAGTGCCTTGGACTTGGAAAGCCTGTGTGGGGGCCGACACTGTGGCACAGCAGGTAAAGCCACTGTCTGCAGTGCCGGCATCTCATAGGGGTGCCAGTTCGAGTCTCGGCAGCTCCACTTCTGATCCGGCTCTCTGCTATGGCCTGGGAAAGCAGTAGAAGATGGTCCAAGTCCTTGGGCCCCTGCACCTGTGTGAGAGACCTGGAAGAAGCTCCTGGCTCCTGGCTTTGGATTGTCCCAACTTTAGCCGTTGCAATCAACTGGGGAGAGAAGCAGTGGATGGAAGACCTCTTTCTCTCTCTGCCTCTCCTTCTCTTTCTGTGTAACTCCAATTTTCAAATAAATAAATAAAATCCTGTGTGTTTACAGGGGCTGAAATTGTGGTGCTGCAGGTGAAACTGCTACTTACGGCACCAGCATCCCACATCAAATTGCCGATTCACGTCCCAGCCACTCTGCTTCCAATTCAGCTTCCTGCCAACATGCCTAAGAAGGCAGCAGAAGATGGCCCAAGAACACCCATGTTGGAGACCCAGCTGGAGTCCCTGGTTCCTGGCTTCAGCCTGGCCTAGTCCCAGTGGTTGTGACCATTTTGGGAGTGAACCAGCAGATAGAAGATTCTCTCTCTCTCTCTCTCTCTCTCTCTCATCTGTGGCTCTCTGTCTCTTTCTACCACTATCCATTTCAAATAAATAAATAAATCTTTTAAAAGCCTATGTGTTTGCTTTTTAGAAGATTAAGTGAACACTATGCATTTCAATAAGTATGCTGTCACTTAAACTCAGAGAATGATGAACTGACAATGACAAAGCTATAAGCAGTGTCAGGGGTATATGTCAAATCACAAAGAGCTATACTTACATGAAGTGACTGGTTAGGCTAGATGTTTGGATAGGTGCATACAGCTTCAAAGAATCTATAGATATTCATTTAGATTGAAAAATTAGAAACTTCAAAACTTTCACCGGAAAATTTTCGAAGGCATGGGAACGGCATGGATACACAAGCACAAGTAACTAGTAAAGAACAGTTATAAAATTTTCAATGTCATTTTAAAGTCGGTACTTTAAAAGGTTGGACTCACTGAAGGCAAGTTTTGATCTATATCATGCACACACACACACAAAACCCAACTTAGTTAAATATTGCAGTGTGTGAAATAAAGTCGTTCTTCAGACACAATACAGCTCCGCTAAAGGTGACAGAAAGGAAACTGTAATTGCCAAATATAGTACTGTCTTTGGGGGAAAATTCTAGAACATGAGGACACCATGGCAATAATTAGATGAATAAATTTAGAGCAGCAATACATAGTTTTAATTAAAAATGTATATTGTTTTTGGATTTTTCCCAAGCTCTTTCAAAGATTCAGATAGAACCAGCCAAAATCTTGATGATTTGTCAGCAATCCTATATTATAAGAAAATCAGAAGTATAAAGAACTTATCTAACATAAAGAAAGCCTTCTTTTGCATTATGTTTAACACCAACATAGAAATTAATTCAGTGATTCAAATGCATGGATTTTCACAATTCATCATTTTAAAAGTTAGCATCACTCTGGCGTCCAGGTCATAAAAGGACATTGAATTACATCAACTAGAGTCATGCATGAGAAGTGCACTCATTCTGAATCTGTAAACAGAGATGAGCTAAATGGCCTAACTGGATCAAATTTCAATGTTATTTAAAAGGCATGATGACTTTGTTCAATAGAACTATCAAAGATGATAGGAAAGCTATGTTGAAAATATATTTTAACAAGCATAGAGCAGAGCAATTATTTAGGTTTATCTGTAAAAGTCACTGGCAACCTAAACCAGTAGTCAATCAACAAGTGTCCAAGAACACTGCTATGGACATAAAAATTATAATTTCTGACTCTAAATAAATGTATATTATTAGAAGTAGATAACATAAATATAATTGATGTGATTTTCAACTAAAGTTATGACAAGAGATAGCTATTCCTGACCAATTAGTATTGTAGGAAGTAGATGACATATTCATGTGAAATATAATTGATGCAATTTTCAGCAAAAGTTATGACATGAGGTAGCTATTGCTGACCTGTAACAACCAGATAAGGTTATTCCTCCTAAGTATAGTTGAGCTGGTACTTGAAGGATATGTTACTGTTGAATATGATAAGGAGAAGGTGATTTCAACAAAGGTTGAAGATCAAGAGGATACTGTGCATGTTTGGAAATGGCAAGTAGATCTATTCCCCAGGGTATTTGAAAATGTGGAACGGAGCTGTAAAAATCAACTTAGGGTTTGGTTGTGGAGGATCTTAAATGGCAGACGGAGAAGTCTGGGGCTCAAACAGGATTTTAATATTTTCCACTGTTTCTTGAGTCACTATGTTCATTAATCAAAAGATGAGCTGAAGGTCTGGAGCAATTAAAAAGTGATGAACTTCTTTACCTACAAAGAACACTTGTTCATTACCTGCCTCTTTAAAAAAAAAAGAGGCGGGGGGGAGACATTAAAAAAAATGGTTGTAGAAATATCTGCATCAGTCTTAAGAATGCGCCAAAGTTCGTAAAAGAGGATTTCTCACTCTCCTGCATCACACATGTCAGTTGCAACTTCCTTTGAGAGGATTCCTCCCTACTAGCTACCAGGACCTGGTGCACTTGGGCCAGCATCTTTGCCTTCAGTTTCATCTCACTGTTCCTTTCCCATTGTATACAATTTGGCAGAACCACCAATTAAAGTACTTTGAACTTCCATATCCTTAAATGAAACCCATGACCCAAGACCACTCAGATGCCCATCCTTGTAATCTAATACCTCCACAGAGTGACACCAACAGTGCAAATCTGAAGCAAAACAGCCATTCATTGGATTCTGTTCTCCAGCCTTCAGGAACTGCTCTAGTTCTCAAACACTGGGCCACTCTTCTTGGGTGTTCTCTTCACACAGTAAGCTGCCCCAGATACTGCTAATAAATTCACATTTCATTTAAGTTCTCCATTGTAGCTATGGCTTGCAACTCTGGTACTGGGCAACTTCTAATTGTGGTTATGTAGTTTTGTAGGACATGCTACTGTTGATGGTTATACTGTTATAAATGTCTTAAAGGCAAAATGACAACATAGTCCATTATCTTAAACTAAGAGACTTTCGAGAGTCTGAGTGGACACCATTAAAAATTAAGCTGTGACAGCAGATTTAAACCAAAGACAGGACATAGTTCTTGCCCTGTTGTGTAGTGTGTCTTGTATAAAAGACTTCAGATAGCAAACTCTGGTTTGCATTGTGGCTCCTTTATTTTAAGAAGTGGTAAGGAATGGGCAGGCCATTGAGCAGTCAGTCCTCTGTTGCTCTAAGCTTTGACTATGCCACTCTGAAGATTCCAACAGGACCTTACAGCTGGCCTTCCCTGAGCTTCCCTAGCCTCAGGTGAAACAGGACACCCAGTGTGGTGGTTTGCCATCTTGGCAATTTATCTGGCTTCATAGTTCAAGTTTTGGGGAAATGTTTTTAAAAGCAGTTGCTGGGGGCCGGTACTGTGGCACAGCACCTTAAAGCCCTGGCCTGAAGCGCTGGCATCCCATATGGGCACCAGATCTAGTCCCGGCTGCTCCTCTTCTGATCCAGCTCTCTGCTATGGCCTGGGAAAGAAGTGGAAGATGGCCCAAGTTCTTAGGCCCCTGCACCCATGTGGGAGACCCAGAAGAAGCTCCTGGCTCCTGGCTTCAGATCGGTGCAGCTCCAGCCATTGCGGCCATCTGGGGAGTGAACCAGCAGATGGAAGACCTCTCTCTGTCTCTACCTCTCTCTGTAACTCTGTCTTTCAAATAAATAAAATAAAATCTTTAGAAAAATAAATAAAAGCAGTTGCTGAGTTTGTTATTGTAGTGAGCTAATAAGGAGGCAGGCATTTCTTTACTTTTTACAGAATCATTCATTCCCAATGTTTTAAATAGTGAATAGTAAACAACAAATAAAAACTCAACAACAAAAACAGGAAGCTCTTGTTAGTGATATGGGATAGGACAGATAGCTAGGTTAAGGTCACGAGATGGAAGCCACATATCCCCTGTCCCATGTAATCCTATCCACCCACCTGTCAATTAGATCCTCAGGATGTCCCTCCCCTTACCTGGGGCCTGGGGACAGTTCTATGTAACCACTCCCTTTTCTAAGCACATAAGAAGCCTGGTAAAGGGGAGGGGGCTCTCTGTCCATGTGGACCCAGAGCAAGCAGGGTAAGAAAATCTCTTTTCCCTTCCCGGCCCACTCTCCCTGAACAATGCCCGTGTGTGTATGTGTGTGTGTGTGTGTGTGTTTTCATCACCTTATAAATAAACTATCACTTTGCACATTGTCTTTGTGCCTGTAACTACAATGCTTCTCTAAGAGGCAAGAGGCTAGAATGGGAATTTAGGCCCCACCTAGCTCACAAAAGCATAATCCACAATAACTAGTCTAATGTCAAGATCTTTTAAAATAAACTACATGTAAAACAAATCAATAAAACTCATTCTCTTCTTAAAGAGTAAGGTAGCCTCATCCGTGATACACAAATATACTTATATAGACGTGCACTGATCAAAATGTTCACTTACTGAGATACTCAATGAACAGATATTATTGGGAATAAATTATTTGATAGTGTAGACATTTTTATCTGCAACAACGGCAAATGAACAGAGTGTAAGTATGGTTATAGTATAAAGTAATATTAAGTACTACCTGGAAATTTGCCTATTTAAAGATTAGTTAATTTACTTGAATAGTTACGTGACAAGAGACAAGGAGAGGCACCGGTGCAGTGGCTCACTTGGCTAATCCTCCACCTGCGGCACCGGCACCCATGGGTTCTAGTCCTGGTTGGGGCGTTGGATTCTGTCCCGGTTGCTCTTCTTCCAGTCCAGCTCTCTGCTGTGCCCCGGGAAGGCAGTAGAGGATGGCCCAAGTGCTTGGGCCCTGTACCCGCATGGGAGACCAGGAAGAAGCGCCTAGCTCCTGGTTTCGGATGGGTGCAGCGCGCCGGCTGTGGTGGCCATTTGGGGGGGTGAACCAACGGAAGGAAGACCTTTCTCTCTGTCTCTCTCTCTCTCTCACTGTCTATCTCTGCCTGTCAAAAAAAAAAAAAAAAGAAAGAAAGAAAGAAAGAAAAAAAGAGACAAGGAGAGATAAAAGAGAGAGAGAAAGAGATCTTCCATCCGCTTGTTCATTGCTCAAATGGCCACAATAGCTAAGTTTGGGCCAAGTCAAAGACAAGAGCCAGGAACTTCATCCTGCTCTCCAACATAGGTGGTGGGGTTCCAAGTACTTGAGTTACTTCCTGCTGTCTTTCCGGGTTCATCAGCAGGGAGCTGGATGGGAAGCAGAGCAACGGGACTCAAACTGGCACTCTGGTATGGAATGCCGGACTTGAGCAGTGACTTAATCCTCTACGATACAAGGCCAACTCCTGACAATTGACTTATGAGCTATCAAATAATAAATACTTAAATTCAGAATCTCCAGGAAAATTATTGGGGGAAAAACTGTAATTGCAAAATATTTGGCAAACATATGCAGTACCATATTAGCATAAGTGATAGAACTTTAGAACAAAAGTGTTCACAAAACAGAAATAGCATTTTTTTAATCTTTTGCCATTGTGTGGAAAACAAATTTATTTCACGCTTCCAGGTAAAATTAACAAAATATGTAAGCTTACCCTTCTTTTGCCAGGTATGTAATCTTTTATCACTTTATTGTAATTTTAAAATTGATTTCACAATGTGGAACATTCACAAAAATATCAATTACTTTTTCCCTGTACAGGTATTTTTAGAGCATAGTTTAGAAATATAAGATATTTGATAGGGATGTTTGGCACAGCAGTAAGACACTGCTTGGTGTACCACACCGCATGCCGGAGTGCCTAGGTCCGGGTTTGAGTCCTGGCTCCACTTCCCATTCCAGATTCCTGCTATTATGCACCCTGAGAGGCAATGGTGATGGCATTTGAGTCCTTGGTACCCACATGGGAGATCCAGACAGAATTTCTGGCTCCCGGCTTTGGACTGCTCTAACTCTGGCTGTTGTGAGCCTTCGGGAAGTGAACCAGTGAATTGAAAATCCCTTTCTCTCTGTATCTCTCTGTCTCTCTCAGTCTCTCTTTCACTCTCTCTCTTTTATGTAAATTTAAAAAAAATTTAAATAACTTTCAACAAAAGTACCTAAATAGAAAAGTGTAAGTAGGTGGTAGAAATATTAACATTAAAAACACAATAAGGTAAACCCATTTTATTTTTACTATCGTAACAGTAGTACCTTAGCACAGACTAAAAAACTACTAAGGAGGAAATTAGAGGCATGATTAAGTCATTTAGCATTGTGCTACAAAGCAAGGATTAACCAAACAAAGTAGAAACTACCAAGAAATAATTCAAAAGGGAAATGCAGTACTGGCATAAGGCCACTAGAGGGAGGGTGAAAAACACTGCCACAATTCCATATAAATATACTTCTGCAAAGCAACCTTTCATTTAATCAACAAACGACAATTTATTACTTTTAAAAGCATTAGTTATTTTCATGGTATTTAGTTATAAGAAAAGTAGCTATACTTATATTTGGAGATAATTTGTAAACAAATGAGCTGATGATTTGATTTGAGCCAACCAACCAGAAATCATGCTCTTAGCTCTTCTGTCTTTACTGTGGCAGGCATTAGGCCACATAATTTTAATAAGTAATTTTTAAAATTTCTATTTATTTATTTGAAATGCAGAGAGAGAGAAATTGACAGTGTCCTTTATCCATTGATTCACTCCCTAAATGTCCAAAACAGCCAGTGCCAGACCAGGCTGAAATCAGGAGCCTGGAATTCAGTCTGAATCACCCATGTGGGTGACAGGGACTCCAGGACTTCAGCTCCCACTGGCTGCCTCCCAGGGTGTGCATTAGCAGGCAGCTGGAAGGGAGAGCAGAGACTCAAACTCAGGCACTCCAGTAGGGCGTACAGGGGTCTCACGTGGTATCTTAACTGCTGCCCCAAATGCCTGTCTTGCTACTTGATTCTAAAGGGACATATCTGAAAACAAATTGAAAGCCAATTGTTTTAGTTATTATGATTATTTATCACTTAGATGAATCCAATAGATTTAACTTAACAAAGCAAAGCAATACTTAATTTAAATGAATGTCTGTCATTCAAGTATAACTTCACCCTGTGATTATACTATGGCAGAAACCTGCAGGCAATTTGCTTATGAAAAATGTTTAAAGAAATTGTAATTCATGATGAATCCCAATGTTACTTTCTTAAGTGTCACAAAAGCTCATCTAATTCTTCAGAGTGTCTCCTATTCAGCCATAAGTTAATTTAAATCAACTTGATTATATCAATGCAGCTAGAAATCATTTAGCTATATTTTATTTTGAACCTGAAACTGCTTCTTAAAAGGTTGGAGAACACATATACCATTCTGTATACATGCTTCCTTCTCAAATGTTATAAGTATTTAGTCCATATGGGCTCTCTCTTATGTTTATTCTCAGAGATACAGAGAGGGAGAGATGGACAGAGGTCTTCCATCTGCTGGCTCACTCCTCAGTTTCCCACAAGAACCAGGGCTGCTGCCATTCATCCACATGCAGCCTTGAAGCTTTTCATCATTTTCAACATTTTCATTTCTAAATGTTTTACAAGAATATGTCAAAAAAATCCACAGACAAATGGAATTAAAAGATAGCTTTATTTTGGTGCAAAACAATTGCAATCAAATATATGAGAAATTTTAGAAAACTTCAAGGTAAATATGTACCATGAAAAAACTATGCATGGACTTTGAAAAATTTTTTACATCAAAATTTGAGTAAAATGGACCTTTCATTTCATGTTTACACTAACTTTCTGAAGCACCCTCATATATAGTATTGCCTTAGGTATCAAAAAACTTGACAATTATTTTTAATCAAAGTTTTACATTTGCTTTTTCTAGCCCATAAAAGTTACAGTAACATTTAATTATAACACTGTGATTTAATTATAATTAATACTGATTCAATAAGTACTATATTTGGTTCTTTGCCTGTAATGGTTTTCTCTCTCTCTTTTTTTTAAACTTTATTTTATTTAGGCCGGCGCCGCGGCTCACTAGGCTAATCCTCCGCCTAGCAGCGCCGGCACACCGGGTTCTAGTCCCGGTTGGGGCGCCGGATTCTGTCCCTGTTGCCCCTCTTCCAGGCCAGCTCTCTGCTGTGGCCAGGGAGTGCAGTGGAGGATGGCCCAGGTGCTTGGGCCCTGCACCCCATGGGAGACCAGGAAAAGCACCTGGCTCCTGGCTCCTGCCACCGGATCAGCGCGGTGCGCCGGCCGCAGCGCGCCGGCCGCGGCGGCCATTGGAGGGTGAACGAACGGCAAAGGAAGACCTTTCTCTCTGTCTCTCTCTCTCACTGTCTCTGCCTGTCAAAAAATAAAAAAAAAAAATTAATTAATAAAAAAAACTTTATTTTATTTATTTGAAAGACAGAATTACTGAGAGAGGTAGTGACAAAGCGCGACAGGCCTTCCATCTACTGGTTCACTCCCCAAATGGCCACAACAGCCAGAGCTGAGCCAATCTGAAGCCAGGAGCCAGGAGCTTCTTCCAGATCTCCCACACAGGTGCAGGGGCCCAAGGACTTGGGCCATCATCCACTGCTTTCCTAGGTCATTAGTAGGGAGCTGGATCAGAAGTGGAGCAGCCAGGACTCCTGTCCATATGGGAAGCCGGTGCTGCAGGCCAGGGCTTTAACCTGCTGCACCATGGCACCAGGCTCCAGCAACAGTTTTCTTTTATGTAATAATGATGATCACATGAGGGCTAGCATTGTGGAGCAGCAAGTTAATCCACCAACATCAGCATCTCATTTTGGAGCAACTGTTCAAGTCCCAACTTCTCCACTTCCGATCCAGCTCCCTGCTAATGAGAAAGAAAAAGCAATGGGTGATTGCCCAAATGCTTGGGCCTCTGGAACCCACATGGGAGTCCCAGATGGAGTTCCAGGCTCCTGGTTTCAGGCTAGCCCACCTCCAGCTGTTACGACCATTTGGGGAATTTAGGGGATAGATGATCACTCTCTCTCTCTCTCCCTTTCTTTTCTCTCTCTCTTAGTCACCTGCCTTTCAAATAAATAAATACATCTTTTTTAGAAAGTAAGAAAGCAAAAAGAAATCATAAGATAATACAACACTGAAGGAATCTCAGAATATTGACACAAAAAGGCCATTGGACTATCAGAGGACATAGATTCTTTTTCTGACTCTACCATTTATGTGATAACAAGCAACTAACAAACTTGTGAACCTTAGTTTCTTTACTTAACTCTAAATACAACTGTAGAGACAGACATTGTGACGTAGCAGGTAAAGCTGCTGTGTGCAGTGCCAGCATCCCATGTGGGTGCCAGTTCGAATCCCAGCTGTTCCACTTCCAATACAGCTCTCTGCTATGGCCTAGGAAAGCAGTGGAAGCTGGCCCAAGTCTTTGGGCCCTGTGTCCACATGGGAGACCTGGAAAAATCTCCTGGCTCCTGGCTTCAAATCGGCCCAGCTCCAGCTGTTGCAGCCACTTGGGGAGTGAACCAGCAGATGGAATACCTCTTTCTCTCTCCCTTCCTCTGCCTCTGTAACTCCACCTTTCAAATAAATAAGTAAATATTTAAAAATAAAAATAAAAAATAAGTACAACTGTGGTAGCCACATCACAGAATTTTCTGAAACTGCAAAAGACAATGTATTAGATGCTATTGTATGAATTGTGAAACATACGGAGGTACCTTCCTGATCATTACTATGATTAACGTTACCTCTAACCAGAGACCCAAAACGCATCAGAAGATCAAAAAGGAGCATGTGACAGCTTATAAGTTCATAGCACAATTAAAGAATTTAAAAGTTATTATTTAAATAGGATGGATTCTAATTAAAATTGTTGAATGTGCTTTGCATATACAAAATATCCCGGATAAATACCATACAATTCAGTGTTGCTTAATTACACAACTCATGAAAGAGTGTAGGAGGGCTAAGTTTTGACAAGGAGGGTAGATCCAGATTGTAGAGAGTTTTGAATGCCTGTTTAAGACAGTTGTCCTTCGTCTAAGAGGAAATGGGGACTCACTGAATGGTTTTGAATAGGATAATGATACATTTTCAATTTAAGAAAATTAATTTTACAGGGTGGGTGACTAGCAAAGCAGTTAAGATGGCACTGGGTATCCTCATATCCCAAATGAGAGCACCTGTGCTAGGGTCCCGGCTCTGCTTGTTCTGATTACAACTTCCTGCTAATGCACTTTCCGAAGAAGCAGGTGATGGCTCCAATAGCTGGGTCCCTGCCACCCATGTGGGAAACCCAGATGAAGTTTCATGCTTCTGGCTTCTGCCTGGTCTAGCCTGGTTGAGGTAGGCATTTGGGGAGTGAATGGAGGATCTCTGTCTCTCCAACCCACTCGGTATGTGTGTATCTCACTACCTTTCAAGTAAAATGAAAATAAGTATTTTTTTAAAAATGTGTAAGAAGGGACTGGTATTGTGTCACAGCGGGTTATGCTGCTGCTTTTGCTACCAATGCTGGCATCCAGGATGATCACCAGTTCAAATCCTACCTGCTCCACTTCTTATATAGCTCCCTTCTAGCATACCTGGGAAGGCAGTAGAGAATGGCCCAGATGTTTGGGCCCTACCACCCATGTGGGGAGATAAGGATGGAGCCCCAGGCTCCTGGTTTTGACCTGACCCAGTCCTGGTTGTTGCTGCCATTTGGGGAGGGAACCAGTAGATGGAACAGATCCCTCTCTCTTGCTCTTGCTCTCACTCTGACTCTGCCTTTCAAGTAAATAAATAAATATGTTTTTAAAAAAATAAATTTAAAACAAAAGAACACAGGAGATAAAATTGACAAACCATTAGCTAGACTAACAAAAAAGGAGGGGAGATTCTATTATGTAAAATCATAGCTGAAGCAGGAGACACTACAACTGACACCATAGAAACACAAAGAATTGTTAAAGGTTGCTATGAGCAACACACTTGATAACCTAAAAGAAATGGACAAATTCCGGTACACTTAACACCTTACCAAGATTGAATCATGGAGAAATAGAACACCCAGGCAGATCAATAATAAATAATGCAATTCAATCAGTAACTAAAAGTCTCCCATTAAAGAACAGCCCAGGACCAGATGGTTTCACTGCTGAATTCTGCCAAACCCTTAAAGAATTAGCATCAATTCTTCTTAAATTATTCCAAAAACTAGAAGAGAAAGGAATTCTTACAAGCTCATTCTACAAGGTTAGCATTACCTTGATACCTAAACCAGACAAGGACACACACACACACACAC
Organism: Oryctolagus cuniculus; assembly: GCF_051225735.1. NCBI lineage: Eukaryota > Metazoa > Chordata > Mammalia > Lagomorpha > Leporidae > Oryctolagus > Oryctolagus cuniculus. Next base: position 147,138,546 of record NC_142869.1, on the reverse strand, counting down.
ACACACACACACGACAGCTACAGGCCAAGATCTTTGATGAACATAAATAAAAAATTCTTCAAAAATACTAGCAAACTGACTCTAACAGCATATTAAAAAGATTATTTCACAAATGTATAGGCTTAGTGAACTAGAAAATTTTATTTTTATTTACAAGATAATTAAGGTGTCTATAATAATGACTTAGCACTTAAAATGAACAATTTTTCCCCAAGAGGAAAAATCCAAAAATTCTTAAATTTAGCTCACTTAGAACATCAACTAGAAAGGGGTTCTTATGGAACCTTCAATTGAAATAATTTTATAAACTTTAAAATTTCACAAATGCTAGGACTAAGAACTACAAGCACTGTATTTTTATTTATAAAGTTACTACTCAAAGTGTCTACAATATTGACGCAGTGCTTAAAATAAAAAAATGTGGCTAGATGAAAGATACTCATAAGTTAACATAGTTTAATATAAATAAAGCAAAAGACTGACATTGCCTTGATGAGCCTGCTTGATTCCATAAACCCATAGGTTTGGTCTGGCCTTTTTATTAGGGTGTCGGAAAATCATGCATGCAAGTATTTACACAACAGTGAAAATGTCCTATGGATCAGCAAAAGGTCAAAAGGAGCAAGCACCTAGCACACTCACTAGGAGCTCAAAACTCCTTGCTCAACCACAGCTCAAGCAAGCAAGGATGGTTCAAAATGCACAAATCAATAAGCATGATACACCACGTCAATAAAATGAATGAGAAAAATTACATGATTGTCTTTACAGATTTAGAAAAGGCATTTGATAAAATACAACAACTCTTCATGATGAAAACTCTCAACAAATTATAGAAGGAACATACCTCAACATAATAAAGGCTATATATAAGAAGCCAAAAGCCAACACATACTGATTGATGAAAAGCTCTCTAAGATTGGGCACAAGGACTGGCACTGTGGCTCAGTGGGTTAAGCTGCTGCTTGGGGTACACACATCCCGTATCAGAGTGCCAGGGATTAAACCCCACCTGTGCTCAGATCCAGCTTCCTGCTAATGTGACTGAAAGGCAGCAGATGATGGCTGTAATACTTGGGATCCTACCACCCCCTTGGGAGATCTGGATAGAGTTCCTGGCTCCTAGTTTCAGCCTGGCCCAGCCCTGGCTGCTATAGACATTTGGGGATGAGGGGCTGGCACCGTGGCTCACTTGGTTAATCCTCCGCCTGCGGCGCTGGCATCCTATATGGGCGCTGGTTCTAGTCCTGGTTGCTCCTCTTCCAGTCCAGCTCTCTGCTGTGACCCTGGAGGGTAGTGGAGGATGGCCTAAGTGCTTGGGTTCCTGCACCCGCGTGGGAGACCAGGAGGAAGCACCTGGCTCCTGGCTTCAGATGGGTGCAACGCCAGCTGTAGCGACCATTTGGGGAGTGAACCAACGGAAGGAAGACTTTTCTCTCTCTCTCTCTCTCTCTCTCTCTCTCACTGTTTATAACTCTATCTGTCAAATAAATAAATAAATAAAAGTAGACATTTAGGGATGGAAGACTTACCTCCTTTCTCTGTCACTCTGTATTTCAAATAAGCAATTAAATGAAATAAATAAAGGTTGGGGCCAGTGCTGTGGCATAGTGGGTAAAGCCGCTGCCTTCAGTGCTGGCATCCCATATGGGCACCGGTTCAAATCCCAGCTGCCCCACTTCTGATCCAGCTCTCTGCTATGGCCTGGGAACGCAGTAGAAGATGGCGCAAATGCTTGGGTCCCTGCACCTGCAATGGAGACCCAGAAAAAGCTCCTGGATCCTTACTTCGGATCGGCACAGTTCTGCCCATTGGAGCCAACTGGGGAGTGAAACTAGCAGAAGGAAGATACCTCTCCCTCTCTCTGTCTCTCTGTCTCTCTCTCTCTCTGCCTCTCCTTCTCTCTCTGTGTAACTCTGACTTTCAAATAAATAAATATATCTTTTAAAAAAAGAAAAAAATAAAGTTTTTTTTGGGAAAAAACCCACAGTGAGATATCACGTGCCTCCAGTTACATCGGCTATTATCAAACAGGCAAAGATAACAAATGCTGGCAAGAGTATGAAGAAGAGGGAGCCTCTGCACACTGTTGGTGGGAATGTCAATCAGTACAGTCACTGTGGAAAAATGGAGGGTCTTCAACAAAAACAAAAATAATAAGTGGGCATTTAGCCTAGCAGTTAAGACATCTGCATCCCACATCAGATTACCTGGGTTCAATTCCCAGCTCCAGCCCCTGACTCCAGCTTCCTAGTGACCCAGACTCTAGGAGACAGTCATGATGGCACAAGTATTGGGTTTCTAACATCCACATAGGAGACCCAAATTGCATGACTTGCTCCTGGCTTTGGCGCTGGCCCAATCCCAGCCATTTGAAGAGTGAGCCAAGAGATGGGAGCTTTCTCTCTGCCTCTCTCTTCTCTCTCTACCTCTCAAATCAATAAGTTTTTTTTTTAATTTTAATGTATGACGGTCTTTATTTACAACTTTATTGGCAAAAAAGAAGAGGGAAAACTTTTAAACAGTTTAACACAGGGCATTATAACTGATCCTGTCAGATTAAAGTCCCATTTTAAATGTCCATCTACTTGTCCAAAGATATACAATACTGAATCTGCATATGCAGTTTCCTTTATGAAGTACAGTTCTCATATTCAGGCAGTCTTTTAAACATATAAATACAAAGGAAATGAAATCACTCACTAAAAACTGCATTAAATGAAGGGTATTTTAAAGTAAATTTATGTTGTTCAGGGAATAACACATGCCCAATGAGAACCAAAAGCTGAAAAAGCAGTTACAATTCCTACTTGAGTGGACAGTTACAACAATCAATCATTTTCTGCAATGACCATTATATTTTCAATTTATCATGAACTACTCTGAACTTACTATGAGATGTAGTCAAAGTCAGAGGAGAAGACGTAGGGAGAATATTCCTTTTTTGGAGAACAAACCCTCCAGAATCAGCATGAGAAACAAACATCCTGTTGATTCTAGGCGGAAAAAATTAATGTAGTCAATTTCAACTCACGTTGAGCTGACTTAATTTTGTCATTGACTTGTTGGTGTCATTCTTCTAAATCAAGTGTGTTTAATTCTTCTTCTAGTTCATCCAAATCTTCCCCAGTAAAAAGATTTTCATCAACAGGAACGGCATCAAATCAATAAGTTTTTAAAATAATTTTAACTAAAAATAGAACTACCATATGATGCAGCAATCCCACTACTGAGTATATATTGAAGAGGAAGGAAGTCAGTCTGTCAAAGACACATCTGCACACCTATGTTTATTATAGTGCTATTCACAGTGGCCTAGCAATGGAGACAAACTGAATGTGAGTTGTTAAACAAAATGTGGTACCCAGACAGATGGAATACTACTCAGCCGTATCAAGGGACAAAATCCTGTCATTTGCAACAACATGGATGAAACTGCTTTATGTTACGTGAGTTAATCAAGCACAGAAAGACAAGTACCATACAATCTCACTCATGCGTAGTCTAAAAAAGAGTGATTTCACAGAAGTTAAAAGTATAATGGTGGGGACCAGCACTGTGGTGTAGTGGGTAAAAACCACCATCTGCAACGCGGACATCCTATGTGGGTGCTGGTTTGAATCCCAGCTGCTCCACTTCCAACCCAGCTCCCTGCTAATGACCTGGGAAAAGCATCAGATGGTCCAAGATGTACCCACAGAGGAGACCCGGATGAAGCTCCTTGCCCTTGGCTTGCTGCAGCCACTTGGGGAGTGAACCAACAGATGGAAGATACCTCTCAGTCTGTATCTCCTCCCTCTTTGTAACTCTGACCTTCAAATACATAAATAAGTCTTTTTAAAAAAATGTAATGGCAGTTACCAGAGCCTTGGCAGGAAGGGGCAGGGAGGAGTGGGGAAAAGTTGGTTAGTGGGTTCCAAGGAAGTTAGATAGGAGTAGGCAGTTCTGGGTTCTATTTTACAGTAGGATGGCAATAAATAATGCTATTGAATTGTATATTTTTTATTTAAAAAAACCCGGAAGATACAATTTTGAATGTTTTCACCATGAAGAAATGTCGAATGTTTTCACCATGAAGAAATGTCAAATGTTTAAGGAGATAAATATATTTACTCTGGTTGGACATTAAAAATGTATGCATGTATCAAAACATGACATGATATCCCAAAAACACATGCAAATGTTGTGCTTTTGTTAAAATATTTTTTAAAAAGAAATGAAATCAGGAGACCTTACAAAGCTAACAAGACAGAATGAGCCAGCCTTTGGGTTAAAGTCCACAGTGAGCACAAGACTGAATCCTATGCATTTCATCAGTTTTTCAGATACAGACATAACATATGGCGACCTTACAGAAATCCTCCTTAACTGGCTACCTCTTCATGAGGAATCCATTTTGGCTTGTTTGTGTCTTCATGAGTAATGAAACTCATCTAAATTTAGCTGTGCCATGAAATTGAATCCCACGACTTAAATAATAACTGGCATCTATTGGAATGTGTAGGAATAAACGTGTTAATATACACCATCTCTGTTGGATACAACATGACAACTTATTCTGCATATCTTTTAAAAGATCAGCTGTTTATACAAATCAGGATGAGTTTAAATATACATTGGTTTCAATAAGGAAATTTCTTTTTGTTGACCAATGGCTTCTTTACACAAATTCAAGTACATTTAAAAGTCTTATGACCTTAGGAAACACCAGAAGTAAAGTCTTCACCAGCAATAAGACATAATGCTGATGCTAATTTAAAGGAAAAAATATTTCCGTCTCAACAGCTGTTACCTGCTGTGTTCAGACTCTCCACAACATGGCTTCTCATTTAAACATAGAAATGACTGATGTTAGGAGAAACAGTTCTTGCTGCTTAAATGGCAGTGGGTAAGCGTCCCAATTACCAGCCAAATACCAAGAACTTGATAGATATGGTCTCTAATGCTGAGGAGACAGTGTGGCTTCATAGCCCTGCAGTAAAAGTACAATCAGAAGCTTGCTGGAGTTGACTTAAAACAAGTCTCAACGTTGGTTGGAGACAGGAATTAATCATTCTCAAAGTCAAACCAGCTCAACAAACATGTTGGCAACAAGACTGCACATAACAGGAGAAAACTATATGGAAGTTTTTTTATGCATTATTTAATGGACTTGAACAAGGAAATATAATGAACTTTAGGAGATTAAATAAGCAAAAGATTTTATGTATTTAAGAAATAAATTTTTAATTTGTATCTTCTCTGCAATAACAATTAAATATAAACAAGCAAAATCCAATCCAATCTTATTCTGTTTAAAAAGTGCTGCTTTGAAGGTTAGCATTGTGGAGTAGTGGGTAAAGCATGCGTGCATCCCATATGGGCCCTGGTTCAGAGTCTTGGCTGCTCCATTTCTGATGCAGTTACCTGCTAATGCACCTGCAGAAGTAGCAGAGGAAGTCCCAAGTCCTTGGGCCCCTGCACCTGTGTGGGAGACCCAGATGACGCTTCTGGATCCTGGCTTCAGCCTGGCCCAACCTTGGCCATTGTGACCATTTGGGGAGTGAACCAGTGGATGGAAGATCTCTCTCTCTGACTCTCTTTTCTCTCTCTGAACTCTTTCAAATAAATAAATAAATCTTTTTTTAAAAGTGTTGTTTTAGGGCAGGCAATTGGCCTAGAGGTTAAGATGCCACTTGGGGGCCCTGCATTGCACTGCAGCGGGTTAAGTCTCCACCTGTCTCATGGGCATCCCATATCAGTGTCCTGATTTGAGGGCTAGCTGCTCCACTCCCAATCTAGCTCCTGCTATGTGTCTCAGAAAGCAGCAGAAATATTGTGAACATTTGGAGAGTGAACCAGCAGATGCAAGATTTCTTTCTGCTTCTCTGTTTCTCCCTTATCCTGAGTGTATGTGTCTTTGCCTTTCAAGTAAAATGAAAATAAATGTTAAAAAAAAAAAAAAAAAAAAAAAAGGAAAGCAGCAGAAGATGGCCCTGTCACCCACATGGGAGACCAGGATAGAATTCTTGGCTAAAGGCTTCATCTTGGCCTAGTCCCAACTGTTGACTGTTATAGCCTTTTGGGGAGTGAACCAGCAAATGGAAGATTCTCTCTCTCTCTGTGTCTCTCTCTTTCTCTCTGCCCCTCCATCCTTTGCCTCTCTGCCTTTCAAATAAATAAAATAAATCCTAAAGAAAAAATGATATCCTTTGGGATGCCTATGCCCCACATTGGAATGCTTGGGTTTAAGCTGTGACTTAGCTCCCAATTCCAACTTCCAGCTAATGCATGGCTTTGGAAGCGGCAGGTAATAGCTTAAGTATTCGAGTTCTGGCCACTCACATGGGAGACTTAGATTGAGTTCCTGGCTCCCGAATTCAGCCTGGCCCAGTCATGGCCATTGCAGGCATTTGGAGACTGAACCAGAGAGCAGAGGGTAGAAGATCTTCTCTCTCTCTTTCCAAAAAACAAAAGTGTTGTTTGATCTGTAGTTGCATAAGGATCATATTTTATGTCTATATAGTACCTAAAAACGTGTCATAAAAGAAAACATTATAAGTATATAAAACTGATTTTATATATACAACTGATTATGTATGTAAAACTGATTTGCATGTATATATAATCAAGTACTTGAACTTTTTCTTCATAATGACAATAATTTATTTGATTTATTTTCTGAATTGATTATTCCAGACCAGTGAACTAATTAAAAGAATAAATGGATATTGCAATGATGGTAATAGTGCTGAATATCTCTATTTTATTTATGACTTTGCTCATAACTTTTTCTCTAAATTCCTAGTCAAAGGGATTTTCTTAAGTGAGCCAAATTAAGGCATTCCAGAGGAGAGTATTTTGCTCAGTGATTGTGAAACCTGCATCCCATATCAGAGTGTCTGGGTTCAAGTTCAGCTTTTTCTTCTGAAGCCAGCTCCCTGCTAATGCATACGCTAGGAGGCAGCAGGTGATGGCTCAAGTGCTTGAGTCCCTGCCATGCACATGGGAGACCAAGAACGAGTTCTGGCCTCCTGACTTTGACATGGTCCAGCCCTAGGCGTTGCAGGCATTTGAGGAATGAACCATGGAAAGGAAATCTCTGTGTGTGTCTGTCTCCATCTCTCTGCCTTCCAAATAAATAAATATATATTTTTAAAAAGAAATTCCAGCTTGAGTTGCTTAAGTTTTTTTAAGGTTTATTTGTTTATTTGGAAAGCAGAGTTAGAAATCCTGTATCTACTGGTTCACACCCCAAAAGACCACAACAGCCAGGGCTAGACTAGGCCAGAGCCTAGAGCCTCAAACACCATCTCGGTCTCCCTCGTGGGTGCAGGGGCCCAAGCACTTGGGCCATCTTCCACTGCTTTCCCAGGTTCATTAGCAGAGAGTGGATAGGAAGTGGACCAGCTGTGACTTCAACTGGCACCCATATGGGATGCCAGTATTTCAGGAAGCAGTTTAACCATTGTGCCATAAGCTGGTCCTGGGTTGCTTACTTTTACTAGTATTTGCTGACAATAGTAGTCCTTGGGTGACTAGAAGCCTTAGGTATGAACTTGACCCTTTTTCTGTTACTTATCTGTCAAAAGATTCCACTTTCTAGTATGCATTTTAATCTCAGAACGTTGCTTTTTCACAGTGCTAAGGGATTAACAGAGAACAAAGGAAACAAATACATAAAGAGTGGCAGGAAAAGTTACCTGACAATCAGAAGTCCAATTCAATCCTGATAACACAGCTAATGAAGGAATTCTCTTAGTTGCCTTGTTCCTGTTGTTTTTATACATACACATAAAAGCTGGAGTTAGCTGGAGTTGTATTCCCTGAGATTCTTCTGGTTGTCCAATTTATTATTCTGATTGTGTGAGAGGTCAAAATCAATCATTATATATTATTGAAACGAACGACATGTCTTAATAAAACAGAATGGCAGCACATTTTGTTTTTGTTTTTGTTTTTCACAGAAACCAATGGGTCGATTTTAAAATAACATAACTCCATTTCTATTCCTAGTTCAAGAAGAAAGTAGATCGTAGACTACAAAGTTTGGTATAATTTGTGAGGATCTTCTGAAATCCTCTTATATACATTCTTATGTCTGTTCTAGATAATTCATTTAACATTGCATTTACAAGTAACCACATTTTTCTTTTGGAAATAGCAGTCAAAATCATTTAGTTAGGTCTTGAAACAGCAGTGTTTGTAAGCTGTCATAGAGCAAAAACTCTATGTAATGGAAAATTGTGTGAGGTAACTATTAAAAGCTGTAAATAAATCACCATTTCCATTATCTTCAACTGAGATCACTGAATACAAATATAAGTCAAGGACTTACAAGAGTGGAAAATGGAATCATTTTTGCAAGCTATCAGGTCATCCTGCCTCAGCGTTATGAGAAATGAGAGAAGACATGAGACTCCTGGATCAAAAACACAGGACTTTATTACTCCTTGGATCAGCTGACAACAGAGCGCCAGCTTTTAGGCCTGAGCCCAATTCCTGGAAGCAGAGCTGAAGAGGGGCAAGTGTTACCCGTGCATGCGGTGAGTGCCATTAGTGGAGAGGAGTCCTGAGCTGAGTAAACACACACTTTATAACCGACAGTGAGCCTGACTAACCTTTGCCCCATAAGGAAATACTACATCTATTTACGTACAACTGTAAACAAACCTGTCTTTTGCTCTGGAGGGAGTCATTATCCCATGCTTCCAAGGTTGTTCCTGTACAAACATCCTTGGGAAGAGCATCCAAAGAAAAAATTACCAGTTTCCACTAGCAAGATGTACAGAAATCCAAGGGAACCATGGAAAATGACTCCCAGTGACATGTGACCTCAAGCTGTTTAAGAATGGTTCATCAGAATTGCACACGACCATTGTTTTAATGATTTGGTGACTATTTTAAAATTTACTTTGTGTGAGTGAAGTTGAACATCTTTATTTAGTAGAGCCATGAAGCCTTTGACTATAATGTAAATTAAAAATATGAAATCTCAAAAAATCATGACATTAAATTGAAGAAAAGTGAATAAACCTAAGAGACAAAAAAAATGGCTAATCATCAAAGCCATATTAAAGATGCATATTATGCTATGCTAAAGCTGTTTGCATTTTATTTATCTATCATAATTGGAATTTGGGACAGTAGTGAGACAAAAAATAAGGAAGAATATAATTATTTATTCATTTATTTATTTTTGGCTTATTTGAAAGACAGAGGCATACAAAGATCTTCCATCTGCTGATTCACTCCCTAAATGACCACAACAAGCCAGGGCTAGGCTAGACCAAAACCAGGAACCAGGAACTCAATCCAAGTCTCCCTCATGGCTGGCAGGGCCCCAGCTACTTGAGCTATCATTTGCTAGCTTCCCAGCGAGTACATCAGTAGGAAATTGGAAACGGAAGCAGAGGTGGGGCTCAAAACCAGCTTCTCCAAAATGGGATGCAGATGTCCCAGACAGCATCTTTACAGTTGTACCAAACACCCACCCTGAGAATATCATTTCAATTCAATAATTATTTATATAGGGTTGACGCTGCTAAAGGATGCTATCTGAGTCATAACCTTCCATTTTGCCAAAGCCAATGATCAGACCTAGGCTCTCCTCTCAGAGTGGTGACGACATCTCAATCCTCCAACACCATTTCTCTTGATTTCCAAGATGCTACAATATCTTGGTTTTCTTCTCACCTGATTGGTAGCTCCTTCCTAGGTTATTTTGCTAAATGTTGCTTATATGACACAACTAATTTTACTTTGTCTTTAAAATTTTTAGCCCTTCTTCTCCATCTAACTTCTCTTCAGTTGATCTGATTGCATCTCACAAATGATTGGTATGTCAGTTACTCTGATCTGATCATTGTATACATTGTATACATTTATTGAGAAGTCACACTATAGCCCATAAATATGTGTCAATTAAAAAGAAAAACATGTAATAAAAAGAATGAAATTCTGAAAGGCTTTACAACAGGGATGATGAACCTTAAGGATACAATGCTAAGTGACATAAACCAATCAAAAAGACAAATACTGGGGCCAGCGCTGTGGCGTAGCGGGTAAAGCTGCTGCCTGCAGTGCTGGCATCCCATATGGGCACTGGTTCAAGACCTGGCTGCTCCACTTCTGATCCAGCTCTCTGCTATGGCCTAGGAAAACGGTGGGGGATGGCTCAAGGCTTTGGGCCCCTGCAGCCGCGTGGGAGACCTGGAAGAAGCTCCTGGCTCCTGGCTTCGGATCGGCACAGCTCCGGCCATTGCAGCCAATTGGGGAGTGAACCAGTGGATGGAAGACCTCTCTCTCTTTCTCTCTCACTCTCTCACTCTCCCTCTCTCCTTCTCTCTGTATAACTCTGTCTTTCAAATAAATAAATAAGTCTTTTTTAAAAATACAAATACTATGGAATTCTGGTTGCCTAGAGACTTAGGGTTGTCAGAAATCATACAGACATGGCAGGCATTGTGGGGCAGTGGGGTAAGCTGCCACTTGGGATACTTTTATCCCATATCAGAGTGCCATTTCAAGTCCTGTCGACTCCACTGCCAATCCAGCTCCCTGCTAATGTGCCTGGGAAGCAGCAGATGCTGGCTCCAGTACTTGAGTTCTTACCATATATGTGAACCACCCAAATGGAGTTCCCAGCACCTGGCTTCAAACTGGCCCAGCCCTGGCTATTGCAGCCATTTGGTTGGAAGCTTGCTCTCTCTCTCTCTCTCTCTCTTTCTCTGCCACTCTGCCTTTCAGATAAATAAAGCTTTTTTAAAAAAAATCATAGAGACAGGAAGTATGATGGTTCAGGGTGAGCATTTAGTGCAGTGGTTGACACTGCTTGGGACATCGGCATCACATATTGGAGTCTCAGGATTTGAGTCCCAACCACTTAGGGAGTAAGCAGGAAGATCTCATCAAAGCCATATTAAAGATACATATTTATGGGCTACAGTGTGTCTGTCTGTCTGTCTCTGTATTTCTCTCTTTCAATGGAAAGAAGAAAAAGAGGAAGGAAGGAAGACAGGGAGAATGGTGGTTGCCGAGGAGTGGAAGCCAGGGGGTGGTAGATCACCCGGAAGAAGCTCCTGGCTCCTGGGCATAAGGTTTCAGTTTGACGAGATGGAAGGAGTTACGGAGATTGATGGTGGTGATTGCTCAGCATGAATACCACTGAATGGTATGCTTAAAAGAAATTAAGATGGGGGCACCGGTTCTGTCCCTGTTGCTCCTCTTCCAGTCCAGCTCTCTGCTGTGGCCCGGGAAGGCAGAGGAGGATGGCCCAAGTGCTTGGGCCCCTGCAACCGCATGGGAGACCAGGAGGAGGTGCCTGGCTCCTGGCTCCTGGCTTCGAATTGGTGCAGGGTGCTGGCCGTAGTGGCCATTTGGGAAGTGAACCAACGGAAGACCTTTCTCTCTGTCTCTTTCTCTCTCTGTCTAACTCTGCCTGTCAAAAAAAAAAAAAAAGATTTAAAAAATTTAAAAAAAAGAAATTAAGATGGTAAATGTTACATTAAATGTATTTTACCACAACAAAAAAATGAGAAAAAGATAACCTTTAAAAATTTAATCAAATTCATAGTTTAATTACCCAAATTATATCCTTGGATGATATAGTCATCCTTTCTAGATCACTAGGCTCATACATGTAAGCTGTATTCATATTTCTATTAAGATATAACCGGGATGTCAAACTCTTTACATGCAGTAGAGAATCCTTGACTTACTCCAATCCATCAGGATCAGTTTCTCCTCATTGATTCCCTATTTTAGGTAAAGGCACAAACATCCACTCAGTTGTTGAGGTCCCAAATCCAGAAGTTGTGCTTGATGTCCCTTTTCCATACCTTTGACAATCCATTAGGAGGTCATGTTAGCATTACCCCAACATACACCTGGCATCTGCTCACCATCTCAAATACACCACCTTTGCAGTAGCTATTATCATCTCTTGCTTATTCTACCACATTAACTTCTCAAATGCTTTATTCTTGTCTCTTAATCATTCATGTACAGCAGTCAGAAGGACCTTTATAAAAGTGCTTTAAAATTTTTCCAATGATTTCTAATTTTCAATGGAATAAAACCCACCTTCTTACTTCTCATGCCCTAGAGGATCCTGTAGCACTAACTAGTGTTTACTTCTGGACTTCTTAAAAATTTTTATTTATTTATCTTTTTTTTTTTTATTTGACAGGTAGAGTTATAGACAGTGAGAGAGAGAGACCGAGAGAAAGGTCTTCCTTCCGTTGGTTCACTCCCCGGATGGCCGCTATGGCCGGCGCTGTGCCAATCCGAAGCCAGGAGCCAGGTGCTTCCTCCTGGTCTCTCATACAGGTGCAGGGCCCAAGCACCTGGGCTATCCTCCACCACCCTCCTGGGCCACAGCAGAGAGCTGGACTGGAAGAGGAGCAACCGGGACTAGAACCCAGTGCCCATATAGGATGCTGGCACTGCAGGCGGAGGATTAACCAAGTAAGCCACAGCGCCGGCCCCTTATCTTTTTATTTATTTATCTCACAAGGAGGGAAGAAGGGAGGGAGAGAAAAATCTCCATCCATTGGTTCACTCCCCAAATCCCCACAGTGGTTGTGGCTGAGCTAGGCCAAAATTGAGAGCTGGTAGCTCCACCTAGGTCTCCCACATGGATGGCAGGGACCCAATTACTATTGTCTCCCAGAGTGCGCATTAGCAGGAAGCTGGAATTGGGAGCAGAGCCAGGACTTGAACCCAGGCACTCAGATATGGGATATGGGCATCCTAAGCAGGATCTTAACCACCAGGTCAAACACTCAACCCTTGGACGCTCTTTTTATGCCACCGTCCCAGATTGTCTCTGAGCTTCACCCACCTTGTCTTCTTTATTTCTGCAAGCACATCACACTTTTCCCCATCTTGAATTCATTTCACTTGCTTTTCACTTCCCCCGGAATACTCTTCAGTTCCCTCTGCGGTTGCATCTTTTTCTTAGTAAGACCTCAGTATAATTGTATCTCAGAGAGATTCCTCGAGTTTCCCACCTCTTCCAAATCACTCACTCACTGTAGCAGGCACGTTTACTTGCGGATTCTGCCGTCTTTCTTTGATTATAGAACCTTCGTACGATCACATCCCCTGAGGAACAGTCTTCAAGGGACCCTGGGGCCTTCCCAGCCCCAAAACACAGTTCTTGATTAGTTTAAGGCCATTGAGACTGTCTGAGACTACAGAAAACAGATTGGCCTGGAATAAACCAATCACGGAATTCTGGAGAAGCAGGACATTCAACTTCTAGAGAAATGTATCACCTTCTTTAAAAGAATGCCTCTAGGGGCCGGTGCTGTGGCGCAGCAGGTTAACGCCATGGCCTGAAGCGCTGGCATCCCATAAGGGAGCCGGTTCTAGGCCTGGCTGCTTCTCTTCCAATCCAGCTCTCTGCTATGGCCTGAGAGTGCAGTGGAAGATGGCCCAAGTTCTTGGACCCCTGCACCCATGTGGAAGACCTGGAAGAAGCTCCTGGCTCCTGGCTTCGGATCAGTACAGCTCCTGCCATTTCAGCCATTTGGGGAGTGAACCATTGAATGGAAGACCTTGCTCTCTCTCTCTCTCTCTCTGCCTCTCCTCTCTCTGTGTTACTCCGACTTTCAAATAAATAAACAAATTTTTAAAATGTCTCTTTAGGGGCCGGCGCCGTGGCTCACTTGGCTAATCCTCCGCCTCCAGGGCCAGCATCCCATGTGGGCGCCAGGTTCTGGTCCCAGTGCTCCTCTTCCAGTCCAGCTCTCTGCTGTGGCCTGGGAGGACAGTGGAGGATGGCCCAAGTGCTTGGGCACGTGTGGGAGACCAGGAGGAGGCGCCTGGCTCCTGGCTTCGGATCAGCGCAGCGTGCTGGCCATGGAGGCCATTTAGGGGGTGAACCAACGGAGGGAAGACCTTTCTCTCTGTCTCTCTTTCTCTCTCAATGTCTAACTCTGTCTGTTCAAAAAAAAAAAAAAAAGCCTCTTTAGAATTGTCCCCAGGATACAATTCTCTGAAAATGACTCCTGAGACTCTCAGCGATTTTACAGTCCTGAGGATATCCGGGCAAGAGGACTGGCCCATATGCTGAAAATTTCAGAAGAGAAGAAAAAATTTCTATAAATGATAAGATAATAGAGCTGTGGAATTAATTTTTTTTTTTGACAGGCAGAGTTGACAGTGAAAGAGAGAGAGAGACAGAGAGAAAGGTCTTCCTTTGCCATTGGTTTACCCTGCAATGGCCTCTGTGGCCGGCGCACTGTGGCTGGCGCACCGCGCTGATCCAAAACCAGGAGCCAGGTGCTTCTCCTGGTCTCCCATGCGGGTGCAGGGTCCAAGCACTTGGGCCATCCTTGTGGAATTAATCTTACTGGAGCTTTTCTAGCACCTAACTTCATGTCAAGCGAGACAATAAATATCCATATTCACTAAAACTATAGCTTTTTCCCCCTCTAAGTTGAGACAGGAAGCCTCCTCATGCTATGTCCAATGTGCTGTTGTCCTATTTTTTCTTCTTCTTTTTTTTAAGATTTTATTTATTTACTCATTTGAGAGGTAGAGTTACAGTGAGAGGGAGAGACAGACAGAAAGGTCTTCAGTCCACTGGCTCACTCCCCAGATGACCTCAATGGCCGGAGTTGAGCTGATGCAAAGCCAGGAGCCAGGAGCCAGGAACCAGGAGCTTCTTCCAGGTCTCCCATGTGGGCAAAGGGGCCCAAGCGCTTGGGCCACCTTTTACTGCTTTCCCAGGCCATAGCCAAGAGCTGGATCAGAAGAAGAGCAGCCAGGATTCAAACTGGCATCCATATGGAATGCTGGCACTGCACGCAGAAGATTAACCTACTGTGCCACAGCACAGGCCTCCCTATTTTTTCTTCTAAACACCTTCCTCGATGAGGTCAGAGACCTCATTCACCTTGTTCATTTCCATACTAATTTATACAGCACCCAGGATGGTGCCTTGGGCCTGGCAGGTACTCAGTAGATTTTTTTGAATTGATTAATAAATGAGTGAGATAAAATCAATGTCAAAAAGAGCTTATAATAAATTAAAAGGAATAAAGAATGTTTCCTACACCCTTGCACATGTAATAGGTGTAATAATCCTTTGAAATATGTTAATGTGCTTTTCTTTCATCTTTCTGTGCTATGTAATCTGCCCCCAATCATCTATTTTCTTTGAGGAGGATTAGGGTTGTTAAAGAAAGAGAAAGAAGTAACCATTTAACTTTTAAGAATAAAGTAGGTTTTTTTGAGTGATTTAGACAATAGTCTACACTCCACGTGATTTTCAAAAAGAAAAGGATTTTCCAATTGTTTAAACTCTGTTAACATGCTAAGCTCTCTAGCTTTCCCAGTCGGAGTGATCAGATCTGCAGCAAGGTAGAAAAACATCAAGAAAGTGATTCTTCCACCTGTTGAGGGAGACAGGTGAGAGAGGTTTCCAGGGAGGAAGGCCGGGAGACATCATGGAAGAGATTGAAAGATTATTGGAAAGGCCTGCCCTGTCATTATCATAAACACCCAAGGAAGGAGGTCTCTGCGTGCAGGAGCCCCAGAACCACGGAAGACTGATGTGAAATGCAGAGACGTGGTTCGTACTTCTTGGAAGTGCGAACGCCTGGAGGAAGAGCTGCGTGCCTCAAAGGGTCAGAGCCCAGCTCTGCAGAAACAGAAGGCCCACCCCAACAGAACGGAAGTCAGCAAGGATCCGGGGAGTAGAGTGTAAACCTGGAGAGTTCTCAACCTCTGCTACAGATAGGTATCTGTAACCCAGACCTCACCTTCCAACTCCACCAAACATACCCAATTGTTTGCTCAGTATTTCCACTTGGATGTCAGATTGAAATCTTAAAATTAGCATACTCCCCCAAGCTAGCATACCAAACCCAGAATTCTTGTTCTATTCCTTACTCCAAATCTTCCTCCTCCTGCCCTGTCTGGCTCAGACAGTGTTCACTCTCAGACCAGTTGTTCAGCTCAAAGTCTGAAATGGGTCTTGACTCCACGCCGAGGCGAATTCTCAATTTCAGCAAGGTGGACTGGTCCCTGTGTTCACGGTACATTCACGTGAGGATGAAGCAAGGAGGCAGAGGGATCCAGGCAAGGAAGAGACCCATCCTTAGAACCCAATCCTGTTGGTACTTGTCTCAGACTTCCAGGCTCAAGAACCATAGGAAAATAAACATCTGCTTAGGTACGCCCCTCAGTCTATGACATTTCCTTATGGCAGCCTAAGCCGACTACTGTAAGCTGCTGTCACAAAGTCTATAGGCTCCAGTGACAGAGGTTTATTTTCTCACAGTTCAGGAACCTGCAAGATCAAGATCAAGGTTCTGGTGAACCTTATTTCTGCTAAGGCTCTCTTCCTTTCTTGCAGGCGGCTTCTCAGTACGTCCTCACGCTTTTCCTCCACGCAAGCATCGATCTCTCTTCCTTTTCCTGTTAGGACACCATCCTGTCCAGGTGATCACGTGCCAGTCAGGTAGTCCTGGGATGGTAGGTTTCCTAGCGGTATCCCCAACCGCAGTTTTCCTGTCCTGAGAGGGTCTCCAGATGGAAGGCCCCACGACACTCACGTGACCTGGCACTGGCTTGCTCGGAAAGAAACGTCACGCTAACTAGGAACAAGCCTCTTCACACTCTGGCCCCAGGGTTGCTCTTCTGTTTCATTTCCCACCACTGCCACAGACATCTTCCTCCGCAGCCTGCAGAATCTCTGTCAAATTGCCCATGCTGCTGTGCGCGTTCACAACTTTAAGCTTCACCTAGGAAACTCTATCTTCTTACCAATCCTACTTCCTCTTACCGCAGACTCCACTGATGCTTCAAGTCCTGGCTAAACGCTTGCTCCTTTGCTAACCCCAGGGTCATTCCGTTCTGCACACTGCCATTGCATCTTGAACATTCATCCCCCAGATCCAATCAGTGGCCGCACCTATTGCCTGTGTGTCCTGTGCTGGATTGATTTCAAAGCCTCAGTGCACCTGGCCCAGGAAACTGTCCTCTTCTCTCCTGGGGCTTTTCCATCTCGCAAGTATAATTCAGGTGCATCCAGGAGTCCTCAGTCTAAAATTTCTCTGGAGCACCTTCCCAGTCTCCTAAGATTAGCTAGGCTTCCTGTAAACAGCCCCCCTCTCCTTACACTTATATTTTGGCTGCATATTTATTTGCTGTTTTTCTCACTCTGAAATAGTGATTGCCTATCATCTATCTGCTAGACCTAAGCTGTCCAATTCAGCAGCCACTCACCACATGGGGCTAATAGCACTCGCAGTGCAGCTCATCCAAACTGAGATGTGTTGTAACCATAAAACAGACACAGGATTTTGAAAACAGTACCCAAAATATGAATTATCACAATAAATAATTTTTATGTTGATTACCAGTTGAAAGGATAATCTCTTGGATATATTGAAATAAACAAATTATCAAAATTCATTTCAATTTTTTTTCTGTTTAATCTTTTTAACCTGACACTAAAAAATCACAAATTTCACATATATCACAAAGTATATTCATATTAGATAGCATTGCACTATATCATGGCTTTCAAGAGTGGAAAGAACATATATTGATTCTCTAGTTATTATTTTATATCCTCAAAATAAATTAATTACTGAATAAATTAATAAATGGCAAGTAATCAGTAGAAAAATAGCTGCATCATTCAGTTAGCCATAAGTGACAAAATGTGCATAGGTTGTATGCTACAAATCCATCAAAATGATTTTAGATCCATTGTAAAATGATCGTCTTTGGGGGAAGTTAAACAGTACGAGAAATCAAGGACAAAGAAACTAGCCTGAAAACCCTATGTTGGCAAAGTTTTGACTCTAAAAATATATAGATATTCTGACTCGATTTTAATAAATTTTTTTCATCTGAATCTGTGTTTTGGGGGCAACTCCGATTGTGCCTGTCATAGGCAGATGCTTCTGTTCTCTGAGACTGGAGACATAGGAATCAGTAGGTGGTGATGCAGATGGCAAAGAGAGGGTGGAGTGACATTTCAAACTGTGGGCGGGACTAATGCAAATTTGGCAGCCTAAGTGGAATTTCTGTGGGCCTGACAATTTTTGCAAGACATCTTGTTTCGAAAGCAATCCACATCTACCCACCTCCATCTTTAATACACACAAGAGGGTCTTTAAAAAGTTCATGGAAATGCACATTAGGAAAAATATATGCACAGATTTAAAAAACTGTTTCATACCAAAATAAACTGATCTTTAGTTCCATTTTCCTGTGCACTTTTTGCAGTCCCTTCATATATATTACATACATATAACAGAAAGAAAGGGACTTTAATCCTCTCCATTGGAAATCTTACATAATCATCAAATGCAAGAGATTCCCCCTCAAAATTTAACTTATGGAATCAAATTTTATATTTCTAAACATAGGAAACCACAGGAATTTCTGTGAAAAGTGATCTTGGGTAGGCATTTGACGTGGTGATTGAATGCCGCTTGGAACACCCATATCCAATGCTGAATGCCTGGGTTTCATTCCGGGTTCCACTCCCATTGCCAGCTTCCCACTAATGTGCTTCTTGGGAGGCAGCTAGTGATGGCTCACGTATTTGGGGTCCTGCCACCCATGTGTGAGACCTAGATTGAATTCTGGCTCTAGGCTTTAGCTGGCCCAGCAGTGACTATGGTGGGCACTTGATCTGTGAAGCCATGGATAGGAATTCTCTCTGCCTTTCAAATAAATGAAATAAAATTTTTAAAAACTTAAGTTATCTTAAACATAACAAAATATATTTTGTTTTCATTATATATTTAATTATATAAAATATTATGTGCATACAGTTTTAAAGAAAGTGTGAATTGTTAAATCTGATTTTTTAAGATTAAGTGACATTGGATTGCATGGCCATAGACTACAAACCACCTGAGTCAAGTCAGCCTCTACACCAAGCCCTGCCAGCATTCCCAATATAATTTCTAAGTAATCAGAGTGGAAGAATTTTTTTAAAGATTTATTTTATTTATTTGAAAGTCAGAGTTACAGAGAGAGGTAGAGACAGAGAGAGAGGTCTTCCATCTGCTGGTTCACTCCCCAAATGGCTGCAACGCCTGGAGCTGTGCCAATCCAAGCCAGGAGCCAGGAGCTTCTTCCAGGTCTCCCACGCGGGTGCAGGGGCCCAAGGACTTGGGCCATCTTCTACTGCTTTCCCAGGCCATAGCAAAGAGCTGGGTCGGCAGAGGAGCAGCTGGGACTAGAACTGGTGCCCATATGGGATGCTGGCGCTTCAGGCCAGGGCGTTAACCTGCTGTGCCACAGCGTCGGCCCCAAGAATTTAATCTCTATGCCTTTGACCCCTAATTTTCTGTTGAGGAAGTGTCCTTTAGCTCACTGATATCTTCTCAGAGAAATCTTTCAACAGAGCCACCTCTTTCAACTGTCTAGCAGTAAGAACTCATTGGGCTATATCCTCCTTTTTTAAAATGTGCTTGATCGAGGCCATCACTTTGCCATAGCTGGTAAAGCCACCGCCTGCAGTGGCGGCAACCCATTTGGGCACCAGTTCGAGTCCCAGTTGCTCCACTTCTGATCCAGCTCTCTGCTATGGCCTGGGAAAGCAGCGGAAGATGGCCCAAGTCCTTGGTCCCCTGCACCTGTGTGATAGACCGGAAGAAGCTCCTGGCTCCTGGCTCCTGCCTTTGGATCAGCGCAGCTCCAGCAGTTGTGGCCAATTGGGGAGTGAACCAGCTAATGGAAGATCTCTCGATCTCTCTCTCTCTCTCTCTCTCCTTCTCCTTTTCTCTCTCTTTAACTCTGAATTTCAAATAAATAAATAAATAATAAAAAATAAAATAAAATGTGCTTAATCATCAGAAGACCAAACATGTTCCTGCAAAAAATTAACTTTTTGAAAATTATTTCAGCTGACCCTCTGTAGCTATAGGTTCTGCACCTGTAGGTTTAACTAACTAACCATGAATCAAAAATATAATTATGAGGCCGGTGGCCGCAGCTCACTGGGCTAATCCTCCACCTGTAGAACCAGTACTCCGGGTTCTAGTCCTGGTTGGGGCACCGGTTCTGTCCCGGTTGCTCCTCTTCCAGTCCAGCTCTCTGCTGTGGCCCGGGAGGGCAGTGAAGGACGGCCCAAGTGCTTGGGCCCTGCACCCGCATGGGAGACCAGGAGGAAGCACCTGGCTCCTAGCTTCAGATTGGCACAGTGCACCTCCGTGGGAGGTGAACCAAGTGGAGGGAAGACCTTTCTCTTGTCTTTCTCTCACTGTCTAACTCTGCCTGTCAAAAAAAAATATATATATATATATATATATAATTATGCTTACAATGGTTGTATCTCTACTGAACACTAACAGACTTTTTTTCTTAACATTGTTCCCTAGACAATATGATATAACAGCTATTTATACAGTATTACACAACATTTCCATTATATCAAGTATGATAAGCAATCCAGAGATGATTCAAGTATAGCGGAGGATGTGCTAGGTTAAATGCAAATACTATGCCATTTTCTGTAAGAGACTTGGGCACCAAGGACTTTGATATCCACAAAGGATGGCAAAGGATGGCTCTCCTTCCAGTATTCTCATCGACCAAAGCTGTAGAAGATTGCATGTTTCTTTTTTATTTGACCGATAGAATTCAACAGTGAGAAAGGTCTTCCTTCAGTTGGTTCATCCCCCAAATGGCCACTACAGCCGGAGCTAACGCCAATCGGAAGCCAGGAGCCAGGTGCTTCCTCCTGGTCTCCCATGAGGGTGCAGGGTCCCAAGCACTTGGGCCATCCTCCACTGCCTTCTCGGGTCATAGCAGAGAGCTGGACTGGAAGTAGAGCAACCAGGACTAGAACCAGGAGTCCACATGGGATGCCGGTGCCACAGGCGGAGGATTAATCAAGTGAGCCACGGCACCAGCCCTGATTGTATGTTTCAAAGCTGAAACTATTAACTGACTATGATTTAAAAGACCCACATGTTTAGTAAAGTTTAATAAACATTTAGTCCTGAATTCCAGTTGAATTTAATTTTGAGTTGTTCTGGAGTAGGAAAAAATAAGAGATACTTACATAATCAGTAATGTAAGAGAGGCTCTGGAGTAACCACAATTTTAAACATTCTTAGTTGGCATGTATAACATTATAGCTACAGTGCAAAGTAATTTGGAATTATTTGGTAAAACTGTGCATACTCAGCTACTCAACAACGCATTTTCAGGATTTTGTTCTAAAGAAATTCTCAAATATGTGAACCAAGAAATAGGTGCAAGGATGTTCATGGGAATGCTGTTGATGAGAGCAAACAATGGAGAACCACACAAAGGTCTATTAATATTGACATTGTAATTCTATGCCACAATCAAAATGAATAATCTGTACCTAAACCTAAGATGAAACTACCTTGGGGTCCTAAAGTTGAGGGGAAAAATAAGATGTGGAGACTATAAGCAGTAAAATTCCATCTATATGAAGTTTTCAAACACGCCACATCAAACTGTGCTGATCACAAATTCAGGCAGAGGAGATTTTAAAATATTGAATTTGTAAATTTAAAAATATTTTTTAAATGTAAAAAAAGCTCAAAATAGTGATTGTGTGGTGAATGAGAGAAGCTGCTGGAATGAGGGCAGGGCTAGCCTGGCCTCCCAAGGTGCACTGGGCAAACCCTGTTTCCTAGCCTGGGTGGTAACTATGGCAGTGTTTGATTTATGCTTAGAGTCTGTTACGAACATTATCCACCAAATATATTTAGAATTATTGAAAACAGGGTTATAAATGAAAGGAGAGGAAAAATAATAGGGACTAAGAATGACAGAATAAGTGGCAGGAAACAAGAGCGAAATGTTGGCCATGATGACATAGGATCAGTAACAGTAAAATGGTGATGATGGTGGTGATGATATAGTACCTGATGTTTATGGAGTAGCTGTTATTTTCCAGGCAATGTTCTCAGCTGATGTGTGAGAACACTAAGTCGGTTAAACATTGCAATAACTCCATGTGACAGGTTCCATTACTACCTACACTTTTTTTTTATTACTAAACTGAAGCAAATACAGTCCCAGGGAACTTGAAGAAGTTCCATATTTTGTAAGTGGCAGGGCAGGGATCCCACTGCAGACAGGCTGATTCTTTAATTCTGTGCTATCTAAAGTGTCTGAAAATCACGGTCCCCAGGCAGCAAGCACGTGATTTGCCTTCTGCCTACCTGGTGTGGTTTCCTTGAACTGTCCTCAGTCTTTCTCAGAGAAAAGGAGGGTCCTTACTGGGCACTTAGCTCTTTGGCGGGGAAGTCAGCCGAAGTGTTTCAGCTGGGAGATCAAAAGCTTCTCTGCAAGGTAGATGCTAGGTTCAGTGGTTGACATGCTGTTTGGATGTCTGCTTCCCACCTTGGAGAGCTTGGGTTTGAGTTCTAACTCTACTACAGATCCAGCTTCTTGCCAATGCGTTCTCTGGGAGGCAGCAGAGGGTGGCCCAAGTACTTGGGTCCCTATCACCCATCTGGGAGACTTGGATGGAGTTCCTGGCTCCTGGCTTTGGCCTGGGCCAGCCCTGGCTATGGCGGGCATTTGGGGAGTAAACCAGTGAATTGTAGATTTCTCTCCATGTATCTCTGTCTGCCTCTCTCTACCCTTCAAATAGTTAAATGAAGACATCTGAGTCTGTACTTCCACCTTTTGAGAAAGTCTGGTTGTCTGTATCTTCTTAAGACTGGTGATCCTGGGGCCAGTGCTGTGGTGTAGTGGGTAAAGCCACTGCCTGCGGTGCTGGCATCTCCTAGGGGCGTCGGTTCAAGTCCCTGCTGCTCCACTTAAAATCCAGAAGATGTTCCTGGCTTTAGACCAGTGCAGCTCTGGCCGTTGTGGCCAGTTGGGGAGTGAACCAGCGGATAGAAGACTCTCTCTCTTTCTCTCCCCCCCCCCCCCGCCTCTCCTTCTCTCTCTGTGTAACTCTGATTTTCAAGTAAATAAATAAATCTTTTTAAATAAATAAAAAAAGACTGGTGATCCTTCCTGAGATACTAAATTTGGAATCTGTGGCAGAATTATTGGGTCACTTGTTAAAGATGCATTTTCATGCATTACTGTATGAACATTTTAGTTCCTTCATTTTCTTCCCAAAGAAACAATAAGCCTTATGCACAAAATAATATTTCATTAAAGAATAACATGGGATACTACTATCTCCCACATTTTCTGCCCTACTGAGGGCAGTGCCAAGGCTAGATATCTGTACAGAGTTCCAAACAAGGAAAAGTTAGAAGAGTCTATATATTTCTCAAAAATATCACCACGTAGTGTAACCACCTTTTACTACTCATATCATTGTGATGACCTTATTTGGTCATCACATTATTTATTCTTATAAATATTTTATCATTCCAGTTAATAGAAGTCATCATCAAACAAAATTATATGTGAGTCACCAAAATGGCCAAATAAAAAAATAAAAAGGTCAGAATAATCATTGAGACAGTCACCCTCCCTACATTACTGTCAGCCTTGATCCCATGCCCTGGAACGGTGCTGGTCACTTCCTTCCCAGCTCAAGTTTCTGCAGAACCTAAATCCCCGCCTGCTCAGTCCACACTGCACCGCACAAGTGAGGGTGTGAAAGGGGTCTAAAAGTTTCTCCAGACTCCAAACACAGCAAACTCCGCCTATTTCTAGCTGCTATCTCAAAGCTTCGCCTTTCCAAACTCCTTTCTCTTTTTTCAAACAATGTGTCATTCTGTTTTGCTTTTAAAGATTTACTTGTGATTTACTTACTTGAAAGCCAGAGAGAAGGATAGAGAGAGAGAGAGACAGAGAGAGAGAGAGACTTCCATCAGCTGGTTCATTCCCTAAATGCCTGCAATAGCTAGGGTTGAGCCCGGCCAAAGTGAAGAGGCACAGTGAGGTCCATCCAGGTCTCCCATGTGGGTCTCAGGGACAGAGGTACTTGGGCCATCATCTGCTGCCTTTCTAGGCACATTAGCAGGAAGCAAGGTAGATCAGAAGTGGAGCAGCCCGGTCTCTAACTAGGCACTCCAATATGCGATGCAGGCATCCTAAATAATGGCTTAATCTGCTGCACCACAATGCCCAACCCTTACACAAATTTCTTCATCTCTGTTTTACTCTCAACAAATTAGTAAATTTAGCTTCAAGTTTCTCACCTGAAGAAGGGGAATAAGGAAGTAAGACTGCTTTATAGGGTCATTGTGACAATTCAGTGATTTAAAACATGGGAAACATTTAAGTGCTTAATAATTGGTAATTTGCTTAATTCCCATGAACCCAGTTGGATATATACAGGGTTAAACTGCTCCACTTCCAATCCAGACCGGAAGAAGAAGCTCCTGGTCCTGGCTTCAGCCTGGCCAAGCCCTGGCCATTGTGGTCATCTGGGGAGTGAATCAGCAGATGGAAGATATATATCTCTCTCTCTCTCCCTCTGTATCTCCCCCTCTCTGTGACTCTGTGTTTCAAATAAAATAAATCTTTTTAAAAGACCCAAATAATGACCAAAATATCATTTAGTGTATATGAGCAGCATCAAATACTCCAAGTCCTCGCCCCAGCAAACCAATGACCACATATTCCATCACTGACTGTTGCACCTGCTCCAGTGAGACAGTATGTGGCAGGGCCCCAGCCCCACCTGCTGGAAATAAGGCAGTGAAACCATAGTTTTACAAAGATTTCCCAGAAAGAGGAAGTAGACATCAAGGGATTGGCACAAGCCAGATGCATCCAACGTGGTGTCCAGATTAAACGCTTGCCAACCCTCAGCCTCATTATACCTTCATTGTAATCCACTAACATGGTAAAAACCACTGCCCTCAAGCCAAGATAGTTTACAACTGCCGTGACAACCAGCAAAGATAGAAAAAGAGTGGAATCCTGGGAATCACCACCCTTTCCCAGAAGTAAGTGGCATGTTCTACACAAGTCTAACACACATTTGTCAAAATCCCTAAAGAGGAACTGAGACAACCCACAGGGGCTGGTCTGTCTGTGGGGCAGTCTGCTTCTTTCCACTTCCGCTAATCAAAAACCTCTTTCTTTCACTTGGCTGGCTCATCATGGATTTCTATCTTTCACTGAAGCCAAGAATCCAGCTCAAGCTGTGGGGACCCACAGACGATCCCCTGTTGTGCCATAACTCCAGTGTCCCAACATGCACCAGCCGGAGGCATTTCTATGAGCCAGGATCAAGGTAGCCTTGCTGCTGGTTGTTTTCTGAATTTGGGACCTACCAAGGCCAAATGGACTTCCCTCTCATTCCACGATGGTTTGCACCTAGTTACCAGCTTCCTGGCCTCTCCTCCTTCTCTGTCCCGCCCTTTCGTCCATCCTTGTCGGAACTGCAAAAGGAAACTTACAGTTGTGCGTATCTGATTGTGTTGTTCCTCTATTGAGTCTTTCTAAGCGTTCCATTATCCAACGAACAGAACAAAACCGCATTGCTTAGTTCTTCTTTTTGTAGCTTCATTCTGGATCATTACTTCTCCTTTTCCCTCTCCCTCTCCTCTCCTCTTCCCTTTCTCATCCTCCTGACTTCCTCTTCTCTTTTTTCTTCCCCTCATTTTCCCTCCCCTTCCTCTTCTCCTTCCTCTTCTTCCCCCTCTCCCTCTTCCCACTCCTTCTTTTTATTTATTCTAACTGAAATCTAACACACTGGCTTCTAAATACATTTTCCTTTAACATGGTGAACTTTTTCCTGTCCCTTGGCCTTGTGTTCATAGGACTACTGTGAGTATTTTCTCACCACTTCTTGTTTTCAGCCCGTAGACTTCAATGTGCTTAAATGTGGTTGTTTTCTTTTTATTTATCCCGATTGGGTTTCTCAGCACTTCCTAAATCTCTGGCTGACATCTTGCACCAGTGTTGAAATTCATGACCATTCTCTATCATCTCTCTGCAGATCCAGTTATGTGTGTGTCCGACTTTTCCATTCCGTCCCCCAAGCGGCTCGTACGCTTTGCTGTAGTTTTGTGGTTTTTTTCCTCTCTTTACTCTGAAGATTTTCCATAGGCTTGTATTTCAATCCTCTAATCTGGTCTTTGGATGTTTAATCTGCTGTATTTTTTTTTTTTAGCTCTAAAATTTCCATTCAACTCTTTTATAGACTTCAAAGCTCTGGCAGAATCCTCCACCTTTTCATCTGTCCCATATTGTCTTTGTTTTCCTGAACATCTGAATCGTGTGGATTGCAATACCCTTGTCTGTGTCTCCACATTAGGAAGTAAAAAGTCTCGTAGAGATTTCAATTTTCGTTATCTTCCACTTTCTCCCTGGAGGAAGATCATCTTAATAACTTCTGGATTGAGGTTTTCATAGCATTTTATCCGTTCTATGTTTTTGCTTCACCTCCAGCATACACTCTAGGGCTTTTTTAAAAAAAGATTTATTCATTTTATTTATTTGAAGGCAGTTACAGAGAGAGAAGGAGAGACACATAGAGATCTCTTCCATCTGCTGGTTCACTCCCCAAATGAACTTAACAGCCATGACTGGGTCAGGCTGAAGCCAGGAGCCAGGAACTCCATCCAGGTCTCCCATGTGAGTGGCAGGGGTCCAAGCAGTTGGACCATCTTCTGCTGCTTTCCCAGGTCCATCAGCAGGGTGCTGTGTGGGAAGGGGCACAGCCAAACCTGCAAACTGGCATAGTGGTGTCCCTATGGGATGCAGGTGGCAGCTTAACCCACCACACTACAATGCCACCCTGCTCTAGGGCTTTTCAATGTCTGACTTAGACCTTTCATGAAAGGCCCCACATTGTCATCTTTGTCCCCTCAGCATGGTGACACTCTATGTCATTCTATGTCCTGCTATGCTTTCTGAAAACTTTCTTCTGAACTTCTTAAACTGGCCAGGTGTCAGGCACAAGTCTCCCATCCTCTCTTCTCATCACGAACAGAGCCCCCATGGGTCTCCTCCCATCTCCCTCTCTCCCCGACACCTAAGCTTGGCAAGAACACTGAAATCTCTCCCGTGATCCATAGTGATCTTATCCCCAGGCACAGCCCACAGTCCCAGGTGCTTACTGAGGAAACCATAGCTCACTTCCCTGCAGTCCCCCTCTCTCCAAATTTTGGCCCTTTGCTCTGGTTTAGTTAGCAATCTTTGATGCCTTTAAATATTTTATGTGGGGGTCAGCGCTGTGGTATAGCAGTTAAAGCTTCCGGCTGTAGTGCCTGCATCCTATATGGGTGCCAGTTTGAGTTCCAGCTGCTCCACTTCTGACTCAGCTCTCTGCTGTGGCCTGGGAAAGCAGTAGAAGATGGCCCAAGTCCTTGGGCCCCTGTACCCACGTGGGAGACCCAGAGAAAGCTCCTGGCTCCTGGCTCCTGGCTTCAGATCGGCCCAGCTCTGGACGTTGTGGCCATTTGGGGAGTGGAAGACCTCTATTTCTCTCTGTCCCTGCCTCTCTGTAACTCTGCCTTTCAAATAAATAAATAGATATTTTTAAAAATGTATGATGTGACTTTTCTGCTTGTTTTTCAGAGAAGATTTGGGGTGCTGCTGCTGATTTCCTTCTGTCAGATCAGGAATACGGCTCTGGTGCTCCACGTGGTTTGCCTCCCCCTGGAGTGATTTCACCGCGCTGCCTACCACTCCTCTTCTGCATCCTACTCTGTGAAACTATTTACTAACTCACCAATCAATATTGTGTTGTAGTGGAACTCTGCCCCAGTGCCTTGTACTTGTCATCTATGGCTCTTCTCAGTGTCTGTAATTAAATGTGCTGTTTGCTTAAGGCCTTTCTATGACCAAATTGTAAGATCCAAGGCGACAGAGACAACTATACTTTGCATGTGTGTGCTCTCCTTCCCAGGAACTATTGTAAACTTTGACAGATGAGAGGTGTGTGTTCCAGACCTTCATCTGGGTTGCCTACCCTTGCACTCAGTTCTGTAACTAACCAACATTTTCAAGCTTGATATTTCACTTTCCAGAATGTAGCACCAAATACCCCTAAACCAGTGGATCTCTACCCTGGCTACAAATAATGTCCTGGTTAACAAGGCCTTTATATATATATATATATATTTTTTTTTTTGAGGTCCCTACTCTCGTGCAGCGGGACTGAGATAGTAAGTTTTTTTTTTTTTTAATCTTTTATTTAATGAATATAAATTTCCAAAGTACGACTCATGTGTTACAATGGCTTCCCCCCCATACCGTCCCTCCCACCCACAACCCTCCCCTTTCCCACTCCCTCTCCCCTTCCATTCACATCAAGATTCATTTTCGATTATCTTAATATACAGAAGATCAGCTTAGTATACAACAAGGCCTTTATAAATAAGCATCATTTTAAAATATTCTGTTTTCTGTGTTGAGCACTTCCCATAGCAGTTAAGAGGCCACATGAGATGCCCACGTCTCATATCAGAGTGCCTGAGTTTGAGTCGTGGATCCAGTCCTGATTCCAGCTTCCTGGTAATGCACACCCTGGGAGGCAGCAGGGAACTGGGTTCCTGCCACCCACATCAGAGACTTGCAGGCATCTGGGGAGTAAACCATAGGACAGAATTCTGCTCTTACTCTCATCCTCACTCTCTGCCTCTCAAATAATAAATAAATGAAAAAATTTAAATAAACTACTCTGTTCCATGTATGATTAATATGTATCAGTAACAAGGGCAGGTAATTGTCCAACAGCCTATAGCACAGAATTGAATTTGGGGATCCCATGCACCTAGCCAGGACAAATATATTAGTAAGTTGTCTCCATTGAAATGCAGGCAGAAATGATCTGATTTGCTGTTATACAAAGGCATTGGTGTATGTGTGTGTGTTCACATGAATAGTCAAGGAACTTTCACCTATTTTATTTGGTTTTCATTTTTTCAAATTCCAACCAGAAGCTAAATACAACTGGAGACTGGTAAGCATTAGTTTTACTCCAGTTAAAGTATGTGACCATTAAGCAAAGCTTTTCTTCATTTTGAAGGAAAAGAAAGCTATACAGTAGTCTTTCCTTAAGTTCAGTGTGCAAAGTGATTTTTGCTTTTAGAACATCGACACCCAATTGTTATTTTTTACAATTTAAGGTGCTGCTTGCTTAAGGCCTTGTCCATTCTAAAAACCCTAGGTGGGGCTGGGGGGAGGTCGTTAGGTCATCTGGGGGGCATGTCCTTGGAGAGAAGAGGTTTGATTATCTGAGTTTAGGTTCTGCCTAGCTGTTCTCTCTCTGCTTTCTGGCTCAGCATGTTATCACTCCTTCACACCGGCAATGACCAGTGTCAGCCAACACACGGCAGCCAGACCACTCAGTTCTGAGCTGTGACCTCCAAACTGGAAGCCGAAACAGACCTTTTCTTTCCCAAGAATCTCCTCTTGGGTATTTTTGCTGAATTAATGAAAAGCAGACTAATACAGTAGGAAAGAACTTCGAGTGTGGTTGTTGTAACTTGGCTGATGTAATTAGATCAGAACTCTGTTTTAGGCAAAAAGCTCTCAACTATCTAAAAAAAAAAGTCTGTTTTCCCCAAGATCTGCAGTAATTTAAATTGTGGACCAAAATTTGTGTAGCTCCCAAAGAGGGCACATTTGATTCCTATTGCTGCCATTACACATTACAAAAAAAATACAGTGGCTTAAATCAGCACAAATTTATTATCTTTTGACTCTGGAGCTCAGAGATCCAACACAGATCTCTTGAGCTAACATCAAAATGTCAGCAGGGCTGCATTCCTCATGGAGACTGCAGGGGAGAGTGTTCTGTTGCTTTTCTAGCATCTAGAGACCATTGCATTCCTTAGCTCTGAAGACTCTTTTCATGGTTAAAAGCCAGCAAAGGCATTTAAGCCTTCATTCTGCCGCTGACTCTCCTGTCTCACTTAGAAGAGTCTTCTAATTACACTGTGCCTACCTGGATCATCCAGGATTATCTGCTGTTCTCCAAGTCAGGGAGCAACCTTAATCCCACCTGCAGTCTTGATTCTCCTTTGCCGCGTTATATGGCATATGCACAGGTTTAAAGGATTTGGATGAAAAGCCTTTTAGGAGCTGTTGTTCTTCCTACCATTCCCCACTCTTCCCTTAAGAATCAGTCATGGAGGATAACGGACAAGAACAAACCTCCCAGAAACTGAGACCCAGGAGCTATCAAAGAGAATAGAGAAGGAAATCCGACTCAGAGATGGAGACCAGGGTCTGAGAGATCTTTTGCAAGAGTAAATATTTTGCTCATGTCTGCTCAGCAAGATGTTGTCAGCGCTGAGGAACAGGAGGTGCTGGGTTTAAATACAGGCTCCTTTTTGCAAATGAGGATTGGTGCAGCAATCTTTTCTCTGCCCAATCTTTGTATTGCAGGTGAGTGGTGACAAGGGGGTCGGGAAACTTGGATTGTGGAGACCCATGGAAACCTGTCCATTATGTAGAGATCCTTAACATGGAGCTGGATAAAAACTTGGGACAGAAATGGAGCTTAAAGAAATAGAGAGTGTTCCATGTGGGGAAGAAGGAAGCAGGGACTTTTATGGTTAAAGGGTAGTCTGTGACAGTCAGCTGATTCACCACCAGAATGAGTGCCCGAGCTTCTGTAGAATTTCAATGAAGTTACTGCCCTCTTCTGAGTTGACCTCGGCATTTCAATTAGATGATTGAGACAGAACAGATTCTCCCCTGCAACTTCCATGGGGAATCTAGATTGGGTCATATGAGTGGTTTAACCCCAAAGGAATGACAGCAAAAGTCATATGCTGTTAAGAAGTGGATACTCTTTGTCCAGTCTCCTTTTGTCTGGATGCCCTAGGAGACAGCAGATTTTCAAGAAGGAAAGAGCCTTATTCTTTGAAATGCTACTTGGAGAAATCTGCTGGTGACAGGCAAGTCTGCAAGGACTACAAAGTGAACAAAACCTAATTTCCTTCTCTGTGAAGCTATCAATATTTAAGGGTTTATGTGTCACATAAATCAACGTTAACATAATACAGAATTTCCTACAGAGCAAGCATGGTAGCACAGCAGGTTAAGCCACTGCCTGGGATGCCAGCAACCCATGTAGGAGTGCCAGTTCGACTCCTGGATACTCTGCTTCTGATCCAGCCCCCTGCTAATGCCATGGGAAGGCAGGAGATGATGGTCCAGGTACTTGGGTCCCAGTTACCCACATGGGGAACCCAGAAGGAATTCCTGGCTCTTAGCTTTCACCTGGCCCTGTTCTGATTATTGTGGCCATTTGTGAAATAAGCCTGCAGATGGAAGATCTCTCTCTCTCTCTCCTTCTCTCTCTCTCTCTCTCTCATTCTGCCTTTCAAATAAATAAATATAAAAATAATGAATTACCTACATAAAGAGAAAAACTCAATTTATAAAAGTAGAAAATATTATAAAGTGAATTCAACTTTCCACTACTAAAAATATCAAAATTCATGAAAACCATAGCATGAGTGAACATTTAGTTCTATTTTAATCAGTACTAAAATGTGTAGCTATTTAGGCACAGAAATGTCCATTTTGTTGACTGTTCTGTTGGATATGCCTTAAAAAGTAAGAACTAGTTAAAACACATTGTTTAATGTAATTTAGCATGATCCTCAATCAATTTTTGTTTTTAAGGGTTTTGGTTTTGTGTGACTTTAACTTGTCAAATCAGTTCTAAGGCTGAGACTATTTTTTATATTAAAGATAAATATGTACATATATATATAAATCTTTTTAAAAAGTGGTATACATAAGAAAAAAATTCTATGGACCTAGATATTTGGAAGTACTGAACAGATAATAAGAATTAACCCATTTCTTTGCCCTAGTTTTTCATGAAGTAAAATATTACATACGTATTTTGGCTTTGGAAATTATTTTTATTTTTTAAAATATTATTTATTTATTTGAAATACAGAGTTACAGAGAGAAAGGGAGAGAGAGAGACCCTCCATCTGCTGGTTTACTCCCCAGATGGCCTCAATAGCCAGTGCTGAGCCAGGCTGAAGCCAGGAGCCTGGAGCTTCTTCCAAGTCTCCCACGTGGATAGCAGAGACCCAGGTGCATAAGCCATCATCTGCTGCTTTCCTGAGTCATTAGTAGGGAGCTGGATTGGAAGTGGAGCAGCGGCAACATGAACCAGCACCCATATGGAATGCTGGCATTGCCGGCTATGGCTTAACCTACTATGCCACAACGCCAGTCCTGGAAATGATTTTCAAGTTGTTTTGTCTACAAAATTCTTTTTAAAATATTTTATTTGTTTGAAAAGCACAGTGGCATAGAAAGAGAGAGGCACAGAGACAGCTTTTCCATCCTCTGGTTCACTCCACAAATGCCCTCCCTCCAGGTTGGGCCAGATGAAAGCCAGGAGCCAAGAAGTGCATCGGGTCTCCCATGTGAATGACTAGAACACAAGTACTTGGGTCATTATCTGTTGCCTCTCAGATGTAGTAAAAGGAAGCAGAGGCCGGACTCAGTGTGGCACTCTGGTACAGGATATGGTTATCCCATACAGGGGTTAACCTGCTGAGCCTCAACGCCTGCCCTGCAAAACTCTAATTTAAATTAGTAAGTTTTATACCACTGAATCTGTATATTTATTTATGCCAGTTTCTGTCTTAGTGCTCCTATCTGTTCACTCATATTAGTTGACAAAACAGAAGTAAAGAACCCAAGCACCCAACTCCAGATGATACAGATTTCTTTGGAAAATTCTTGAAGAAGAGGAAGCTGAATACATGTCTATATTTTCTCTATCGAATTCTCTTCCCCTCTATAACCACATTTTCTTTGGAGTATCCAGATTACTTTTCTGCTCAAGGCAATAAGACTAACTCCTATTTTTAACCACAATAAAGAATTTTGCTTTACTTTTGGCTTTGTTCTCTGAAAGGATTCCGTGGCCTACATAAATCCAAGTTTTATTAGAAATGGTGAAAATGAATGAAATTGTCCTTCAATGCCACTTAAAGTAGACTTGAGAAACATTCAAGACTGTTTAGAGCATTTTGCTAATAACATTTTCTTTCTATTGTTCTTACAACTTATATTTATGGTAAATTAAATAAAATGTCCCATTCAATCTCAGAGTGAAATACATGCACTGAATCAAATCTATACTGATTTTCTTACCAAAAGCAAGCTAACTTTTTAAAAATGATTTCTTTTTTGAAAGTCAGAGTGACAGAGAAAGAATGAGAGAGAAAGAAACTTCCATCACTGGTTTACTCCCCAAATTGCCACAACAGCCAGGGCTGGGCTAGGCTGAAGCCAGAATCCTGAATCCATCAGGTCTCCCAAGTGGGTGGCAAGGGCCCAGATACTTGGGCCATCATACACTGACTTTCTAGGTGCAGTGGGAGAAAGCCATGTGCCACTGTTAGTGACCTTGACCCATGAAAGGGAGAAGCAGATACCACCAGCAGCTTAACTCAGAAACTGTTGCTAATAGGAATGCCTGATCATAAAGTTCACTTGACTAAACCACCCTTCTTCTCATGTCCCAAGGTGATCCTGGGTTATAGGCTTTGGCCTACACATTTGTGTTCTATGTGTCATATCCTTTATGTCGTCCTCTCCCCTTTGCTGGCCCATCCCATCTCACATCACCTTCCATTCTGATATAGTCACTTTATGAATAACTTACATATATACAAATAGTTCTGGAAGTGCAATCCCCTGACCAGCAGAATCAGAGTCACTTGCAATTTTGGTAGAAATTCAGAGCTTGGGCATCAGTAATCTGCTTTTTTGGAAAAGATTTACTTATTTATTTGAAAGTCAGAATTACAGAGAAAAAGGGAGGGAGGGAGGGAGAGAGAGAGAGAGAGATTTCCCATTAGCTGGTTCACTCCCCAGATGGTCACAAAAGCCAGAACTGGGTCAGGCGGAAGCCAGGAGCCTGGAGCTCCACTGGGGTCTCCCACGTGGGTGCTAAGGGCCTAAGGACTTTCCCAGGTGCATTCGCAGGGAGCTAGATTGCAAGTGGAGCAGCCGGGACTGGAAACCCTGCCCCATGGGATGCTGGTGCTACGGACAGTGGCTTAACCCAGTAATCTGTTGTTGAACAAGTCTGGAAGGTGTTTGTGACACATGCTCAAGGCAGAGCACCATTAGCCTGTGTGGACGACGCTGTCGTTTTGAAAGGACAACCACAGCCTTCTTGCTGCCATTGGAGTTTTCTCCCAGCAGCTCCTGCATACAGCCTGGACCTCCCTTTCCAGGGGCTGAGTATGTGCTTTGAAACTGCATAGAAGAGGACAAGCCCTGACGTTTACACAGTAGACCCCTCCCAGGAATCAATTCTGAGCCTCCAGGGGATAATAGGGATGTGGTTTGCTTACACAGACACCTTGTCAAACTCTGATCACTTCTTGCAAGTGTTGCTTTGGGCCTCTTGCCCTCCGTTGGGTTTTTTCTTTCTTTCGTAATTATATTTACTGAGCCCGTTATTTCACCAGGGACAACCATGCCTACAACACTGGCAGTCTGGTCATGTTTTCAGGCATTTAAATTATATTCAGCTGTATTTAGTGAATTTTTAGAGTTCTACAGCCATAACCACATCAATTTTGGAACATATACCATCATCCCTAAAGAAAACACCATACATATTAGCAGTCATTCCTCACCTCTCTCTAACCCTCGGCCAACATTAATTTAATTTATATCTCTATGGATGTGTCTCATCTGGATATGTCATACACATAGGGTTATACTCTACGGGGTCTTTCAGGGGCTGCTTCTTTCACCTGGTATGTTTTCAAGATTCATCCAGTATGTTTCAGTATTCCATTTTTATTGTTAAATAATGTTCCATTCAATGGATATACTGCATTTTGTTTACCCATTCATGGGCATTTCGTGTGTTTGTATTACTAAGAATATCCCTGCTATGAGTATTTCATGTACATATTTTGGATGAGCTTTTGTTGTTTGTCTTTATTAGATAAATATTTAGGGGTGGAATTGTTGGATCAAATGGAAACTCTATGTTTAAGCTTTTCCAAAGCAGCTGCTGTATTTTAACATTCCCACTAGCAACGTTATTTATAAGAGTTCTTGACTTGCTATTCTGGGCACAAGTTTCCAATTTTAATACTTTTTAAGTAACAAAGGCATCATGCATCAGGACATTTATATGTAACACATAAACATATACATGTAACTCAGCTTCTGAGCGGCAAGGAGAAATATATGTACCTCTCGATTCTTAACAGAATGTTTAGCTCTTAGTATGGTAATAACAAGTGAATAGGTAATTCATACAGAGTAGAAGACTGAGAGAATAAATATATAAATGAATGATTAAAGACACACAGTTGCATTTCCAGTCTGTATCATAGTGAGCTCTTCAGTCACATTATACATTTACATCTCTATATTCTACAGGTGTGAGATAAAATTTGGCCTTTTTTTCCTCAGTGAAATACAGCAAATCACTCTTGATGCTATTAATATATTTTTTTTTTTTACTTTTTGACAGGCAGAGTGGACAGTGAGAGAGAGAGACAGAGAGAAAGGTCTTCCTTTGCCGTTGGTTCACCCTCCAATGGCCGCCTTGGCCGGTACGCTGCGGCCGGTGCACCGTGCTGATCCGATGGCAGGAGCCAGGAGCCAGGTACTTATCCTGGTCTCCCATGGGGTGCAGGGCCCAAGCACCTGGGCCATCCTCCACTGCACTCCCGGGCCACAGCAGAGAGCTGGCCTGGAAGAGGGGCAACCGGGACAGAATCTGGCGCCCCAACCGGGACTAGAACCCGGTGTGCCGGCGCCACTAGGCGGAGGATTAGCCTAGTGAGCCGCGGCGCCGGCCTGCTATTAATATAATTAAGTGATCAGTCCATCAATTAATATTTCCAGGGTTATCAATATAAATATTATTTTGCATCTATAAAACTTTATGGCTAGAATGGTGATTGTAGAGCTAGATTTGAAGCTAAGCAGAAATTTGAATTGCTCAGGTTCCTAATTAAAGTTTGCATCTTCTTTCATGAAAGCACAGTATTTGTTTCAAGACAAAGACTGATACAAAAATGATCATTTTCAATACATGTATATAAGTTGATGATTGCCTGTATTTTAACATTATGATTACCAATTTTTTAGATAAATACTTTTTTTTAAATTTGACAGGTAGAATCATAGACAGTGAGAGAGAGAGACAGAAAGGTCTTTCGCTGGTTCACTCTCCAGATGGCCGCTACAGCTGGCGCTACGCCGATCCGAAGCCAAGGAGCCAGGTGCTTCCTCTTGGTCTCCCATGTGGGTGCAGGGCCCAAGCACTTGGGCCATCCTTCACTGCCCTCCTGGGCCACAGCAGAGAGCTGGACTGGAAGAGGAGCAACCGGGACTAGGACCGGCGCCCATATGGGATGCCGGCGCCACAGGC
The DNA here is from genome assembly GCF_051225735.1 of Oryctolagus cuniculus. Taxonomy (NCBI): domain Eukaryota; kingdom Metazoa; phylum Chordata; class Mammalia; order Lagomorpha; family Leporidae; genus Oryctolagus; species Oryctolagus cuniculus. The sequence continues at coordinate 147,102,275 of NC_142869.1, read as the reverse complement.
ATAGGATTAACCTAGTGAGCCACGGCGCTGGCCCCTAAAGAAACATTTTCATCAATTTTTTTTTAAGTTTTCAGTCCAGGAGTTTGGTGCAGGAGTTAAGTTCATGCTTAGGATGCCTGCATCCCCTGTGAGAGTGCCTGGTTCAAGTCCTGACTACTCTGCTTCCTATTTCAGCTTCCTGCTAATGTGTACCCCGGGATGCAGCAGGTGATGGCTCAAGTGCTTGGGCCACTGTCACCCACATGGGAGACCTGAATGAAGTTCTGGGTTCCTAGCTTCAGCCCAGCCCATCCTTGGCTGCTGTGGGCATTTGGGGAGTGAACCAGTGGATGGAAGATTTTCTGCCTCTCTCTGCATCTTTGCCTTTCAAAGGACATTTTAACAAACTAAATTTTTTAAAAAAATCTGTTATAAGAAACAGCACTGAACTCAGCTATTTGTCTTAATGTTTCATTGAGAAAACAAAAATAAAACATTTGGAGATCCAATAGAATATACCAGAACAAAATGCATTGTCAGAATTTATTGATCTGATTGTCTTTGTGTTGTCATATTCACCTTTTTAAAGCTTCTTATTTACTTGATCAAGGTGAGAATATTTTGTTTCTGTAAAATGTTTCACTTTTTTCTTCTCCATTGAAAGGGAAAAATGATCAGTAATGTGAAGGTGTCCTACTGAGGTACTGCTGTTTATGGAAGAACAGTACATGCAGCAATAAATATGTGTAGCCAGTGACTCAGTGTAGAAGCAAAGTTGACGTATCTGATGAATGCAAATGCCAAATGCCATTTACAGCCTTACTACTTCAATATCATAAATATTCTTCTCATTGTACAAGTAAAAAGATGACAACATAAAATAAACTCTACACATAATACATAAATGATACAAATAAAGAAATAGATGTGATGTGCCAATCTGAATTGCAGTTTTATTGTTTTCAAAGCAGTGTTTCACAGGGGATCCAGATAATTATTTTTTAAATATGAAAGTTAGTATAAGCTTCCCATAGTGATTAATTACCTAAAATGGACTATGTCAAGGAGAGAGGCTAAGGATTTTTATGTTTTTAAATTTGCTTTTACTTATGTATTTGAGAGGCAGGGAGTCACAGAGATAGAGGGAGACAGAAGGAGAGAGCTTCCATGCACTGGTTCAAACACCAAATGCCCAAAAGAGTCCAGGAGGAGGGAACTCAATCCAGGTCTCCCACGTGGCTGGAAGGAGCCCAGATTGAGCCAACACTATTGCCTCCCCAGGATCTGCATTAGCAGAAACCTGGAGTCAGGAGCCAGAGATAGAAATTGAATCCAGGTGCTCCAACATAGGATGTGTTTGTCTTAACAGGTAGACTAAATGTCCTCCCCAAGGTTAAGTTTTTATATACAGAAAAGTTCTGGTCACTAGGAATCAGTATGCCTTCAATGTCAAGGTCACTAACATTTACCTGAAATAATTACAAAGTTAAACTGGTATCTGTCACATTTCCACACAGAGCCAATATGTGTAGTTCTCATCCAATAGTATACAGAATTAAACATGTACTGGCTGATTTTCTGAAATTTTATTTTTAATAAATCTTTCTATCTTCCTTCCTTTTTTCCTGTCCCATGTTGTGTCTTGGACTGCTGTGCCGCATGCCTGCCTGATTTTTTAATGAAAAATGATAGTTTAGTATCATAAAAATATTTCTATAATACCAATAGCCATTGGAATTTACATTTTATTTGGGTGAATTTTATTGTATCTGAATATACATATATAAAGTTGTTAAAAACAAATTGAAAAAACCCTGTATTACATAGTTCCAATCATTATTTTTCCAGTTAAATCTGCCTGCATACATTGTATTTCCAAAAAGGTTTACTGATTCTTGGACAGCATTTTCATTCTTATAGGCTTTTTTCTAAATCAATAGTCTCAACCTTTATTGATCTCCGGTGTACTAACGTATTAGGTACATTTCAAAGAATGCACACACTTACAAATTTCAGAAGAATGAGTGAAACAGTAGTACTTTCTCAGAGCACAAGTACATCTTAAGATTCATCACATGTGGCCAGCGCCGCGGCTCAATAGGCTAATCCTCCGCCTTGTGGCGCCAGCACACCGGGTTCTAGTCCCAGTCAGGGTGCTGGAATCTGTCCTGGTTGCCCCTCTTCCAGGCCAGCTCTCTGCTGTGGCCAGGGAGTGCAGTGGAGGATGGCCCAAGTGCTTGGGTCCTGCACCCCATGGGAGACCAGGATAAGCACCTGGCTCCTGCTTTTGGATCAGCGTGGTGCGACGGTCATTGGGGGATGAACCAACAGAAAAGGAAGACCTTTCTGTCTCTCTCTCACTGTCCACTCTGCCTGTCAAAAAAAAAAAAAAAAAGATTCATCACATGTTTGCCACACACTGGTTAACTGTTCTTACAAGTAGTTGTTCAGTAGTGTTTACAGTGACTTGCAACACATACAAGGATTTGTTTTCAGCTGAAGTCCATGAAGAGGGAGAAACCTTCAACTTGAATGGCCACATGTTTATTTGTTTTCCTCAATGTCCCTGACTGTGGGCATGGCTATGGATGAACCAAGGATCTAACTATTCTATACAGCATTATCTTCATCCTCATAGCATTAGCCTCATGATTTCTTAAGAAATTGAAAACTACAGCTAGGAAGGGTAAGAGACTCCATCTATATCCCTAAGCTACTAAACAGCAGAGCAAGAATTGGACCATAAGGCATGGTGTTTAAGAGCCAGGGGACCTGAGGCCGTGTGCCTGGGTTCAAATCCCAGGCTGCTCCAATATACATGCTGTGGATAAGCTTTGTAGGTACATCTGTGCCATTTCTAACACACCACCACATGTCAGCATAGTTATCCTTAATAAAGGAGGAGTTCCTAATGATTCAAGAGTCAACAGAATATCTGAGATCAAGAGTGCAGAATATGGGGTGGGTGTTGTGGTGCAGCAGGTTGAGCTTCCACTTGGCCCCCTGGCATCCTCTATCAGAGTGCCTGTTTGAGTCCTGGCTGCTCTGCCTCCAACCCAGCTCCCTGCTAATGAGCTAGGAAAGAGGCAGTAGACGGCTCAAGTACCCAGGCTCAAGAACCCTGGACGGAGTTCCTAGCTCCTGGCTTTCCCCTGGCCCCGCCCCAGCTATTGCAGGCATTTGTGGAATGAATCAGAGGAACAAAGATCTCCCTCTCTTTTCCTATCTGTGTCACCCTGCCTTCCAAATAAATAAATCAATTTCTCTCTCTAAAAACAACAACAAAAAACCTGGATATTAGATGGAGGCCCAGAATATGGATGAGTTCAAGTTTTCTTATGAACAAATGAATGTGAGACATGGGAAGGAGCCTGAGACACATGACTCAGCACAGAGTTCATGAACATTTTTATAAACATAAGCAATTTTTCAGGGTAGAACAAGTTGATCACTGAAGTAGCTAAGTCCTTGTTGCCTTTTTCTCCTAATCCCGTTTACTCCTTCCTATTGTTGTTCATGAGCTTTGGTGGAAAAAAAAGAAAGTACAGTTAGAAAGACGTTGTTCCGAAGGTTGAACAGAAAAAGGACATAGGTATCATTAAGGGTCATGAGTGACTGACCATAAAAATTATATACAAAACAATATTCTGCATGCAGTGGATTATGATGTTTTCCCAAGTTTATATAAAAATCCTTGGCGCAGGCATTTGGCTGAGTGCCTTCAGTGCCAGCTTGGGATGCCTGCATCCCATCTGGGAGTGCCTGGTTTGAGTTCCCTGGATCCAGCTTCCTGCTAATGCTCACCCTGGGAAGCATGCCACCCACAAGCTCCTAGCTGTGGTCTGAACCAGCCCTGGCTGTTGCAGGTATTTTGAGAGAGAACCACTGGATGGAAGATTCTTGCTGTCTGCCTCTCCTTTCTTTTTTTCTTTTCCTTTCCTTTCCTTTCCCTCCCTCCCTTTCTCCCTCCCTCCCTTCCTTCAAGATTTTACTTATCTGAGAGGTAGAGTTACAGTGAGAGGGAGAGACAGAAAAATCTTTCCGCTGGTTCACACCTGTTGGTTCTTTCCGTTGGCTGCAACGGAAAGAGCTGCACTGATCCGAAGCCAGGAGCCAGGAGCTTCTTCTGGTCTCCCACTCGGGTGCAAGGGCCCAAGGACTTAGGTCATCTTCTGCTTTCCCAGGATATAGCAGAGAGCTGGATTGGAAGAGAAGCAGCCGGGACTTGAACCTGTGCCCATATGGGATGCCTCAACTGTTCAAAACAGTTAGGACTGCACAGGCTGAAACTGGGAGCTAGGAACTCAATCTGGGTTTCCACATGGGAGGCAGACATCCCACTACTTGAGTCATCCATCACATGCTGCCTCCCAGGGTCTGCATTAGCAGGAAGGTGGAACTGGAAGCAGAACTGGGACTTGAACCCAGGCACTCTGATGGGATACAGATCCCAACTGGCATCCCAACCTCTCAAATAACCACCCATCCCAAATATTTATTTTTTGTTTTAAAAAATCAGTTAAATATTAACATCAGGCAACCTGTTCTACTTTTAAATTATAAAAAGTGTCTTGAATAATTATTCCTGTTTTCAATAAAATTGGAAGATAGTGGATATGTCTTATATTTGTCTAGCAATAAAAATTTTCATTGATTCAACATTGAAGTAAATTGAGTTGTGCTACCCTTTCACTCACTTGTGCTACCACGTTTGTTCACAGTTTTTGGCCTTCATATTTCTTGCTGTCTGTCTTAACTTTTTTTAGGGGGGACATTGTGTTTATGTGTATTATGTGAAAACTCTTCCTTTCCTTCACAGCTTTCCTCCATCTTTTTACAATTTTCCTTTTCTCTGTGGAACTTTTCTGTGCCTTTACTAATTTTACCACTTCTTTTCCTTTTGAATTACTTAAGGGAAAAAAAAAGTCCCTCTGTGTGAAAGACACTGAGCTATTGCCTTTTTGGGGGAAAAGAGGTCAAAAGAAGGGGTGGAGCAGGGGTGGAGTGAACAGGATGATTAAATTGGGGAAGAAAAGCCAAAACAGAACTGAGTTGTGTTCCTGAAACCTGATGAGCCACACTGGTCTTTGTTCAGACTGATTCAAGTCTCCAATTCACAAGAGTGGATGTTATTAGGCTGACAGTTTGATAAGAATGCGTTGTTATTGAAAGGGAAAAGTTTTGCATATTTTGAGAAATAAAAAAGAAATTTAAAGGAAATGTGTATCCAATCCACTATCTTTTGAAAGGGCTAAGGACTCAGATATGGAATAAAAGGAATTTTTAGAGCCTAACAGAAATTCACAGAAGTGACAATATACATAGTCTTCCCAAAGAAAACAGCTTGCTCTTGTTACAAATAGTGACATGTGCAATGACATCATTAAGTTAAGAGCATTATTAATGGAAGACAGATTAAATGTCACTGGACAATGATCAACCTCTAAGTCTCCATGTTGGAATTCTGATATTTTAAAGTTAAGCATTTGGTTATTTTAAAATAACAGAAAATTCATCTGCAAGTATCTTGACAGCATAAAGTATATTCTCAAAAATGAATGACATCTGAGCAGAAGACAGATTGATCTCTTACAGCAACATCTAAGTAATAAAATATGAAGGCATCTTCAAGACGTTCACAGAAATGTCTATTACAAAAAAGCTATGCATGAATTCCAGTTTTTTCTGCCAAAATTAATTTATTTTCTAATTCCATTTTCCATGAACTTTTAAAATTGCCCTTGTATGTGCAGCTTGGAATTGTAAACAGCTCTAACCATTTTAGAACAACATTGTAAATCCCTGTCCTTAGTTGGAAAGGTACACCGCATTGAGATACTGCCAGGTCTGTTATGAAAACACAATAGCATATCTGATGGCATTCAATATCTTCCCAAAGATTTCTTCCCCAAACTATCAAAAACCCTTAGGAATTATATACTATCACCTTGTACATCTTAAGGAAAATACTTTACTGGAGAATATTTGCTCTATACTGAGTTTCAAATGTTTTCAAATACCAAACTTTAAAGTTCACATCTCCCATCTGTGATAGATGGCAATAATATCATCTCTAGTTTACTCATTTATCAGTGGAATATAGGATTTTCATTGTAAGTTCACTGGGATGGCCACAGGGTCACATATTCTCAATGATAACGGTAGGAATTTTAGTCGTATCAATCTAAAACATGAGGCTGGGAAAAAAAATCACTCTCTTGTTTTCTCTTCCATTTTCATTACAGCTGGGGGAGAAACCCCAAGAATGTTTTTATTTATTTATTTATTTATTTATTTATTTTTTGACAGGCAGAGTGGACAGTGAGAGAGAGAGAGAGAGAGAGAGAGAGAGAAAGGTCTTCTTTTGCTGTTGGTTCACCCTCCAATGGCCACTGCGGCCGGCGCACTGCGGCCAGCGCACCACGCTGATCCGAAGGCAGGAGCCAGGTGCTTCTCCTGGTCTCCCATGAGGGTGCAGGGTCCCAAGCACTTGGGCCATCCTGCACTGCACTCCCGGGCCACAGCAGAGAGCTGGCCTGGAAGAGGGGCAACTGGGACAGAATCCGGCGCCCCGACCGGGACTAGAACCCCGTGTGCCAGCGCTGCAAGGCGGAGGATTAGCCTATTGAGCCGCGGCACTGGCCCCCCAAGACTGTTTTGTGGGGCTTCCGTGGACACCTGTTTAACTGACTAACTTGTATACTACCTGTGCCTTACAGTAATGAGTTATTGTTCAGGAGGTGAATTTGACCCATAACATACCCAAATTCTTACAGAAATACACTCAGCTACACTGGTGTTCCATTGTGTTTAAAGAATAAGAAAAGCCCCATGTCAGAACACTGTATCCATAAAAGCAAACAAACAAAAAAAAAAGAAAAAAAACACCCCAAAAACAAAAAAAAAGCCAGGAAATTTTGCAATAATCATGGGTTTGATCATTTCAATTTTTGCTATCTACCTCTCATTAACCACTTTCCATTGTGTTTCCATTGCTGGTGAATATTTGGATAAATAAATAACTGCATTCTCTATTTCCCTTTATCTATGTAGGCCCAAGAATGTGGATTCCATATTCCTTTGTTCTATAACTCACAACTCAAAGGAAACAAAACAAGTAGCTTTAACTTTAAAGAAGAATCTTACTGTGAAATCTAGATTTTTAGAGTTGAATAGAGTTTGCTTTTTTAAAAAAGAAAGTCATGCTTAGGCCCTGATTGCTTTCTAAGAAGTCCTTGTGTTTAGTGAGGGAAAGGGGAAAGGAAGAATAAAAATAAAAGGAATTGAATGAAAAGTTCTATAAGAAATTCAAAAGAAAAGCTATTATTGGGTTGAAAAGATATGATGGCATTTTTAAATAGCTAGTTTTTTTTTTCCTTAATGCTCAAGTTAGTATAAGTTTGCCAATCGAGGACTCCAATGGGCAAGTAATAAACTTCCAATAAACATTTGCTTCATGCTCCTTTCCGTCTGTTTAGAAAAGGTATTTCTTAAGAGTTTATGCCATTCTCTGCCAATTGGGTCATGGCAAAATTTCTTCTAAATAATTGCCTGTTTATACAAAATATTTGAACACTTTTATCATTAAGCTTTGTTTGTTAGAAAGGTGGAGAAAGAGGGAGACCTCTCAGCCACTGGTTCAGTCCCCAGATGATCACAGCAGGCATGGCTGGGCAAGGCTTAAGTCAGGAGCCTGGAACTCTGAGTGTCCCCTGTGGGTGGCAGGGACCCAACTAATTGAGCCATCGCCTGCTGCCTAGAAAGACGCATATCAGCAGGAAGCTGGAATGGAGAACAGAGCCAGGACTTGAACCCAGGCACTCTGACATAGGATGCAGGCAATCCCCGGCAGTGTTTTAACCACCACCCCAAACATCTACAACCTGCACCCCTTCATATAACTTCTGCAAATCTGTTATATGCTTGCTCCTGTTCTGTCTTCCTTATTTCTAAAAACATGTTTATTTATTTATTTATTTTAATTTGAGAGGGAGAGAGGGAACTTCCATATGTTGCTTCACTTCCCAAATGGACAAAATGGCCAGGGCTGGGCCAGGCCAAAGCTGGGAGCTGTGACCTCAATCCAGGTCTTTCATGTGGGTGGCAGGGACTCACTCACCTGGGCCACTACTGCTGCCTCCCAGAGTCTTCAGTAGAGGGAAGCTGGAGTAGGATCCACAGTCAGGTAGAAACCCAAGCCCTCTGATGTGGGATGCGAGTATCTTGACTGAGGCCTTAATAACTGGGTCAAGCGCCTGCCTCCTGTGTTTCTTAATTTAGGATAGTTTCCTTTCCATGTTGCTTTTTCATGAAGGCCTCTAGATGCTGCTTTACTTTACAAATACTGATGATGAACTTTGACTTAACAAAAATTCACTACACATCCCTCACCTGTTCTTCTGGGAATGGCTACTTCTGAGTTTCTTTCTAAATTCCTTCACCTGAGATATTCTCCAAAGAGATAGGATAGGTGAAGCTTTCTGTTCCTTTGTCTTTAACATCACACACGTCTGTGCATAGAAACACAATATTCCTTAAATCACAAGTATATCTGATTATGGCTCTTCATATACTTTCACCTGCATATCAGCAAATAAAGATGTTTGTCAAGGTTTTCAACACGGTTGTTTTAAAATATGCAAAAAAGTGGGAAATTATTGCCTTTTAAAGAGTAATTATTTTCCTTTTTTTTTTCATTTTTGAATCTCTGTACAGAACAAAAAAGGAGAGGAGTCAGATAATTTTCATTAGGTTACTCTGTCTTATTCTAATTGGATTTGAAAAAAAAAAAAAACAGAAAAATACCCTCCTATGTACATACAAACATAGGCTGTTATAAAAATACAAGACAGAATTTTGTTACCAAATATTCATAGCATAATCTCAAATAAAAAAGGAGTAAGGGTATTTCATGGCTGTTAGATTTTTATTGTTTTTGTTCATATTTTGTTAATCTAAGTGTAATGTGCATGAACAAATTCAGCATTTCTATGAAATAACTGCCCTTGATAATTTTTATCACGAATGAGAAATTTTGGTGAGTTAGCAAAATTTTATTAAATTAATAAGATATGATTTTTATGGAGTTTTCTGAAACAATAGAGCTGAACTGGAAAAAAAAAAGAAATGCATTGTAGAAGGCTGTAGTGAATCCAACAGAAACATAAAGCAATGTTCGGTGAATGTTCTTGTTTTAGCTATCATATGCAGGAAATAAATCCACACTGAATATCCTCATTAGAAAGGTTCAGGTCGGTAAAAGCAATGAATGGAACAGCACACAACAGAGTATTAAGGAATGACTTAGGCTCCCAGCGGATAGCCAACGCTTTCAACAAGAATCGTAGAAGCAATCTCTCCCTTCAACAGCCTCAGGTATTGGAGAGCACAGCGCTTCATCACAGCAATGCCAAGAAACGGAGGTTTGGCTCAAAGACCAACGAAGTTAATCACGAAGCCTGCCTTACCGTCTCTAGGAGTTTATTACATTCTTTAAGGCTCTCCTGCAAAACATACAAAATTGACAACCGGTGTACCACAGTGGGAAGTCTGGAGTCCTTAATGGAGTAATTGACAAGATATATGATGATGACGTTTTTACGCACTGTGTTATGACATAGGCACAGAGTTATCACATAGACAATAATGGACTTCTTTCACTCTGGTTTTCTTACTCCTCATGCGGGGGAAGAAAATCTGCCTTAGAATCATTAGATATAAAATAAACAATAATGGACTTGACACTATTTGGTTGTCTTAGTTTGGAGTGGAAAGCTTTCTTCGGTTATATAAAATACCCTCTGGAGCTCCACTTCTCAATCCCATTACACCCCACTTCACCCCTCACTGGCTGCCAAATTCTCTTTGCCTAACATAAAACAAAGTAAGTTAAGTCTCGGCGGGGTGCCCTTTGTGAGGCCACTCAAAGCAGAAAGACAGACAAAGAGCAAGATAAAGATGCAGAGCATAAGGCAAACAAGGAAAAAAATAAAAAGAGGTAGATGGGGAGCAAGGACAAAAAAACACCGCTGGACTGAGCATCATAAAATCATACACACTTAAAATTTGGACCACCACCACCACCCGTCTTCGGAGAGGTCGCTTTCAGACGACTGGAAAATCCATTGCGAATTAATAAGGGCCTTTCTTCTTTCATTAGTTCCTCCTGGAACTAAGGCACTAAGGGCTAATTATTAAAAACAGGTACTTCGATAACGACAGGCTGCTTTCCCACACGCACAACGGCCACTTTTCTGATCTGGAGCTGGGCCCTCCGCGCCGCCGACGCGGCTTGGCAAGTCTGAGATGCTCAAGCAAACTTTCCCACCCTCGACCCGGCAGGTCCACGGCTACGAGGAAGGCCCAGGACCAGCGCCGTGGGATCTCTCACTGGGGTGGCCGGCGCGCGCCCAGCCCGGGCTTCCCCGGGACGGCGGAGGCGGAGCGCGCTCGGCTCGGCACCGCACGGCACCGCACACGTCGCAGCTCCCCCGACCCGGCGCCTCGGCGCGCGGAGGGCCACCTGTGCCTGCTGCTGCCACGACTTGACACACCTGAACGTGCCCTGCAGCGGCCAGTGCGGTTCAGGGACTGCGGGGAGCCCGTGGGAGGGAGGCCTGTGCCCCCTCCCCGCGCCGACCCTTCCATTCCGAGCTGCACCTGGGAGAAGGGGGCCGCCGGCACAATTGGCACAGGCGCTCTGCCCGCCCCGCTACCCACCGTGGCACAGCCGGGCAAACTGCCACCTGGTCGAACCCCCCCAACCCCCCCAGTGGTGGCCACAAGACCCGGTCTCGAGTCCCCAGGCAGGCACAAGAAGGGCTAAAGGGGGCTGCGCCGCCTGCGCGCGCGGAAATAGCGGCGGCCCGGGGCCTCCGCAGCCCAGCCCTGCCGACTCCCACTTTGGGGAGTTTCCTGCCTGCCTTGTATGGTGGGCTGCTCCCGGCCCCGTCTCTCCGCCCGCCCCCGGCCGCCTCCTCCAGCCTCGCCGGCCCAGGCCGCTCGGAGCCGTTCCCCTCCCACCACCTCCACCCCGGCCCCCACCCCGGCCCCTCCTCCGCGCCCGCCCCCGCCCCCGCCCGGGCAATCGCGGGAAATAAATCAGGGAGGAAGCGCGGCGAAGGGAGGGCGAGCGTGGTGTGTGCGCGCTCGGGCGCCGGCGGCACCGCCGAGGTCTGTTGGCAAAAGTCGCCCTTGATGGCGGCGGAGGCGAGGCAGCCGCGGCGCCGAACAGCCGACGCGCGCTAGCGGGGTCCGCCCGCCCCTTTCCCAGAGCCCAGCGCCGCCGTTCGCCGCCGCCGCCGCCCGCCCGCCCGCGCGCCGTTCGCCGCCGCCGCCGCCGCCCGCGGGTGGCAGCGCCGCTCGGTCCCCGGCCCCGGGGCCGGCTGGGGGGCGGTCGGGGCGTGTGAGGGGCTTGCTCCCAGCTCGCGAAGATGGCTGCGGGCCGCCCGCTGGCCTGGACGCTGACACTTTGGCAGGCGTGGCTGATCCTGATCGGGCCCTCGTCGGAGGAGCCGTTCCCTTCAGCCGTCACGTAAGTCGGCGCGGGGGAGGGGGTCCCGCGGCGCGGGGCTCGGCCGGCCGCCGGTGCGGGTGGGGAGCGAGCGGCGGGCGGAGCCGGGCTGGGTGGGCTCCGTGGGCGCTGGAATGCGCAGGGCCGGGGCCGTCGCGGGGGAACGAGCGCCCGCGACTCGGCGGCGGCCGTGCCTCACGGGTTCTGCCGGGGTCCCGGCGACTCGAGGAGTTCAGAGGTCCAGAGGGGACGCGGGCCGAGTTGTGTCTCGGCGGTGCGCGTTTTACCAGGAGCTGGTGGGGCAGGGCCCTTCCTTGGGGAAGCGCGCTCTGACGGCTGCGGTGTCCAGAGCCGCCCGGGGTCCGCACGCGGACCGGGCGCGCTCCACAGCTCCTGGCGCCCCGGAAGCCGCCCGCGCCCGGCCCCCGCAGGTGCCGGGACCACGCGCCCGGACCTCCTCTGGCTCGCGATCTCCGTCTCAGTGCCAGGCTCCCGCTCCCAGGACGGGTAGATCAGTTCACCCGAGCCTCCTGCTTTTTTTTTCCTCCCTTTCCCTTCCCATTTGATTTTTTTAACATGTCTAAAATAACTTTGAAATAATAATAGTAATAATAATAAAAAAAATCCTGGCTGCTATTTTGGAAACAGACTGTGTAAAGGTAGCAGGAAAGGAATGGGAAATCTCAATACTCCCTTAGGATGCAGAAAAAAGCTGTGGACTTCAGTCAGTGGCACGCATCAGTGTATACATACATATGTATTTTTAAAACGCGCCAAATAGCCTACCGGGCAGGCTGGGGATGCATTGATTTTGGTTCTTGAAGCTACTTCCAAGCTTCTCGGAGTAGGTGATCTTAAGTGCATGAGTCACTCCTAATGCATTGCACATAACAAAATAAAACCCAAGCCCAAGGTAGCCTTCCCAGCGTTGAGGCCGCGGGGAGCTGTTTGCTGCGCGTTGTGGGCACAGCGCTGGAGTTTTGGGTGGGTGCTCACGGAGACTGGGTACCGGCTGACTCCCTGCAGCTGTGTCCGACCTGGGATTCAGGTTAAGGGGTGGTTACAGCAGGTGTCAGTGCAGGCATCCCCAGGCCGCACAAGGGCAGTGCCTGCTGTTTTTTTTTTTTTTTTTCCCCATTGATTTGGCAGGAATGTTGGATGATCTTTGTAGGTCCTTTTTGTTAGAAGCACAGGAGGTGACTGTCCTCTTCACTGGCTGAACGTTCCAGCCCGCTGTCTTAAACACACACAGAGGAAGAGGTGCCCTAAGGATGCTGCAACAATCGTTCACTCCTAGGAGGAAATCACTCTCGCATTTGTTGGATTTTTTTTTTTTTTTTGAAGGCTTTTAGTAGGTGGGCCCAGAAAGTGGGAACGCAAATAGGCTTGTTTCGTGTCAAAGACAGAAACTGCGCTTGAGGAAGCAGTGCTATTCCAAACGTGTCCAGATTTCACCTTTTCGGAGTGTTGTTTTTAACTGGCAATTTGTCACCATTTCTGTCATTTGGAGGGCGTGTATGGTCACACCATCGGGAAAAAGGACGACTTTTCAAAAGAGAACAAAATGTAGCGTTTTATGTATGAACGTGCCGGGGTAAAATATTAATGTGGAAATTCCTATTGTGAGAAGGACATCCACCAGCAGTGCTTCCCTGAAATTCAAACGGCTCAACTTTCACGGTGAGCTGTTTACCAGGCATTGGGAAGAGACTAAATAGTGGGGGTCAGGACACCACAGTTGAGAGGATTTGAAATGTTTCTGAACAATGGAAATTCAAGATATTTTCAGGTCACATGAAATGTTAGTTATTTCATGAATTAAGAATTGAATGAAATATTTTATAGAGCCAGGTCAGTTTCCTATAGGCAGTATTAACAATATTTTTGGCAGGATTCTGTATCTTCAGGTGTTTATTTGGAAATCAATGAAACCCATGTGCAAAGGGGAGGAGAAATGACAGTTGACGTTAGTACTGTATCTTAGATTTCTGAAAAAACAGATTAAAAAAAGGTGACATTAATTCATCAAACTGTAGTGCCATTTGCCTTTCTTGCATAAAAATAATTCATGTGGGATGTTTATCAGAAGGATCTCAAGTCTTGGAAAAATATCAAGTTTATCAAAGCTGAGTACAGAGGTTGTAGCTGTTCCTTTCGGCAAACTACGCTTCTGTGTATACATTTCTCTGGAAACCATTAGTAAACTCTTTTGTTTTCCTGGCAGTCTTGTTTTTCAGAGAAAAGGTAAAATCTGAAGTTTTTACCATTAGAACAGGAAGAGCATGCCATTAACACACTGTAAAATTAATTAGGTGGTAACTGGAGTTGGCCTTGAATTAGAATTAGTAATTTGAAGTGGTTTTTTTTTGTTTATTTAAGTAGGATGTTTAAATAGCACAAATGGCTTAAATCCTATTCACAAAACATTAATATCATCCTAAATCTTTTTCTGGTTTAACAGAATCCTAATATAGCATATTCTTCTGAATTAAAATAGTAGTTTAATTACCCAAGAGTTAACATTGAAATTACTGTTTTTTTTCCTCAGACAAAGGAATTTTGATGTGATTCTTTCCCAAGGTTAGGTGTTTCTTTTTGAACTGTTTGAATACAGTGTGAAATAAATATGTGAAATGGAAGCAAACAGCCAGTGGGTATTGGTTTACTGTAAATGGAAATGTATTATTTTCATGTTGTATTATACACATGTTACAGTGGTGTTTTAAATCATAGTTTTCCAAAAAGCTCTATTTAAAATTTCTTGGTACAGATGTTAAAAAACTTCTGTATTATAATTGAGGATTACTTGTATCATAGCCAGTATTATAACGTTAATTTGAATGTTTTTAATTTTGAGACTTTCTTTAAAAAAATTATTCTTACAAGCATTGCAGTTATAATTATTATGTCAATTGTATTAAAGTGCCAGTCAGTCACCAATAATTGTCTGAAAGCCCATTTACCTAAGGGGATTTTAATATAAAACTGTTCAGTGGTGTAAATATATAATTAAGAATTACAAGTACCTACAGGAAATAAGCATAAAGTCTCATAAAGAAATAGGACTTTTGGGGTTTAAATACCTAGGATGTAAATTTTTTTTCCTGTTGATTGGCAGATTTGTGTTTACAGACTATGGAAAATAAATTTCTGTGTGTCATGGCATTGGAATGGATCTCTATTCCATGCGTTAAAGGTGACATAGTTGTTCTCCTTTGAACTTAACAATTTCTATTTACATACTGCATATACAAGGAAATGTGACTTAGGATAAAATGTGAGATAAAAGATTTTAAATGTAAACCTAAAAACAGTGACCATTATAAATCCCTTTCTCAGTTCTTTAATTGGTTTCCATCAGTTTAATCACAGAATTACATTGATTATTCTATAGGTGTTATGTTTAAAATATGCAGTAGTAAATACATTTTTCCCATGTAAGTAGCAACTTAATGACAGATTTATTAATTTTATACCTGGCTGTATGTATGACTGTTTGGCTTGGTGCTTGAATGAGCCAGACTGAAATGGATATAATCTTAAAAAATTTTTTTGGAAAGACAAGAATTTAAGCACAATATGGTTCAGGAAAAGGAAATCAGATGTGCCTTTAGTATCTCCTTTTTCTTCGCTGTGGCATTCATTAAGCTAAATGCAGTAAATACATATTACACCAGAATATGTAGCAGGTGGTTCATTTTGAAAATAAAGACTTTACCATTCTTTCTCTTCAAGGAAACCTGGCTGCATAGATATCCTTCTATTATTTCTCCCAACATTTATAACCACGAAGTGTTCTTTCTTCTAAAAGGACTTACACACGGGGAGTTTTTGCAAACACAGAAACAACAAGTGCAAATTATGTATCACATTCAAATTTAGCCCTTATATTTAGGAGCATGTACTCATAAGAAACAGTTTTACAATTCCTAAACACACTAATTTTAAAAATCATGCCTGTAGTAAACTGTTATTTTATGTATTCTCTGGGCTATCATTATTATATAAGACACTTACATGGAAGTTCTCTTCTGTTCCCTATTTTTCGAAATAGATGTGACATTCCAAGAAAGCAGTCTTCTGAATTCAACTCTTACTGTTTAAGATGTGGCTTCAAGCTCTAACTTTTAATCTGGCAGTCAAGAGGGTAAAATGAAACATATTTTGGACAAATTATGCAGTTTGATTGTCGTAAGTGCCTTAATACGTATGGATATTGTGGACCACACTGTTCTAAAATAAACATGCGTAGAATTTTGGAAAAAAGAATCAGATTGTGTTTGCATAGTTCTGAAAAGTTACTTTTCGTTGTTACGAAAGGGATAACCTTTGGTCACTTGCATTAAAAGAAGTGTCCGCAGTAGTGTTTCAGACAGCGCATAAGAGGCTTACCCCAGGGGAACTCCGTCCTATTATGTCCACTCCACATTTCCTGAAAGCTGCTGGTGTGCGACAGGCAGGGTCACTGCGTGTGTCCACCAAGCCTTCCCTTTCATGGGCTGCCCATGAGCGGTGCCAGACCTGTTCCCAAGCCTTGCATGCAGTTGCTTTCCAGTACAATTGAAACTGGGCCGTGGTGGTCAGCCATGTAGCTGACATAGGACTCGCTTTCTCTTGTTTGGGCACTGGCACGTGAAAATGGTGATGTGGTGTTTATAGAGCAGAAAGAAAAAAGATGATGGGCTACAGGATCCATTGCGTACAACTGATAGAAGGCAAAAATATCATATTTACTATCTTGAGGTTCAAAACGCTAAGGTTGCACAGTGAATTTGTCTAGATTGTATAATTACAATATTCTGTGTACTATAATATTTTGTGTGTGCAAATGCGCATATGTTTGTGCATGCATACCACATTTAAAATTTCTAGCGGTTATGTTAAAACAAACTCCAGTAGGATAAGTCTATTGCCAGGTGTTCATGCTTTAAGATTTCTACCAATCCACAGCTATTTACAGGGATTAAATCTCATTCAGAATATTTTTGTACCATTAGCATTTAAGCATAATTTGTCAAAAGAATCAAATGAGATACTGCATTAAAAAAGAGGCTTGAAAATGTGGAGTTAACATAACTGATGGTTAACAAAAGGAGTTTTGCCATCTTTTAAACAAAACAAGTATGAGAAAGAAACTATTGTACTTGGGATGTTGGGCACCTTAAAAGTTCTTTGAACACTAAGCAGTTTTATTTTTGCCATTCAGTTATGTTGAAATTTGTAAGAGTTAAGCACATTTGCTGGTGTGAAATATTCAGAAACATATTTAGGAATGAAGATGATTGCACACAGGTTTTAGAGTTGTATGTCCAGTATAAACCTCTAAGAATCCCTGCCTTGTTGGCTATAAGCATCTTTTGTATTAACTCAATTCACAGGAATAAACTGCTATTAGTGATTCTGTAAGAGTCAAGAAAGTAGCCACTGTGCTTTTGAATACTGCCATTTGTTTATACAGGTTCAAGCAAGATTATGAGCAAGACAAAGATTGATGTTGTGGTCTCAACACATTGGCACACTTCTATAGTTAATTTCAATAATTCATAATGGGGCTGTTATATATGAAGCAATATTTGAAGTTCTTTTTGAATATGAATGTGGGATATTTCTGGCTAAATGTTATTTTAACATTTGCTTCAGCTGATTTTTTTTTAACCATATGCTCCGTGGATTAAAAAAAAATTTTTGGGATACATTTAAAATTCTGTGTCTTATATGGAGGAACAACTTAAACTAGAAAAGATGGCAGTGGAACATAATGGTGCTGGCCATTTTAAATGCTCTGGATTTAGGAATAATCTTACTGTCTGTTAAGTTCTTTTTCCTGAAAGTTGAGAATTCATGATGAGGTTTCCCGGCAAATAATGAAAAATAATTCCTGAATTTTATTTAAATAAAGCATTCTTAGTTTCCATCTGTCTCTGTCTCTCGCTCTCACACAATTACTGTTAATCATAGTTTATTATTTGCATTTAACGTCAAATCAAAGGAAGAATTTTTGCGTCTCCCCTTTCCCCTGGAGTTTTCTGTGGCCAGACCTTAATTTCAAGTCCTTCTGATGGTTTCAGAGGGACCTCTTTTTACCACCATTTCCCTGTTGAGGGATCTCGACCCATAGATAAATCTGTAGTGCATAACCAACACTTGCACCAGAATTGTCAGGCAGCCTCAACAAGAGTTGCTTTTGACATTCGCCCACAATGCTATGGGAATAATTGGGGGAAAGAGCTAATAAAATTGTTTCTTTGCTAAGGCACATATTGTTGGACTCCATCAAGGGATGGTTAAACATCAGTGCCTTATTTTGAGAGTTCAAAGAGGAATGGCTCAGATCAGTGGGCTCAGGCAAACTGGGAAAATACCTGTTTATAAAAGTGATGTGCAGGCATTGCGCTGCATGTGTGAGTGGGACAGAGAAAGGAAGCCTTAGATTTAGGAGATGCAAAATTACATTGAAGATGGGAGGTGGAGCAGTTGGTTATTTTTCTTAGCCCTCCTCCCCCTTCCATTTGAACTGAAGTGTGGTTTACTACCCAGGACTCATTTTTAGAGATCTGAATACTCACATATAAGACTTAGGGACTGAAGATAGGAAAGTTGTCTGGATCTCAAAATACAGAAGTACTTGCAAATTCTCACTTTATTTATAATGCTGGGGAAATGCTTCATCATATGAGAAGTATTAATATAATTTTTAATTAAAGTTTTATTAAGGAAAGTTTATTAAAAGCTGATCATGCAGACAGAACTTCGGTTAGCAAATTTCTTTCATTAGGTCACCAAGAAAGGAAATAACTTGTAGGTAGGCAGCCTTGTAGGCAGTGCACTGATGGTGAGTGGTTAGCCCTCCAAGAAAATAGTACATTTCATTTTTAGAAATAGTTTTGGTTTATGTACTTTTTTCAAATTTATTTGTGAGGCATAGTGAAGAGAGAGCTCTTAGATCTGCTGGTTCACTCCCCACATATACATAATGGCATGGGGTTGGGCCAGGCCAAAGCCAGGAGCCAGGGACTCCATCCAGATCTCCCATGTGGATGGCAGGGGCTCAAGTTCTTGAACCATCATCTGTTGCTTTCTCAGGTGCATTAGCAGGGATCTGGATTCCAAATGGAGTTGTCGGGACGCAAGCCCGCACTCTGTTATGGGATGCAGCATTGCAAGCAATGGCTTAATGTGCTGGAGTGCAGTGCCAGCTCTCTCCACAATCTCTTTTAAGGTCTCCTGCTTCACATATTTTTAACATCAAATTCAATTTAATTAGACAATTAATGCCATCATTATTTGGTGGAAATTGTGTCCTGCACTGAGCTACATGCTGTGAATACGATTAAATGGAGGAAGAGAGTCCCCAAGGAAGACATTCACAGTGCTAGGCTGACTGTGAAACAGTGGGATGCATCAAAGCATGAGCGAGTTCAAAGCACATTGCATGTGGAAGTATGACCTCAAGAAATGTGGTCTCTTCTGTGTTAGGCATGGAGCTCTAGAGTGGGAAGGGATGCAGGGGCAGAGCAAGGGCAGGGTACTACTGGCTCCAGTCTAGGTTCTAAATTTCGTGCGTCATGATGGGCCATGTTCATAACACATGAACATACTATGGTCATGGTAGCCCCACTCTTTATCCTGTGTTGCTATTGGGATTTTTAAATTAATAAAGAACTTCAAGGGGCTGGCGCTGTGGCACCGCAGGTTAAAGCCCTGGCCTGCAGCGCCAGCATCCCATACGGTTTCCAGTTTGAGTCTCAGCTGCTCCACTTTCAATCCAGCTCCCTGCTAATGCACCTGGGAAAGCAACAGGATGGCCCAAGTCCTTGGGCTCCTGCACTCATGTAGAAGACCTGGAAGAAGCTCCTGGCTTTGGATTGGCTCAGCTGTGTCCATTGCAGCCATCTGGGGAATGAACCAGAAGATGGAAGACCTCTCTGTGTCTCTGTAACGCTTTCAAATTAAATAGATAAAATCTTAAAAAAAATTTCAATTCAAAACTGGGAGAAGATGGATTAAAGAGGGCCAGTATTTAGGGTGGGGACAATGAAAGCATTAGTAGGCTATCATAGCATTTGCTGAATGACTGATACCTGGGATCTAAAAAAGGATATTGGCAGTGAGGAAGTAAAACAGGTATGGGATAACTGTTGGGCTTTGGTGGTTACAGGATTTGAAGAATCAGGAAGAGCATAGTTGGAGGTACATCATGTTTCATTACAGTTTGTGAGCTGGAGAACCCTGGAGGAGCTATTGGCTGATGTTGTGGTAATAGGCTCACTGTTGGATGTTCTGAGTTGGCTGTATCTTGTAGACGTCTCTAAGCCCTTAGACTTGTATATCCCAGGGGAGTTTGGAGGCAAAGTCAGAGCAGCGCCTTTGAAGTCAGAAGAAGGGATTGTTTATTTCTAAAATTATTTCATAGTTATGTGTGTGTGTGGAGCTCCCATTCACTGGTTCATTCCTCAAGTGCCTGCAACAACTGAAGTGGGCTGGGTGAAACTCCAGCGCTGTAAATTCAGTCCACATCTCCCATGTGGGTGGCAAGGAGCAAACCACAAATGACATCACCTGCTACCTCCAGGAATGCACATTTGCAGGAAGCTGGAATCAGAAGTGGAGCCAGGAATCGAACCCAGGCCCTTCACTATGGGATGCAGGCATTGCGGTCAGTGGCATGACCACAAGAGCCAACACCTGCTCCAGTTGTTTGTGATGACAGGCACTGTGAGGTTCAGAAGAAGAGCCTTCACCTACGGTTTAATTTGCAGAGAAGTGATGCAAGGTGGTCCCTTTAAGGATGTCATCAGGCCAGTGATACTTGAAAGCAGTTTCAGAAGAGTGTATGATTACGTTGACTTGAGGAGCTGGTGGGAGCTGGGAATGTGAAGATATCAGGTGAAGGCTGTTCTTTCAGGATATCTGGCAGTATTCGGGAAGACTAACTTCAGGGAAGACAGGTTGAGGAATTTGGGATTCTTTTAAGAATAAGAATTCTATTAGGCCATTTGCAATAACAAGTAGTAGAAAATTATCCACTGTCTTATTTCAAAAAGTAGAACATGTTTTATCTTTAGTAAGCCTTACTTGATTATTTGAAAGGCAGAAGTGCAAGAGAGGGAGAGCAATATCATCCATCCACTGATTCATTCTCTAAATGCCTGAGCTGGCTGGACCTGGGCCAGGGAGAAGCCAGGAGCCAGGATCTGCCATATGAATGACAGGTACCTAAGTACTTGTGTCATCACTTGTCGCCTTCCCAGGTGCATCAGCAGGAAGTAGAATCAGAAGTGGAGGTGATGCGGCTGTCGCTGTGGCGCAGTGGGTTGAAGCCCCAGCCTGCAGCACCAGCATCCTATATGGGCGCCAATTGAAGTCCCGGCTCTCTACTTCTGATCCAGCTCCTTGATAATGCACTTGGGAAAGCAGCAGAGAAATGCCCAAGTCCTTGGGCCCCTGCGCCCATGTGGGAGACTCAGAGGAAGCTCCTGGCTTTGGATCAGCTCAGCTTTGGCCATTGCATTCATTTTGGGGTGTGAACCAGCAGATGGAAGACCTCTCTTTCTGTGTGTCTCTCTCTTTCTATAACTCTGTCAAATAAAACACATCTTTAAAAAAAAAAGTGAAGGTGAGACTGAATGTGAGTATCACAAGAGACAGCTGAACCTGCTGCAGCACAGTGCTCTCTCTCGGAGTATTTTTAAATGTGGTGGAGCTGGATGATCAGCCACAGAAGTTAGAATCAAAGGTGTGCCAGCAGCTGCCAAAAGGAGTGAGACTGCCATCAGGATCATGTCTCAAATCAGCCTCTGCTTTTCTTTGTATAACCGGGAGATAAACTTTGGAAAAGGGACTCTGGTTGCCTGACCTTGAACCACTTCTCCATACCTGGCCCCAGTCTCATTAGAAGGTTACATTGCAGAAACCCAGTTGCTGTTACCCAGGATGGCGGAAAAGGCAATTCTCAGAAAAAGGCGCTCGGGGCTGGTGAGGGTTGTGCAGACAACTAAATAAGTGTTACCAGAGGGGAGATTTGAGCATATCAGAGGAAGCAGACCAAATGGCAGAGAGATGAAAGTGCCGAGAGAGGCCGTGATTGATGGGTGAATGTTCTGACAGAGGCAGGTGAGCAAGGGATCAAGACAGAAAGAACGTCTTACAAAGTAACTTTTGAAATATGAAACTGCCTTGAGAATTGAAGCAGATGGTTGGGATATGGGCTGGGTACAATTTTAATTTACGGGAGATGGTTTTGGAGTAATGTTCCAGATGACATATTCCATTCTCCAGAAGGAATGACTTGATTCCAGAATGTAATACATACAGGTGGTCATATTCAAATTTTGAGATACCTAGAGTATAGTTTTCTTTTTGCTTGGCGGTCACTAGACTCCCAGTTACCACCCACTACATTCCTTCTGGACACAGCAACATTTGGTTGTCTTTTTTCTTTGTTTTTCATCTACTTCTTTCCTAGGAGAGATTATCGTCTTGAGGATGCATGTAGTTTTATGTCATCAGATTTCGTACGTGTATGTTCTTGTAGTAGAGATACTACAGCAATATCGTTTGAAAGGAAGCAGAAAGGACAAACGATGCTTGCCATTGGTGACTTAGCATTGCTTATTTATTAGGTCTGGGCAGGCAGTGTGGCTTACTGGTGCTGCCCTGGCTGTTCTCTCTGCATCATGTCAGTGCGGGGTAGATGTTGGGAGGGGAGCAGATCCTTGACAAGAAAACAAAATCATAAGCCCGAGCAAGCAATGAGAACATTCCTGCAAAGCACATCCCTGGGTGACCCTTCCAGAGGCCTCCCGGGTCTCCTGAAGATCTGGAGATGACTGGCAGCTGCCATCACAGCCACGTTCCCTGAGTTCCCAAGATGAATGAATGCATGAATGGTTAGGATTGCAAGTGCCGGCAGTTCTGAGAATCCACGTTGATCTCATTGGTAGTGTTGAGTGTGGAAGAACCACCGTGCGGTTTGTGTCGAGAGAGGAGAAGTTAGGGAGGGCTGTTTCTCCTTCAGTGACTCCGCTCTTCATTTCCATGGATACTCACACAGCCTCTTTGAGCTCATTTTGATGCCTACCTTCAGGGATGAGCACTAGTAATTGCAGTCCTCCTTCAGTCATTATAATGTTGCTTTCCGATATTTTTGGTCTCTTTTTTATATGCCAGCCAGTACTGTGAATCAGTACTTTCTTGGTGCTTTGGTCCGTTTAACCTTCAAGCCAGTTCTCCCAGATAAGTATTGTTCTTATCTCTGTTTTAGAGATGGGGAGATTTAACTTGGAGCTAAAATTAATCCTAAACAGCTTTTAGCGCCCCTCACTCTACCTGCTGTGCTTGGCTGCCCTTGGCAGGAGCATCAAGGTGTGAGCAACCATTAGCTCACCTCTCACCTGGCCCCAGATTCTAGTAATCAAGGTTTAAGGGGGAAGGAGCCACTGGAAAGCAGTTTCTCCATCTCTAGAACAAGGATAATTTTTTTTAAAGATTTATTTATTTATTTGAAAGTCAGAGTTATGCAGAGAGAGAGAGAGAGAAGTCTTCCATCTGATGGTTCGCTCCATAATTAGCTGCAATAGCTGGAGCCACGCCGATCATAAGCCAGGAGCTTCTTCCTGGTCTCCCACAAGGGTACAGGGGCCCAAGGACTTGGGCCATCTTCCACTGATTTCCCAGCCACAGCAGAGAGCTGGATTGGAAGTAGAGCAGCCGGGTCTTGAACTGGCGTCCATATGGGATGCAGGCACTGAAGGCTGAGGCTTTACCCGCTGGCCCCATGTTTGGTTTTTAAAAATTCATTTTTGTTAAAAATTATGTTTTTTGTTTAAATTTGAAAGACATACATGCATACAAAGTGAGTGAGGTAGAGATCTTTCCTCTGCTGATTGACTTCTCATATGGTTGTAGCAGCTGGGGGTAAGCCAAGCCACAGAAGCCAGGCACCAAGACCTCAATCCTGGTCTCCCCAATGAGTAACAGGGGCCCAAATCCTTGAGCCATCCTCTGCTGCTTTCCCAGACACCTTAGCAGGGATCTGGATTGGAAGCTGAGTAGCTGGGACACAAATCATCACTCCTATGTGGGAAGTTGGCATCACAGCAGTGGCTTAACCTATTGCACCATGATGCTGGCCCCAAGGATAATCTTACTCTTGCAGCCTGCATCACGGTGTTGCCTGCCGTGAGGATCAAGAAAAGAGTGCATGGGAATGTTGAAGGGCGAGTTAATGGCCAGGCTTTATTATTGTGCCTTTGTGTGGTCTTTCTGCATTCAAAATTCTTGAGATCATTGGTGATAGTGGTTTAGTGAGTGTGATCATCGTGCTGATATATCTTTGGGCCACAAAAACAAAACAAAACAAAACAAAACAAAACAACACCCTGAAATGAATGGGAAAAGGAAAGCTTAGCAGGCCTTAAAAATGTCTCTCCCTAAAATGCGTGTAACCTTTTATCATGAAAAGGAAATGAAAGGTGATGGAGTGGAATGCAAGTGGACTTGGATGGGTGAAGTGTTCTGTCTCTGGGTTAAGGACAAACCCGGTGACCTCAAAGGGAACCTGAAGAAAGCAGCAGCACAAAGGATGGGATGTGTTTGATCTTGACATTTCAGCCGGCACCTGTTGTATGAGAACTGTGCCACGGGAGATCGGATCTATTTTTAAAGTCATAATTCTGCCACTGATAGATAACCTCTCATCATCGAACAAAGACATGCGTTTTTGTGGCCTCAAAACAGAATATTTGAAAGTTCATAAATGAATCCATCCATGGTGTTTGTAGAAATGATTCCATTCAACCTCATGAAGTGAGTGAGTACAGATAGTAAAATTGAGACCAGTCGCATTTTTTAGCAACCAACACAGAAGTCTGCAAAAAATCTGCCAAGAGTATACCCAAAAAAGGCCAATTTTCACTCGACTCATCCCAGTGATGCTTCCTTACACTCATTTAACCTCACCCGTTCACTTCACAATAGAAACGGAGCCAAACCTTTCGCACTACACTATTCTGTTTTGGTAAAAAACAACATTGAAGTTTTCTGCTTCATATTTGAACTGACTTGTGGAGCAGAGATATTTTAGATTAAGCTACCGGTTAATACCATGACTAAAGAGAACACATCCAGGATAACTGTTGAAGCAGGGGGATGGCTAGGGCAGGCACCTCTTTTTTATAGCAGTCATTTCGACATTTGCCAGAGAAAGGAATGTGTAGAATTCTTAGAATGTTTGGTACTTTAAAAAAAGAGCAGCCCTTCTTTGCTATGACATTATATTAGAATTGACTTAAATTTTCCAAAGTGTTTGAGGACTTCAGTGTTTGGGACATGGGATGCCTCCCGAGGATTGGTGCACTGTGGGTGTGTGGATTGCTTTAAACGAAACCTATCAGATGCTTGGTTGTCTCTGCAAACACCTGATTTTCCTGTCAACATCAACATAAAAATTGGGATTAATTTTCATGAGGCAATATTTTATTGTGTAGCATGTGTAGCTCAGTTCCCAGGGGGTTGATCCGTGAAAGTAAAGGTCTACTGGTGAGTAATTGTTTAAAATTTATATTAATCCTCAGTGGTAATAAATAAACATGGGGGAATGGTAACTCATCACAGAGCAAACCATGCATGATAATTAGATGAGGTCATTCATCTCCTTAAATTGTCAGCTGTGACACAACCTGTCTGTGTGGTGTCTAAGAGCCAGCTGAGGCCCTGGGTGTAAATGGCCATGACAGAGGGGGGCCATTTGATCCAAGCCTTTGGTTTTTCACAGATGTCCCCGTGAATCTGTTCGTATAATATGCACCAGGGTCTAAAACCTGGCGCCCACAAGCTGCCCAGGATGTGTGTTTTTCCTTCTCCTTTCAGTTTCTTTGGTAACACTATCCTAATGGCAGAGAAACTCATACCAACAAACATGCATATGATTTTGATATGGCACACATTTATAAATATTACATTGTGTAATGCATTAGCCTTACATAGAATATGTGTTACCATAAGGATTTATATGAAATGAAAATTAAAATATGAATGACATGCATGTATGTAGAGTTAGAGGTGTGGCATGTATATAGGATCTGTAGGTTTACGAGACATTGTAAAATCTGAAAATGCTCTGTAGTATGCACAAGTACCTTCTTACCTATCAAGGACTGTACATTTCATCAGGAGTAATTGGGACATCAAAATGGATGTGGTGTGTGCTTGCTGATTGTTGCTTTCAGTTTTACCTCGCTGTCCTGCCATCCTGCTGCTCCCCATCTCCCACACAACACCATGATGCTGCATTACTGTGCTCCTGCCCTGCAGTTGCCAGGCGTGTTGACAGGTATTGCAGTAAAGCCAGGGCCATCCTTGCTTGTCTTCAGGAAGTTCAGAGAACTCTGCGTAGGTGGCCAGGTATGGTGGGAAGAATTGGGGTTTGAGGCAGGCAGTCCCAGGGTTAAACTGTACTGCTGAGACAGCCTGTGTGATCCCAGAATGTTAGTTTCCTTTAGCTTTATTTTCCTACTCTATGGAGGAGAATCACACTCTGACTTTAGGGAAAATCATGAAGCTTAAATGAGAGGCGGTCAAGTGCTTGTGTACATATTTTGCTCTGAACTTATGGCACAAATAGTGGAATGTGTTGGGTCCTTTTCTTCTAATGCAACCATTAGTTGTGGAGGCTTTTCTTGCAGTTCCAGTGCACACCTGGAGGATCTCTGGAGATGATTCGGATTCACTTCATTTTCTTGAAATGATATCTTATACTTTTTTTAAAAAAAGATTTATTTATTTGAAAGTCAGAGTTATGTGCAGAGAGAGAGAGAGGTCTTCCATCCACTGGGTCACTCCCCAATTGGCCATATCCATCAGAACTGTGCCAGTCTGAAGCCAGGTGCCAGGAACTTCTTCCAGGTCTCCCACGTGGGTGCAGGGACCCAAGGACTGGGGCCATCTTCTGCTTTCCCAGGCTACAGCAGAGAGTCGGGTTGGAAGTGGAGCAGCCGGGAATCCAACAGGAGCCTGTATGGGATGCTGGCGCTGCAGGCGGCGGCTCTACCCGCTATGCCACAGCGCTGGCCCCCTCTTGTACTCTTTGCATTAAACAAATCAAAGCACTGGAGGAATCATTCCTAGAAAAGACCTAAGAAGGGAAGACGCAAGTGGAAAGAAAGAAGGAAGGAAAGAAAACACTCTAGATGGTTCCTTGTTCCATGTCCTGAGGTTGCTTTTAAGATTTTTTTTTATGCAGTGTGTGACGGCTTTTGTCTGAAACTGGATTTTGCATCACTGGAAGAAATGACCAACTTTAATCTGCTTGTTGAATCCATAACCTCTCTGTTTACCACAGTAGGACGGATTCCTGCCAAGACACCCAGATCTGTGTTTAAATGGTTCTGGGTTTCTTATCCACGCTTGGAACCATCAAAGTCTCATTCTTGTACATGACTATGGCACATGGTGTGCTTGCTGCTTTGTAATAAGTTTTTGTCATCCGAACCATAGGACTATCTTTTCAGTCCTCAAAATGTTTCCTAGCTAACACCATATTAGAGGCATAGAAGACAGAGTTGTTCATTAAAAATAGATGCTTTTGAACATTAGGGTTTACTGATCTCATTGAACTTGCCTGGTTGCTTAACGGCTGAGCTCAACAATTTGATAGCTGGATAACTGACATGTTAACCTTCCCATTGGTGAAACTTCATAGGGATTTCGGGAGAATGACCAGTGTTAATTTGTGCCAAGTGCTGGCTCCTAGAAAGCACTGAGCATGGCTCTTGAACACTCCTGTGCCTGTGGACGTGTTCCTGAGAAAGGGAGTTCTGCCCCTGCATCTGGTTGAAGGTACACTAACCTACATACAATGAAGTCATTGATCTTGAATTCTTTTGTGCAGAAAAGTCAGTTTTATTGGCTGATTTACTGATGATTTGAGGTCTGTGAAAGAAGGCCCACCCCCATGTTTTCACCTGACAGTATATTTCTAGTAATTGCTGCAAACTGCCTCAAAATGGTAAGTTTAAAACTATGCAAGCAATCATTTTTATGGTATCTGTAATATATGATAATGCCTTTTTTCTTAGAGATGAGCACCACACATGTTACCTTGAATAAGAAATGATTATTATGAATTTTTTTTTATTAAATTAGGCTTTTTTTTAGATTTATTTTACTTGAAAGGCAGAGTTACAGAGAGAGAGAAAGAGAGAGAACGCGAGCGTGCACACGCGAGCTCTTTCCATCCACTGTTTCACTGCCCAAATGGCCACAGAGGCCATGGATGGGCCAGACTGAAGCCAGGAACTTCATCTGGGTCTCCCAAGTGGGTGCGGGGGCCCAAGCACTTGGGCCATCCTCCACTGCTTTTCTAGGCCATTCGTAGGGAGCTGGATTGGAAGTGGAGCAGCTGGGACTTGAACCTGTGCCCATATGGGACACTGGTGCTGCGTGTGACAGCTTAACCCACTATGCCACAATGCCAGCCCCAATTGTGTTGTTACTCAGTGCTAATTTACAATAGAGTTCAAGGCATTGTAGGGTCTAGAAGAGGTGTCTGTACAGGATCTTATATATGTGGCCCTTTGTTGTGCCCAGTTTATTAGCTTTCTTCTGGACAGGTGTGATCAAATGAGAGAAGTTGGAAAAGCTGTTAAATACATACACAAAAATGATGTGAATCAGAATTTACAAAGGAAATAGAAAGCTGATCACCAATTTAAAGGAACCAGACAAAAGCTTTATAACGGCATTGTGTATAACGATACATAGAGACACTGAATTCTGTGTTTAAAATTCAGCAAGATTTTGATTGTGCTTTGGTATTTTCTATGGGAGGTAGCATATTACCACAAACGCTATGGTTTGAAGTAACATCTATTTACTACCTCGCAATCTTCAGGGGGAGGAGTCCCGATGCTGTCTTCAGGGTCTCATGAAGCTGCAGGACCGTGTAGACTGCTCCGAGTTCCTTATAAGGCTCCCTTCTCCCCTCTCAAGCGTAGATGGTAGTGCAGACCCAATGAAAGTTATCTCACAGCGTGGCAGTGTTATTTCTTCAATATCAACAGGAAAATCCCTCTGTTGAGAAAGGGGCCCTGTCTCTTTCAGGGGCTTTGAACTCTTAAGAGTTCAGCTCACAATCAAATGGTTTGGGATCTGGCACCTAACTGAATGCCTTCATTTTTGCCATCTGAGGGGAGTTGTCATGGGAGTGGCATCCTGTTTGTGCTCAGGGAGAGTGGGCTTCACAGGGGCAGGGACCCCTGGGAGCCATGTTGGATTCTGTCCACCACAGATTGTTTTATTCAGCAAGCTTCATAAACACACCCAGAGCTAGAGAACGGGAGCACTCATTCCGTTTCCACTTCAGCTGTTCATAAGCTTTGGAAACACTCGAAAGCTACCGGAGACATGTCATTCGTTTACCTCTAAGTGGACTGTGATTTGTGACATTGATTCTGATCCATACTGTAGGGAAAGAAAATTCCAGGAGCTCATTAACTGCTCATTAGTGGGGCTGTCATGATTAGCCAGCTGGACTTTTCTCTGTCTATGGATAAGGATTCTCTGTGCTCTGGTTTAAGCTTGTTTATAGTGTTATTGTCCATAAATACGTTGAAAAAATTGTAAAACAATTTTGAAACGTAAAACATTAAGACAGTTCTCAATCAGGGTTTGTATTTGTATTTCCTGAAAATGTGTGCCTCCTTTAAAATTCTAATCAGCGTTTATTATTTGGCCAAATATCTATATAGAATGGTCATGTTCTTTGATATTTCCATGACAAGTATTAACTGAATAGGTTTAGGTGAATAACTGAATTCTGCTTTTCAAAGAAAAATACTGATAAAATGCTTGTTCTCAAAATCAAGTACTGGGTGCTCACTGGTTTACCCTAACGAGGGGTGCCCTTGTAAGTTGTAGACAGGTGTTCCTTCACCCTGCCCTGTGCAGAGGTCATCATTTTGCTTTCAGAGTACTGCTGGCTGTCTGATTTGTTCAGGATTTGTCTTTTAGCACTAATTAATTTACTAACACCAGGGGACCCTGGTCAGAGCAACTGTGTCATCCAGTGCTTTTCACACCAACTCTGCTAAAGGAGCAGGTCTTGTTTATTTAGTAAATTTCCTATCTGTTGCAAATTTCTATTTCTGTGACATGCAATAAAAAGCAGTTAATGGAAAAGTGAAATTAAAAAAAATACACAAAATACATAGAGGGCCTGATGTTGAGGTGCAGTGGGTTAAGTCACTAATTTCCAATGCTTGACATCTCCTATCCGAGTGCCTTGTTGGAGTCCCAACTGTCCCACTTCCAATCAAGCTTCCTGCTAAGGTGCCTGAGGAGCAGCAGGTGATGGCTCAAGTTCTTGGGCCTCTTGCCATCCATGTGCGAGAATAGTATGGAGTTCTGGGCTGTTAGCTTCAGCTTGGCCCAGCCCTAGGCTGTTGTAGGGAAGTGAACCAGTGGATGGAAGATCTCTCTCTGGGTCACTCTGGCTTTCAAATAAATAAATATTTTAAAAATACACTATAAATCTTGTTTTTAAACAATTAAACTCAACAACCATAAACTGTTTCACAGTGTAATAACACTATCTAGAATACTGTTTCTGTACTTTTTCTTGTGTACTGACAAGAACAGTTCACAGACCAGCAGCATCTGCAGAGCAGTCTAAGTACCTCTAGTTTATTTGATTTGAGTATTTACAGTGACAAAATTGCTGTTTTCAGTCTGAAAATGGCATAAAATGAAAGTGGGAGACTCACATTTGATGACTTTGCATTGAAATGCTAGGTTCCACTTGAATGCTTATCTTCCAGTTTATTAATTGGATCACACTGGCCTTTTCCTTGAAGCAAAAGTCACTTTTGATTTGAAGGGAGCCTTCCATTTGATTGTTAAATGCTGTAGTCCCCTCCCAGAATTTTACGGGATTTATAAGCAAATAAGGCCTTTTATGCTTTCTCCTTGGAATGTTTACTGTTTGCTATGGGGTCAGACAGTTGCTGTCAGCTGAGCATTTCCTTTGATATAGCAGTGAGGGGAAGGTTGAGTTTCCTCTACTTTTTTTTTTTTTCCCTTGGATGATCTTGTAAAGCATATTTGGCCAATGGGGTCAAGGCTATATGGAAAATCTCCACTTATGTCTCATCTCAGAGTGCCTACTGAGGTTGAAAATATACATCTGGTTACTGTATTGAAAGTCCTCCAGAATCAAATGATATCATTTTTGTGAAAGGCAATTAAAAATTTTCCAGGAATGGAATATGCCTTTCATCTTCGGTGCAAGTGTTGGCTTAGCCAGACATTTGCCATGTAGCGTTTTTACCAAATGAAACAGTGCATGTTAAGTTACACCAGTTGACTAGTGCCACATGGTGTTTGTGTTTTACTTTATACTTTTCCCAGCAGTCATTTCTAAGTGATACCGTTGCTGTATACAGGTTCCTCAGCAATTGTCTCAGGCACATCTTAGAGTGTCCACAGAGTGCCAAGATACAGTGGGTTCCTAGAAAACCTGAATGATGTGTTTTAGGGCTCTCTTGAGGGATTCGCGTTCTGTTCTTTACTGAATCACTTAAAACTAACTGAATTATACTGGATCCTGATTTATAAAGATGCTGCATCTCCTGGATAATAATTAGAAAGGTCAAGAAGAATACCAGTATTAACAGTGCTAGACAGACTCTTGTTAAACTTCCCTGTGTAGCTATTCCCTTTAAGTGATTTTTTTCAGGTTAAGCTCAAAAAGATACCTCATTAATAAGTTCCCTTATAACCTCGTGGATCTCTTAGAGTACACATTATAGTTATTTCCATGTAATTGGAGAATCCCCTTCCAGAAAGAGACTGCAATTTTGAGTATTACAGAGGCCAAGATTCTAAGACAAATCTGCTGAAGTCTCTCTAACAGAAATTGTCCATCACCTTGGTAACCATTAGAGTTAATTATTGCAATAAAATATTAATTATTATTACATTTAATGTGCACATCATTTATAGCATCTTGGCAAGATGGCCCTCATACAAGACTGTTAATTTAACTTATGCAATTTGACCAAAAATATGGTGTGAACATTTGGACCCAGATGTTCTTATAAACCTGCCATCTAAAAAGCAAGTATTGTTCTTGTGAACAGCTTTGGTTAGGTATTGGCTGGGACTTTTTCCTAGGGCTGCCTGGAGCCACAGGAAAGGAATGCGTGTGTAAGAAATATATATGGATGAGGCCACCAGAACCAGGATTCTTATATCCAAATTATCTGTAAGATCATTCTGTTGATCTTGGATGGCCTGGAAATGAACTTCTTTGCCTTAGCATTTCTTATCCCTGACCATCCTTCTCTCCCACCAGACTGTGAGTCATGGAACACTAGTGCATAGAGGCAGCCCCAGGTCAGGGCACACCCTGAAAGTGAAGGATGGGTGTAACAGTGTGCGTGGGAGCCGTGCTGGCATCTGACTTCACGTCCCTGTGTCTTCCTCTCCGTACTCTTCTACCAGTATATTTTCTCCTTCCTGGGGTGCCCACAAATTCTTTCTTCCAGGGTCAGGAATCTTTCTGCCACAGGCCATTTGGATCTTTATAACCTCATTTTTGCCATACAAAATTATCAGCTTAAGTATTGCCTGCTACAGATTTATTGAATTTTAAGTTGTGTATATGGTTACCCTGGTGTGGGGGTAGAACAATTGATTTTGTGGGCCTTATACAGTCTGGGCTGAACGTTCCCCATGTGTGTTCCTTGATTGATCTAATCCCTGCTTTTATGTTGCACTCACAATTTAAGTACTGCTCCCTATTAAAAAAAAAAACCAAGGGAACCCTTCTTTCCTAAATCATTGCATAAATAGGATTTTTCTAAACATGCTATTTGAAAGGGAGTTTGTTTAAGAAATAAAAACTCGGGGCTGGCGCCATGGCTCACTTGGTTAATGCTCTGCCTGCGGCACCAGCATCCCATATGGGCGCCAGGTTCTAGTCCTGGTTGCTCCTCTTCTAGTCCAGCTCTCTGCTGTGGCCTGGGAGGGCAGTGGAGGATGGTCCAAATGCTTGGGCCCCTGCACCCACATGGGAGACCTGGAAGAAGCACCTGGCTCCTGGCTTTGGATCGGCTCAGCGCTGGCTGAAGCAGCCATTTGGAGAGTGAACCAATGGAAGGAAGACCTCTCTCTCTCTCTCTCACTGTCTATAACTCTACCTGTCAAATAAAAAAAAATTTAAAAAAGAAATAAAAACTCTTCAATGTGGGCCATTAAATGTAGACTATATATATATATATATACATATATATATATATTTTAAAGATTTCTTTGAAAGAGTAATACAGAGAGAAGAGGCAGAGAGAGAGAGAGAGGTCTTCTGTCCGCTGGTTTACCTCCTGGTTGGCTAGCGCTGTGCTGATCCAAAGTCAGGAGCCAAGAGCTTCCTTCAGGTCTTCCACGTGGGTGCAGGGGCCCAAGGACTTGGGCCATCTTTTGCTACTTTCCCAGGCCATAGCAGAGAGCTGGATCAGAAGTGGAGCAGCTGGGACTCAAACCTGCGCCCATATGAGATGCTGGCACTGCAGGTGGTGGCTTTACCTGCTCTGCCACAGCACTGGGCCCCACCATATGTGTAAAGAGATGATGTTTCTGTCTCTGCTGACCTGTGTCTGGCGCTGCCACGCACTGTGTGGGAGGAAGAACTTTGGGGGATCTGCTTCTGAAAGGTTGCTCAGCAGATTTCCCCCTTTCTAAGATCAGATACTGTCTACCCATAACATCACATTCTTTGCCAAACGAGTCATTTCTGGGGGCCATTTGGCCTGGCCATTATGACTGTGGTTCAGACACCTGTGTTCCAAATCCGATGGAGTGCCTGGGTTCAATTCCTGACTCCCGATTCCAGCTTCATTCCATTTGTAGGAGGCCGTGGTGATGGTTAAAGTGGTTGGGTCCCTGCCACCCAATGGGAGACCCAGCCAGGGGGTGAACTCTGGTGTGGGCATTTGGGGAGTGAGCCAGTGGGAAAGTCATTGTTTTAGGTAGGTATCAGTGGAATGTGATGCTCATAAGGAGGTCTGTGAGAAATTAAGCATGGCCAGTAGAGAACTCCCATGAGTGCGTGTGGTATTTTGTAACAATAATGCCAGAGTGCGATTTAATGAGATGATAGACAGCAGAATATTGGTGTGGTAGATTAAGAGGGGCCAACCATTAGGACAGGAGAGACAGATGCTTTGAAGGACATGCACTTACAGCGTAAAGGGTGATTGAGTGTTGTACTTAGAGTTCAGTGATAGCAGCCAACGTAAGAGGAAAGTGCAGCCTGATCCCCACTCCCCACCCCCACTTACTAGTTTTTTCCTATTCTGTGGCACTCTGAATTGAAGGTCAGAAATTTGCTCCCCATAAAACATACCACAAATTTATCAAAGGCAAGTACGCCACAAAATTGTTGTTTATAAATAATGACATAAAGATTTGGAAAACATTGAAGGCAGCTGTTCCTTTATGTCACAGAAAATATTTTCTAGCATTTTTTTAAAGAGACAGAATTTGATTTCTGCCTCCTAGATAGGGAGTAAATTTCTGAATACTTTTCTCATATTTTTATCTGAGAGTGGTTCTACGTCTGACTGTTGTGATGTGCTGGGTTAAAAGCAGTGCAAGTTTTATCTTATAAAGGAGAGACAATCATGAATTGGTAATGGGGTGACAAACTGGAAACTGTGCTGTTGGAAATAATCCTCAGTTAATATTGCATGTGATTTAGCCTTGCTTTTTTTTTTTTTTTTTTTTTTGACAGGCAGAGTGGACAGTGAGAGAGAAAGGTCTTCCTTTGCTGTTGGTTCACCCTCCAATGGCCGCCGCAGCCAGCGTGCTGCAGCCGGCGCACCGCGCTGATCCGATGGCAGGAGCCAGGTACTTCTCCTGGTCTCCCATGGGGTGCAGGGCCCAAGGACTTGGGCCATCCTCCACTGCACTCCCTGGCCACAGCAGAGAGCTGGCCTGGAAGAGGGGCAACCGGGACAGAATCCGGCATCCCAACCAGGACTAGAACCCGGTGTGCCGGTACCGCAAGGCGGAGGATTAGCCTAGTGAGCCGCGGCGCCGGCCTAGCCTTGCATTTTATAGACATCAGGTCTCGACCAAGGAGATTGATGATTCATAGTCCTGACCCATCCTTGGTCTCTCTATTCTGATGCAGTGTGATGGATTTTATATTTGTTTTCTATAATGTGGACAACTAGAAAAATTGTATCAGAGAAAGTTGGCTGAAATTAACTATGAAGGCTTATTATGAGGCACCTATGGGAGAGAAGTATTACCACATAGAATTTATGCAAAAACACCTATTTTTCCCTTATAACCTGAGGCAGAGTTTCTAATTCCCAGCGTTGTTGGCATTTTGAGTCAGTTCTTGGAACTGGGGCTGGGGGAGTGTTCTGTGCACGAGCGTTTTGTCACATCCCCTGAGTGTTTTAGTCACTAGTACTGGGTAGCAGGTATGCTGTTCAAACAGGTAAATTGGTGAGATCCAGATATTTTCTAGATTAAGCTGTTAGGCTCAGTGCTTGGTGAGGCCGGCAGTGTCATTATGTAACGGAGTCAGGTGCGCAGAGGGGGGCATTCCCCTGTTCCTGGAGATGCATGCCTTTCCTGAAGGGGAGGATTCTGCAGCAAGCCATGTTGTCACCAGAAGTGTATCCGTTTGTGTTCTTCCCTGCTGGGTCTGGAGCAGAAGGGAGACAGTGTCACCTGTCATTGGGCACACTCCGTGGACAGTTGCCAGAGTGGCCTTGGGGCATGCTGTAATTATCACAGGGCACACACTCTGGCTAAGGGTGTTTGCCTGGCACAGCTGTGTGGTAAACCAACAAAGATTTTCTTGATAGGAAAGGCTCCTGCCGCCCACCCCCCCGCCCCCAGCCAAGGGAGAAATTACAGAGATTCTCCCATCTCCCAAACAAGCAGGGTGCAATTGGGACAAACTGTGGAGCCTCATCTGTCGGCAGGTGGTGTTCCATCTTGGGTGTGATGTTGAAATTTTCGAGAGCTGAGGTGAGCTGAGCTGAGCTGGTAGACCAGAAGCATCCTGATGAAGGTGAAAAGAAAACTGGGTGTCTGCTCACCTACTTCTTGCAGACAGAGCGCATTTATTCTCTCCAAAAGTCATTTCTGTGTTTCTTTTTTTTTCTCTCTGCAGAGAAATAATACCCGATTTTACCTCTCTAGGTGCTTGGACCTAATGGGGCTCTTGATGTGTTTCTGAACCATTTTATTCTAACTTGGGAGATGCTGAAAAGATCCCCTTTCCACTGGTTGGCATCTCCTTTTCACGTTGTCTGCTCCACCACACCTCTCTCATACGTCATTTTATTTACACAGCATAAATACATTGCATTTTCACTGCAGTCAGAATCTGTTGCCTTAGGCTGGCATTGTGGTGCTGCAGGTTAGGCTGGTACTGAGACACTGGCATCCCATATGGGTGCCGGTTTGAGACCTGGCTACCCCATTTCTGATCCACTTCCCTGCTAATGTGCCTGGGAAAGCAGCAGAGGATGGCCCGCGTGCTTGGGTCCCTGCATCCACCTGGGAGACCTGAAGATGTTCCTGGTGCTTGGCTTCAGTCTGGCCCAACCATAGCTGTTGTGGCTGTTACAATATTCCCCCTCCCCATCTCCCCCTCCCCCAACTGTGCCTTTCAAATAAATAAAAATAAATCTTAAGAAGAAAATCTGGTGGCTTTCTGTGCATTTTCCTCCCCTTTTAAAAAAGTTCTCAATCACTGCCTTTTCCTTTTCTATTATAGAAAACATGGCAAACGTTAATTTTTTTTTTTTAAGATTTATTTATTTATCAGAATGTCAGAGTTAAACACAGAGACAGGTCTTCCATCCACTGGTTCACTCCCTGCCCCAGTTGGCCACAATGGCTGGAGCTGTGCTGATCTGAAGCCAGGAGCCAGGAGCTTCCTCCCAGTCTCCCTTGCAGGTGCAGGGGCCCAAAGTCTTGGGCCATCTTCTACTGCTTTCCCAGGCATTAGCAGAAAGCTGGATCAGAAATGGAGCAGCTGGGGGCCTGGCACTGTGGCTCACTTGGTTAATCCTCCGCCTGCGGCACTGGCATCCCGTATGGGCACTGGATTCTAGTCCCAGTTGCTCCTCTTCCAGTCCAGCTCTCTGCTGTGGCCCGGGAGTGCAGTGGAGGATGGCCCAAGTGCTTGGGCCCTGCACCCCATGGGAGACCAGGAGAAGCACCTGGCTCTGGCTTCGGATCAGTGTGGTGTGCCGGCCGCAGCAGCCATTGGAGGGTGAACCAACAGCAAAGGAAGACGTTTCTCTCTGTCTCTCTCTCTCACTGTCCACTCTGCCTGTCCAAAAAAAAAAAAAAAAAAAAATGCAGTGCCTTTAAGCTGGAGGCAAAAATGCAACGTGCCGTGGGGCCTAGTCCCAACGTAGCCACGTCATGGGTCAGACTCGGTGTTGGGAGCTCCCTGACCAGAATGGCGGTGCGTGCAACCGAGCTTGTCTTTGAGGAACTGCCAGCCAGAATTCCAGGCGATTTCCTGCCACTCTCCGACTCCGTGTCTCGGGAGCTTTCTTAGCATCTCGTAGAGAGAGAGGCTTGTATCCGGTGTGCCTTCTGTATTCCTCTCTGGCACGACACCAGCCAGTCTGCTCCAGGTTTGGGGAATGTGTGATGGGTAAATAGGATGATGCCTGCCAAACAGACTTCCCAAGAAATACAGAACCCTTGGCTTTTGAAGACTGGTTTTAAAGAAAAAAGGAGGCTAATTTAGAAAGCTTTTTGTCTCCCCTTCTTTTAATAAGTAATGGTAGTCTGAATTTCTGTTGGGATGTTATAAGTTAGAACACTATGAATTATTAGTATGTGCTTTTTTAGGATGATGATATGATTATAAATATGAATGGCTGGTTATCACTGGTGGTTTATGCACTCAGGTCACAGCAGGGTATGCGTCCACGATGTGTCGGGGGGAGGTGTAAGGTCACGTGGAATGAAAAGGCAGGCTCACTTGATTCCAGCTTCTTAGAGAAAACCCTTTGATGCGTGTGTCCTGGACATATCCACCTCCCTGGAATGGGTGACGATCACTTGCTCACTTGTAGGCAGCATCCTTGCTGCCAGGGTCTCCTCCTGTTTCCACCTGGCCACGTCGGGCGGGATGCTGTTAACATTGCTGCTCCTGTTTCCCACAAGTTAATCCTCCATATACCATGGTCCAGAGTTAGGTTTAGGCGGTCTGCCTACCGTGTATTTATGTTGCCTGGTTTCTTGGAGGTCTCCCTTTACAAGCTGTGCTATAAGGTGTGTGCAGGGTAGACATGATTTTGGGTTTTCGTGCTAGTCAGTGGACCTTGGGTCACCACTAAATGTCTCTGCGTCTCCGTTTCTTCATTGGTAAAATGGGTTCAAATGCACTTGCCTACCTCGCTCCATGAGGCGATGAGTGAGTGAGTGATCTGAAGACCCAAGAGCACAGCATTGGCCTGTGCTGGCAGACTGTCCACATCCCTTGATAAGCCACTGTTTTGGGGTCATGTGACGTTGAAGCTGCCATTAAGTTGGTTTCTGACCTTGTCTCCTTCCGACAGGAGTAATCACATACTATGCATTTGCTCCATAAATTCCTTCCAGGCTTATTTGTTAGCAAACTCAATAACAATTTGACTCTGTTAGTATTCCATCTTCATTTGTTTTTCTTCTAGTTCTTTGTTTAACTTTTGGTGGATGTAAAATAAGTTACAGTGTTATTTATGGTATTATACCCATATGATTCAAGGGGTTTTTCACAATATATGCATGTCATATATTAAATTATTAAATATTATCAATAATATGTTAAGTTGGTTTATATAGGGACTCACCGATAATATAATAACTCTTCATTTCTCTCTGTCTCAAAATGAAGTGAATAAGGAGCAGGTGTTTGGTCTGGTGGTTAAGATGCCAGTTTGGATGCCTGTGCTCTATAACAGAGTGCATGGGTTCAAGTTCTGGCTTCGGCTCCCACTTCCAAATTCCTGCTGATGTAAACCTTAGGAGGCAGTAGGTGATGGCTCAAGTAATTGGCTTCCTGCTACCCATGTTGGAGACCTGGATTGAATTCCTGGCCCAGCTCTGGCCATTGCAGTCATTTTGGGAATGAACCAGAATGTCTGTCTCTGCCCCTCTCTCTGGCTTTCAAAAAATACATTATTTTAGTAAGCATTTCAAGCCACAGTTTAACAGTGTATTAGTCTCTGGAGAAAAGAAGCCAATAGAAAGGGTCTGTATCTTTGGTACTTTATAGCATACCTGTAATAATACTGGACACATTAAATATCTACACCTACCACCTTTTTTTTTTTTTTTTTTTGGACAGGCAGAGTGGACAGTGAGAGAAAGACAGAGAAAGGTCTTCCTTTTGCCGTTGGTTCACCCTCCAGTGGCCGCTGTGGCCGGCACATCGCGCTGATCCGATGGCAGGAGCCAGGTGCTTCTCCTGGTCTCCCATGGGGTGCAGGGCCCAAGCACTTGGGCCATCCTCCACTGCACTCCCGGGCCATAGCAGAGAGCTGGCCTGGAAGAGGGGCAACCAGGACAGAATCCGGCGCCCCGACCAGGACTAGAACCTGGTGTGCCAGCGCTGCAGGCGGAGGATTAGCCTATTGAGCCGCGGCACCGACCACCTACCACCTTAAAAGCTTTGCTTGTCTAAATGATTTCTTTAAACAAATATTTTAGCTGTAATTAAGAATTAAATATGGAGCCATTTGGGAAAGAAAAATATCGCAAGAAGAATTTTTCATAATCTATGAAAATAGAACAATTTCCGTCATCTGTCTTTGAAAGGAATAGTGGAGCTTGAGGCAAAAGCCTGTGTCAGCCTTTGTCCTCATTCTCTGCAGGGCGGTGCTGGTCAGCAGGGTGAGGCACGTGCAGCTTAGACCAGAAGGACCCTGAGCTTGCAGGTGCATTGGTTCTTTGGCAGAGAAATCGGTGCATGAGTAGAAGAAACCTTGCTGATGACCCATTTTCCTTTGAGTAAATGTTAGATACTGGGAAAAATTAATAAGTTTAATACAAAGTTCCTTTTTATACTGATAGAAAAATGTTTCTTAGTATACAAAAGGTAAATAGTGATTGACCAAGAAATGTCCAGTTAGGGTCTGCCTGGAAAAGTGATACAAGAAATAGTAATATAGTGTCCCAAACACTGGGTAGGGGGGGTGGGCATTTCGCACAGTGGTTAAGTCACTGATGGGGTGTGTTCATCACATACAAGAGTGCCTGGTCTGAGTGTTGCTCCCTCTACTACCTGTCCAGCTTCCTGGCACTGTGTACCCTGGGAAGCAGCAGTTGATGGCCCCAGTACTTGGTGCCCTGCCGCTCACTGGGGAGACCCAGGTTGAGTTAGAGGCTCCTGACTTCAGCCTGGCCCATCCCTGGCCATTGTGGGCATTTGGGAACTGTTCCAGGGAATGAATGACCTCACTCTGTCTCACTGATGTTTAAATAAAATGAAAATAAATCAATCAAATTTTTAAGAAAATGTCTTAATGTATAAAACGAATAATATATGGATTTGGGGTCAAATTCAAATAATATTTCTCTAATTTTTAAGGGAAAATGAATAAGTTAAGATAATTCAGTGAACTAAACACCACTTTTAGCAGACTGCTAATTCTTATTGAAATGGCTTTTAGAGCTTGCTTCCACCATCATTTTATGTCTCTGAGACAACCTGGAAAATTTTTCTGTTAATGCCAGATTTAACAAAATATTTTGATAGTCTCAAGGGAGAGGTATAGTGTTTACTCTAAATAGATCTTTTGTATTCTAAGCGTTAAAAAAATATTATTTACTGAAAGTGTGGAGAGGGGAGCTCCCACTCGCTGCTTCACTCCCCAAATACCCAAAACTGCAGTGGCTGGGCCAGGCCGAAGCCAGGAGTTGGGTACTCCATCTAGGTCTTCTCGTGGGTGGCAGGGACCTAAGTACTCAAGCCTTCACTGCTGCTTTCCAGGGTCTGCATAGCAGGAAACTGGAGACAGGCTACAAAGCCAGGCTCACCAAAAAGGGATGCAGGCATTTTTTAAAAAAGATTTATTTATTTTTTACTTGAGAGAGTTACAGAGAGAGAGAGAGAGAGAGAGAGAGAGAGAGAGGTGTCTTCCATCCGATGGTTCACTCCCCAGTTGGCCGCAATGGCCAGAACTGTGCCGATCCGAAGCCAGGAGCTTCTTCCGGGTCTCCCACGTGGGTGCAGGAGCCCAGGGACTTGGGCCATTTTCTACTGCTTTCCCAGGCCATAGCAGGAGAGCTGGATCGGAAGTGGAGCAGCCGGGACTCGAACTGGTGCCCATATGGGATGCCGGTGCTTCAGGCCAGGGCGTTAACCAGCTGCGCCACAGCACTGGCCCCAGGGATGCAGGCATTTTAACAGGTGTCTTAATTGCTAGGCAAATCTTTTTTTTAAAGTTTTTTTTTTTTTTTAATTTATTTATTTGAAAGAGTTACAGAGAGAGGTAGAGACAGAGATCTTCCACCTGCTAGTTCACTCCCCAGATGGCTGCAACTGCTGGAGCTGCGCTGATCCGAAGCCAGGAGCCAGGAGCTTCGGAATTCCAGGTCTCCCACGCGGGTGCAGGGGCGCAAGGACTTGAGCCATCCTCTACTGCTTTCCCAGGCCATAGCAGAGAGCTAGATGGGAAGTGGAGCAGCTGGGACTAGAATTGGTGCCCATATGGGATGCCGGCACTTCAGGCCAGGGCTTTGACCAGCTGTGCCACAACGCTGGTCCTGCCAAAGTTGACTTTTTAGAATGACCTCTTGTGTTTGGTGACACAATCCTGAGGAGGATAGCTCAATGATGTTATTTGAGATGTAAAGTGGTAATAACCAGCAGTGAAGCAGAATTTTTGTGGAATCTCCAAATCTGGCTAACGTAGTGTGCGTGGGTGTGTGTGTGTGTGAGAAAAAATGGGAAAGAGGGAGAGATCCTGATTTAGTTTTAGTTTTGGCTTGAGCCTTAGGGATTTAGCATCTCAATTTCCATGAGATGATTTTTTTTTTTTTTACTTCCCAGCAAATGAGACCTCTCTTGTGCATGCCTGTTATGAAAAATGTACTCTAACACAGAAGATCCTTGAGTGAACTTCACTGAAATTTTATATTTTAACATTATTTATTTACTTATTTGAAAATCAAAGATTGACCAGAATCTTTATTACCTGGTTTACTCCCCAGATTTGTCCAACAGCTGGGGCTGGACCAGTCCTAGCCACGAGCCCAGATCTCTGGGTCTCCCACATGGGGGCCAGGGACCAAGTATTTGAGCCATCACCTGCTGCCTCCAGTATGTGCATTAACAGGAAGCTCATACCACGATGGGAACCAGGACTTGAACCCAGGCTCTCTGACTGGGGATACGGGCATCCCAAACACTCACCCCATAACATTTTAAATAATATTGCTTCTTGATTGTTTGAGTCATCAGCTGTTATTTGGATTGACAATAATTGGTGGGACCTATTGTGCCAGATACGAAGCAGAATGCCAACACTTTTCTTAAGTCATTTATTTAATTCTGACCTAAATCCTATAAAACAAGGAAGGACCTTATTCTCTCCTTTTTCTAAGTGAAGAAACTCCAGTGTTGAGCAGTTGAACCGCTAGTTGTGGACATAGAGATGACAGTGGGCAGGGATACAACTTGGATCTCTTGATTCTGAGTTTGTGCTTTCGAGTATACATTGTGGTACCTTCTCATACAGAGCTGCTTGGGTGTCAGAGCATTGAAAATAGCATTTAACATAAGGATAACTTTAGTTGGAACATGATAAGAACATCGTAAGTCTGTGGTTTTCTTTTTTTCTAGATTAGTGATTTTTTCCCAAAATTATTTATTTCCTTGAGCATCAGAAAAGAACTGGAGAACTAGAGGGAGAGTTCTATCATCTGCTGGTTCGCTCCCCAAATACCAGCAAAGGTTGGAGCTGCGATCTAAGTCTCCTTGTTGATAGGAGGAACTCAGCCTCAAGAGCCGTCACTGCTGCCTTCTAAAG
The DNA here is from genome assembly GCF_051225735.1 of Oryctolagus cuniculus. Lineage (NCBI taxonomy): Eukaryota > Metazoa > Chordata > Mammalia > Lagomorpha > Leporidae > Oryctolagus > Oryctolagus cuniculus. Next base: position 147,059,726 of record NC_142869.1, on the reverse strand, counting down.
TCTGCATGAGCAGGAAACTGGAGTTGGAACCAGAGCTGGGAGACTCTCCTGGGCACTGTGGTGGGAAGTGGTTTGTAAGCGGAGGACATTTAGACTTCTGTCTCTTTAGATAAAGGAACATTTTCTTAAACTCTTGCTTCTGCCCTACACCCAGATACCTAAGGTATCGATGGAATGAACATTTTATTTTCCAGAATAATACATGGGGCAAAAACATAATCAAGTTAAATAGGTAAATAGATATCAAAGAAGCTTATTTTATCATGTAATCCTGAGAGAGAGAGGGAGCGAGAGCACGTGTGCAAGAGAAAGCGAGCAAGAGAGCGCAGACTTGAAAGAGTACCAGATTCTCCTACCACTCTGAATTTGAAACAGCTGGAGTGAATTCAGTGAGGCGGGCTCACTTCTGAAAGCGAGGGCTACAGAAAGTTAAAAGACTCCTGGCTTGGTGCTGAGGTCACCTGCTTCGTAGCAGACTAAAATAGAAGACTCTAAGTGTTAAAGAATTCATTCTGCCTTCCCAGTGCTTTCGTAGCTTTATTTTTAGACCTGTGCTGCCAGCACTTTGGGAGCGTTGTTTGCCCTCATGCGCTCGCTCAGTCACGCTCGCTTCCCTGACAGGTGAGGGAGACTTGCAAGCCAGTCACCTGGCATCAGCCATCCTTGGTGTGGCTGCCCCTGGGGACCCCTGAGCTCAGAAAACAGATTCCCTGTCTACTGCCTGTTAACGTGTACTAGCTTCTTTCTAAAGGCCCATCAGTCAGAATGAAAGGGTGTCAGATAGAATGGTAGAAAACATTTAATAAGAAATGAATTTGCTATAAGAGTGATAGAAAATATTTAATAAAATATGGATTTGGTAAACCACTATGATGGATTCATTCGCAGGGAATGGATGAGAAGGTATGTTTGAGGGCCTCCCTTAATAACCCAAGCTGCTGTCCTAAGAGTCCCAGATCATATTAGCAGACCAGTGTTTTGGTGATCACATTTTTATTTTTGAAATTGTGTAGGTGTGTTTACTTACATTTCTGATGAAATTAGAGAAACGACTATTTTGAGATTCATCTCGAGCATGCTGTTAACTCAGAAGAAAAGCAAGTGTTGTAATTTAAAAGGTCATGTTAAGAGTCACAGTTTCCAAAACTCAAAGACTGAAAACCAGGAGACAGTAGTGAGCAGAAGAGACCTCCGACATTGGCTTTTTCAAGAACTGTCCCCATTTATGTTGTCCACCAGAATTGGGAGAGAACAGTGGTTTTCTATCACATGTACACTTGGAATTGCCAGGTTAATTTGGAGAAATCACCAGTGCCATGGCCTTACCCAGGAGATTATGATAATTGGCTTGGTATTAGTATAAAAACAAAACAAAACAACCTCCCCAGATGATGTTACTGTGTGCTCAGGGTGGAGAGCCACTGGGTCAGAGAACCCAGCAGTAGGAATGGCTTCTGTTTGTGGCCAGTACTGGCTTCATCTAGGGCTCTGCACTTTGTTTTTTCATATTTCAATTTCTTGTGTTAAGAGGCTGTTAGGAGAAAAGCAGAAATCAGTATTTTTCAATATACGAGCAGTAATTTATCACAGTAAGTCAAGTAACTGTCATTACCTGATAGTCTACGCACAATTGCCAGTTATGTTGAGTACCTACGATGTGCAAGGCACTGATGGAGAGTCTAAGGGGTGTGACTTATTTATTCTCAAGGAGTTTCTATGTGGGGAACAGACAGGCATGTGCAGGGGTGCTATAGTGAATGCAGAACGAGTTTTGGCTTGCATGCTCAGGCAGTCAGGCTTTAGAGTGGGGGTGACATTTGCACAGTTTCCAGGTTCTTGGTTTGCTTTACTCCCCATCACAGCTTTGAGCATTCATTCTCTTTGAAGCTCTGTGGGTAGCTGCAAAGTAGCTGTCTGGTTTTCTCCCCATACATAAATATTCCTCATTAAATCACTGTCTCGGGACCATCTTTAATTAGCTGATCATCCTGTGGTACTACTGCCTGGTACTTGCATAAGGATGTTTGTATCAACCAGGTTAACTTTTGATTTGACTTTAGAAAAAATGACTAGGATTTAGGTGCAAGCACAGTAGGTAGTGGGTTGGATTTTCCAGCTTGAGGTCAGAAAGAAGAAAATATTTAACAAAAGTAGAGTCTACACCTTGATTGCAAAAAGAAGGAACACTGTTTCAGCTTCGGCAAAGTCTATTCATCTAAATGCATTTTTCTTATGTTCACAACTTCCTTCTGGTGCTAATTGCTCTTCTGTAGTAAAAAGTAAGATTGAAGAGTTCCCAGTATCACATACTAGTAAAACATCTCATCAGGATTCAAGCATCATCCAGCAGCTTGCCTGATCTCAGAAGCAATGTTCTTTTCACTCTGCTGTGCTTCCTTATATAAAGGAATAATGAAAAGAGAAAAAGTCTCGGAGATGGAAAACTGGGATTGTCAATCCCCAAAGTGGATGTCATCCTGATGGAAGTAGAGGGAGCCACTGAGCATTTTTGAAAGGGGAATGTATTTTAGAAGCCTAATCTCGACAGGTATGAGGTATATCAGTTCAATAAAAAATTTGATTTATTCAAAAGCTGTTTATCGAAGGTGAACTATATTCTACACAGTCTCTAGTTCCTGGGCATGAGGTTTCATTGATGAGTGCTTGTCATTGAGAACTCTTTGTGAGATGTGCTTTGCTACAAACTTTGAGGATAAAACCACAGCATCTTCCCTTCATATGTCATGTTTAAGCAGCCTGTTGAATAACTGGGTCCTAATTGGGATCTTTCTTTGCTTAATTGTGACATTGATGGATTCCAGAGGGAGAAGACTCCCCAGGGACCACTGAGGCTTTTGTTGTAGCCCACATGGTCTCAACTCAAGGGGATGAAGGGATGGGATGGAAGGATGGAAAGAAGAAATAATGGAAAGGGAGAATGGGTAGAATTTGGTTATATGATAGAAATGAAAGAGATAGGAACAGTCATACGTAGTGGCAAAAGAATTGATCCAGGTGAACTTTCTTATTTTTTATTTATTTATTTTTTATTTTTGACAGGCAGAGTGGACACAGAGAGAGAGAGAGACGAGAGAAAGGTCTTCCTCTTGCCGTTGGTTCACCTTCCAATGGCTGCCACGGCCGGCGCACTGCGCTGATCCGATGGCAGGAGCCAAGTGCAGGGTCCAAGGACTTGGGCCATCCTCCACTGCACTCGCAGGCCATAGCAGAGAGCTGGCCTGGAAGAGGGGCAACCGGGACAGAATCCGGTGCCCCGACCAGGACTAGAACCTGGTGTGCCGGCGCCGCAAGGTGGAGGATTAGCCTATTGAGCCATGGCGCCGGCCCCAGGTGAACTTTCTATTGCCTATCGACTCCAATAAAGCTGCCCCCATGGAGAGCTGTGTTCGTTTTAGATGTTGTCTGCTGTGAGAATCTCCCTTTTGTGTTGTTTTTTGTCTGTGCTCTTTGAACCTTTATGTTTGTTTCACACAGATTTCTTAAAACTACTGTACATGGGATACTGTAGTATCCCTGTGTTCCAGATATGATTGATTTTTACTCTAAGTGTGGAAATAAGTTCATTCACAGCACAGAACATCCTGTTTATGAAACTTGATATGTAAGACTATGAAAGATACCACTTTTGGCACGTTTCCTTATATCTTCAAAGAGAATTCACATTTTGAGAGATGATGGGAGGGATTATATAGTAGAAAGAACAACAGATTATTAAACTAAGTGGTACTATTCTTGTTTGTGGTAAAGAGAATGTAAGCTATCCACCAGATCTGACCTACAGGTGATTTGAACTGACTGGATGACCAACAGTCCTTGGAGAGTATTTATCTATCATTAAGTGTCAATATTATGGCTAGAGCAACAACTAAAATTGACCTCATGAAGCACAAGAGCGTTTCCTGGGCTTCCTAAATACTGTGCTCCAACTCAAAATGTGAACTGAGCTGCTGAACAGGGGAGGGGCTAGGAATTGTCTGCCGTGAATTCTCAAAACCTTATCTGTGCCAAGCATAAGCTATAGAGTGAATGTATGTGGTCTTACTTGCCGTGCTTGTTCCTGTTTTTCATCTGTATGTTATTGTTGCTACTGATAAATATATTTGAAATTCACCAGCATTTTTGTTCATGGGAACTTTTTCCTTCAAATATATTTTTGATGATCAAATGTCATTATGAAGAGAGAGAGGGAGGGAGAGGAAGAGTGAGAGCAAGCCAGCTCTTTTCTGTTGGTTCATTGTCCAGGTGTCCACAACGGCCTACCTGGGCTGGAGCTAGAGTCAGCTTCCAGGAACATGATTGGGTCTTCCACAAGGGTGGCCTAAAACAAGTTACTTGAGTCATCCCTGCTGTCTCCCAGCTCTGCATTAGCAGGAAGCTACAGTCAGGAGCATGAACTGAGGTCCCAGGCTCCATATAGGAGTCCTATGTGCTCTCAAATATCTTGTATTTCTAAAGATCAAAGGTCAATATCATTATTAAAAGTAATCTTCACTCAATTGTTTTAGCAAGCATTGATCTTATTAGTCATTTTTGTGTACAATGCACAGATTTTCAAAAAAGTCACTTAATAAGTATTAAATAGCAATAATCTTCCGATATTGGGAGATACAGGAGATTATGTTTTATAGATGTATAGAAATATTAAGAAATATTTGGTGCTGTCATATCTTTCTTTAGTGACGTGAAAAACTAACACAAGTAAAGGGGCTCAAAGGCGGATGTCAAGTCCATTTCCCATTGCCTCCGAATGTCCAGTCTATTTTCATAGTTCTGGCAATGTGAGCTCACACATTGAGCATGCAGCTAGTGTGTCTGTTCTTGTGGTAATACTGCTTAGAATTTAGCAGAGTTAAAGACAACTGTGTGGCAGAGCTTAAATTAACAACTGCCTATCACATTCTTTGGATAGAAAATTTTTCCCACTGTAGATCTGCCTTATTGGTCTCCTTATGATATTTGTAGAGGGGCAGTAAATAGAATATTTGATTGTTGGGCTAGGTTTTATATATGTAGATATATCATCTGAATTTACTGAAGCATACTACTGATTCATTATAATTATAGAGCACTAATTTTTTGCTAGAAATGATCCGGATAAAGTGGGAAAGAAAGTGGGAAGTCTAAAAGTTGAGAACTACTGAAACATGAAAAAAGATTCCTGGATTAAAGTAGATAAGAACTCATTCATAAAGAGCAATAAAGTGAACACCAAAGTGTGATTTCTGAGCCAGGGCTACTACTACAAGATGAGGCATCTTTTCCTCCTCCCATGTAGCACAGGCATCTGAACTGTAAACCTGAAGTTGGGAAGTGTAAGGATATGGTTCTCTCTGGTGATGGTTGGACAACGCCTTCTAAAGAGACACCATTCAAACTAGAATGACCACAGTGGGAAAGTAGTTCCAACTGCATAGCTATGATGATTTGCACCATGTAATACATAAGCGCACACTAAGTCATGTTCCTGGGAATCCTCCTGAGTTCCACAGACAGCATTTCTGTTGGCCCCCGAGCCACAGTATGAATTCCTGGATTTTGTCTTTTATCTCCCTAGCTACTAGCTAGGAACAATATGAAGCTATAGCTAGCTGTAGAACTAACCGATGAACAATACCAGAGATTGTTGTAATGTTTTTACTTAGAAGTAATTTCCCCCAGCTTTGGAATATGGTTCTGTTTTTATAAATTTGTCTTATATTTGTATCTTAACTTAGAGATCTATTTTTAAAACCTTAATTTTATGTCATTCTGGACCATTCTGTTATACTTTTTTGATACATTGAATGCATATGTTTAAATAGAGAGTGTTCTAATGGAGTATTATTTTCTTGTTACTGTTGTCTTAGGCATCCATTTTCACTTTCAAATTGAGAGCAGTTCTTGCACAATGATCACATTTTATGTCCAGAACCCCCAAGAGCAGTGACTGACTAGAAAATTTACAGTATTCCTCTTTACAGAGGATCATAAACTTAATAGAACCTTATCTAATCAATTCTTAATTTAATCAAGTTTTAAAACCATCCACACAAATGAGAGTAACTCTCAAAATCAGCTAAGTCAGGAAAGAATCTTGCATTCCTTGAATTCCTTTGTTTAAATCCCTGCTGGGTGTCCCAAATAAATATAGATTTAGTATTTGATTGACAGTAACACATGTTGAAACCTAATCCTAAATTCTCAGTGCTCGGATGGACCATATTTGGCAACTCATGGCTCCCTGTGGACTCACTGATCCAGCAAAAAATATCTTTTCTGTTGACTACAGAGTGATACTGCCTGAGACACAGGGCCCAGGTTGTGGTTTTCGTTTTACAGTTGAAAAAATAATAGGTTATAACATGATGAGGTGATTTGAAAAGTTATGAAGTGGTGCTAAGTGTGGTATTAGTGTGAACTTCTGTACTGTATAGGAAAGCAAATTTGCAAGATGGGTAGCTGAATGCATTCCTCTATCATTGAACTTGATCTCCGTTTAAGCCTTTGTCAACAGTGATAATAGCAAACTTTTAACAATTAACCTTTACCAATTTAAGAGTTATTCTCCCGATTCAGAGCTGGCAGTTAATATGTGGGAAAGGCCTGGCTGGTGCTGAGCTTTGCAGAGGAAGGGGTCATGTGACAGACATCCTCTGAAATGAAGCTGATCTGTTCTGCCTGTTGTCCCTGCTGGAGCTCCGTAGCTATCCATGTTCCTGCCAGGCCCTCTAGGCTGCACCTGTCATTCTGTGTCCTCCTCTGGCCCACCCGGAGGCCCTTTCAGGTCACTGGCCCCTGTCTGCCGCTTCCAGGTCTCTTTTTGGCTGGGGTTTCAAGATCTTATTTAGAAAGTTCCATCCAAGTGACAGCCTGCTCTGTGTCTTTTGGCGTCTTTCTTGGGTTGCCGATTTAGTTTTAGTGATTGGGGGTGTTCTAAGCAAACTATAATTAATTTTACCCATTTGTACTGATTGAAAACTCTTCAGTTGTAGAATTGCTTGATAAGTTTTTGACATAGAGTTTGAATATTTACTTTGCTGCTATATCTAGTAAGGGAGTGTGGTTGGATTTGAGTGCTTTGGAAGGTCAAATAGTCTTAAAATGGTCTTGAAATTTTTTCTATATATGTTAGAAAAATACTTTTTTTAAAAAAAAGATAATACTGTTTTTTAAAAAAGCTTTCTCCTGGAAAGTACTGGAATAATAGACGTTGTCAGCCTTGTGAGGAGATTGAAGAGGACACGTGGATTGCTTGCTCAGCATTATTCAAATCTTCCTGTGCTATGTGGCTTCCATAAGGGGTTGATGGGTCCTGAACCATCTGAATCAGTGCAACACCTTTCTCTAGATACTAGTGAGATCCAGGTTGGCCTAGAAGGAAGTCCAGAACCATTGTTCAATAAACAGGCAAGGGAATATTGCTCTGGGATATAGATACAAAGTTTGGAATTGCTGTGCTGATGTGTTAGCAGAGAAGGGAATAATATGAAAAATAGCTGCAGAGAAAGAAAACTGGAGTCCTAATTAAATTACACTTGAAAGTCCACCCTACTTTAGAAATTTTACAAGTGAGCCAAAAATAATTCCATTAATTGTGTAAGCAGTTTGAGTTATTTCTCTCTGACTACCAAAAAAAATGGCACTGGGGCAGGTGTTTGGTGCAGTAGGTAAGCTACCACTTGGGTTGTCTGCATCCCGTATGGGATTGTCTGAGTTTGAGTCCTGGCTGTGCTCTCAACTCTATATTCCTGCTAATGTGCACCCTGGGAGGCAGCAGGTGAGGGCTCAAGTATTTGTGTCCTTTACACCTACCTGGGAGACATAGATGGAATTCTCAGCTCCTGGCGTCAGTCCTGGCCCAGCTGCCTGATGGGAGTTCTGTGTCTGTCTGTTGGTTTGTCTTTGTCTGTCTCTTTCTCTCTTCCTTTCAAGCAAATAAATAAAAGAAATTCTAACTAATACAAAGTTACACTTGTTGACATTTCTCAAATATATTAGCTCCAGGATCTTTCTTTGATAAGAGTCTTGTCATCATTGCAATTGCAGACTGAACATCTTGACTTCGATATCAACAAGATGTGTTTAACCAGTTCAAAGTTAGTGTATTTTTCAGTCCCGTCCTCTCTCATCTCAGCTTTCTCTCTCCTTCCTTTTCTTTGTCTTCCTGTGTATTCTAAGTGGAATCTTCAGAATCAATCCAGTACCTCCCCCTTTTATGCTCTCCCATCCCCTTTCCATCCAAATCTAATTGGCCACCATGTCTTTTCTGGCCCCATTGCTGTTTGGCTTAGCTCAAGCTTTTGCCTCTTGTTAACTCAGTTATGAAATTTCATTATAAATAACCACATGTTCATGTTCTGCCTCCCAACCCCAGTGATTTGTCCTCTGTATTGCAGTTTTGTGTCTTAAAAACAAGCAAATAGGAACAAATTGTGATCATGTCTCTCCATTATTTAAAAGAATTTCGTTGGACTCATCGCATGTGGGATCATATTTAGAGTCTTCAGACTCTACTTTTTTCATTTTAAAAAGATTTTAACAGACATTAAAATTGTACATATTTATGGGGCAGTATGTGAAGTGTCATTACATGTATATCTTGTATAATAGCCAGTCAGGGTAAATACATTTATCCCTTCAAACATTTAACTTTTCTTTTTAGTGAAAACATCCAAAATTCTATCTTCTGGTTTTTAAAATAAAGAAATACAAAGTATCTTAGCCTTAGCTTCTTCACTTAACAAAGTGACCTCCAGTTGCCATTGCCAGTGACAAGATTTTATACTTTTGATGGCTGAATAGTATTCTGTTGTGTATGTGTAACACATCTTCTTCATCCATTCATTACAAGCTTCTGCTTGTGACACTGACATCCAGTTTCAGAGTGCTGTTCTGAGTCCCAGCTGCTCTGCTTCTGATCTAGCTCCCTGCTAGTGCTCCTGGGAAAGCAGAAGATGGTGCCAGTGCTTGGGCCCCTGCTACCTATATGGGAGATCTGGATGGAGTCCTGGCTCCTGGCTTTGGCCTGGCCCAGCCTTGGCTGTTAAGGACATTTGTGGAGTGAACCAGTGGATGGAAAATCTGTTTTGTTCTCCCTCTGTCTCTCTGTTGCTGGGTCTTTCAAATACAAATAAATAAATCAATCATAAAAACCCCACAAAATTGTCGTTAACTCAATAGAGATAGTGACTTTCCTGAGGCTAAAATTTTTATTTCATTATATTAGCCACAAGCCAGCCAGATGTTGTGAATATTTGTGTATGTGTTTGTGTGTGGGGTGTGTGTGTGTGTGTGTGTCAGATTTGAATTGTGACATAAAGGTAGATTCTGTTCTCCATTAGAGTTGTTTGTGATTAAATGAAAGAGGGAGAGAACAGAAGGACGATCATAAGAAGGATGGGAAGAAGGAGGGACATAGAAGAAGAGAGAAATTGTGGTGGTAATGTACTGGGTCCTCACTTAGAAATGAGTGCAGTGGCTGTAAGGGGACATTGTTTGATTTGTCATGTCTACCAGCAGCCTTTTAGGTCTCTGGTTATTGTAATGTGAGTGCACCACACGCACAACCACAGTTGCATATATTTACTCAGCATATCATCAGAATTAAAATAGTACAAACTCATTCTCTGATATGAAGTCTTTTCTTTGGACCAGTTTTCCAGATGGGATGATGTTGTTTGTCTTGAATGTGGCAGAGAAGTTAGAGAGGAGCACGTTGGCTGGTTTGCTGCAATAAAAATCACAAAGCGATAGCGACCATTCGCTCCCAGCTGCGTTCTTTCCGCCTCATTCTGTTGGTCTCTGTCCTTCCTGTTGGGATTGAGGCTCGAAAGCTATCGTTTCCTTTCTTGTGCATTACTCGTTGTGGTTCAGCTTCAGTCTTCTGCAGTCTACGTGGTTAAGAAATGACTTCAGCACTAGATGTTGAGGTCAAAGAGTGATTGGTGCAGCCTTCCTGTGAGGCCTCCTCCTTGGCCCCCTTCAGTACTTGTCTGATCTTGTCCCACAGGTACCTCTACCAGAGCCCCTAACACATTCATGACCATGGTGGTTGGCTGTTTGATCTCTACCTCCCTGCTGTCTTTCCCTCCTTTTATCATCTAATAAAAGCCACCGTTGTCTTTCATGTAAAGCTTGACCCCACTCCCGTGCTAGTTTGGTTAAGTCTGCTTTTACCATCTCTGAGCCTCGTCTTTGTAACACTGGCTGTCACGTTGCAGGGTGTAGGGATGATTACATGAGATTGTATATGCTTAGCACATCCTCTAATATGACGGTGTATGCCTAATAAGTTTGGCTGTCAGAGGAATTTAATTGCCTCCTCTATACTAATAAGGTTCTTTGTGCAAATACCTCATTAAACACTTGTTGCTGTGAATGATAATCACTGGTTTGCCTTTGTGTTTCTCCACTAGTTTGTGTGCTCTGTCAGCACGGATCTCTACATTTTCAAATGCTCAGTTTGAGGTAGAATTAATATTTTTCTTAAGATTAAACACTTGCAGGGTGGGCATTTGGGCTTGCTGTTGGGATGCTGGGTGGGATACCTGCATCTCACATCTCAGAGTGTCTGGGTTTGATCTTAGCTCTGCTCCTGACTCCAGCTCCCTGATGGTGCAGATCCAAGGAGGTAACAATAATGACTCAAGTGGTTGGATCCCTGCCACCCATGTGGGAGACCTGAATTTAGTTCCTGGCTCCTGGCTTCATCTCCTAGCTGGGACCATTGTGATGTTTTGGGGGTGGGCAGATGATGGGAGTATGCTCTCTTTCTGGCTCTGGGACAAGGATGCAATGCATGCAATTTGAAGAATTCAAGCTGTACGACTTCAAAAAGAAAAGCACTTAAGTTCACAGTGTCAGAAACTGGTTAGAGGGGCCAGTGTTGTGGTGCAGGGGATTAATCCGCCACTTGAAACACTGGCATCGCGCATCTGAGTGCAGGTTTCATTCTTGGTTGCTCCACTTCTGATCCATCTCCCGGCTAATCCTCCTGGGAAGGTAATGGGGGATGGCCCAAGTATTTGGGCCCGTGCCACTGATGTGGGAGACCTGGATGGAGTTCCTGGCTCCTGGCTTCAACCTGGACCAGCCTTAGCTGTTGCAGCTATTTGAGTGACAGCCATCTGTTACTCTGCCTTTCAGCTAACTAACAAATCTTAAAAGAGATTTGGCATTTTCAGCACACTTGGTAAAGTGATAAGTATAAATACACAACCGATCAAAAAGATAGGGTATGTGTCGATGAGATTTCACAAATAAGACCAGTGTAAGCAAATAATGAAGAATAGAATTAAAAGGGAGAGAATGATCCTGCGGGGGAAACAGGACACACAGCAGACTCACAGAATGGCAGCACTCCTGCCTCAGAATCAACCCTTGGGACATTCGGATCTGGCTAAAAGGTCCATGAGAGTCTCACAGGCATGGAAAGCCATGACACGGTGGCAAAAAACAATCTAAATGAAAGATCCTGGTGAACAAGACCCCAGCAGAAGGAACAGGCCATCAAGGAGAGAGACGCCTTTCTCTGAAAGGAGGAAGGAACCTCCGCTGTGATACAGCCTTGACTAAACAAGTTCAGAGTCGGTGAACTCAAGGGGCTTCCATAGACTAGACAGCTCATAGCAAGAGTCTCGGGTGATTGCTGACATCATAAATAAGAGTGCCAATTGTTAAATCAACAACGGGAGTCACTGGGTACAGGCTCCCCACGTAGGATCTCTGTCCTTAATGTGTTCTACTATGAAACTTAACACTACTAGTCGAACAATACCCTATACCTTGTGTGGTTGTGTGAGTGCAGCCTGTTGAAATCCTTGCTTAGTATATACTAAGTTGATCTTCAGTATATGAAGGTAATTGAAAGTGAAACTCGATGAAGGGCGGGATGGGAGAGGGAGTGGGAGAGGGGAGGGCCACGGGAGGGAGGGAGGGAGGGAGGTTGTGTGTGGGGGGGAAGCCACAACAATACAAAAGTTGCACTTTGTAAATTCACATTTATTAAATAAAAAAAAACTATATAACAAAAAAGAAAAAATAAGAACTTAATACTTTACCCTTTTAGTATTTTTTATGTTCTACTTAAAACTATTGATTGAACTCTGTAATTAATACACAGTTACTCTTAGGTGTTTAATTAATGCTATAACTAGTACTCAAATAGTATTTTACACTTTGTGTTTCTGTGTGGATGCAAACTGTTGAAATCTTTACTTAATATATGCTAAATTGATCTTCTGTATATAAAGATAATTGAAAATTAATCTTGATGTGAATGGAAGGGGAGAGGGAGTGGGAGAGGGGAGTGTTGTGGGTGGGAGGGAAGTTATGGGGGGGGAGTTATTGTAATCCATAAGCTGTACTTTGGAAATTTATGTTCATTAAATAAAATAAAATAAAAAAAATGGAGAGAGGGGGGAAGAAAAATTAAAAGCAATTTCCCACCTTGGCACCTCTATGCTAAAATACATTTTTGCTTTAAAACTTTAAAAAAAAAGAGATTAGGCATTTTAATCTTTAGTTGGAATTTTATCAGACTTTTGTTTTCAGTGAAGAAATATGAATTGAGTTGATCATACTGTCTGGTATCAGTTATGGGGTTGTCAAATTCTATGACCCAGAAATGCTTGCTTGCTTTTATGTAGATTATGTTGCCAATCTGAAGTACCGTCATTTTGATATTTTGAATAGCAGTTTAGAATTTGTTGTTAAAATCGTTAGCTGTCCTTACTATTTGGATTCAGGAAACAGCAGGCCACTGCCAGGAAAGCTAAGCTTAAATTTACAATTTAACAGAAAAGTGTGTAGACAGTGAATTGAAGCAAAGGGCAGTATTACAGACTGAGGAATAGCTATTCTGATATAAAGAAGTTGGGAGTACCAGAACTCCCCAGGACAGATATATATTGTGTACCCCCAAAGTGGGAATCAGCCTGGAGAGTCAGATGGTAAGAGACTCTGGTTGACTTAAGAGGATCCAGATGTTCCTCATCACCTTTAAGATCTAGATTTGGAACCTATGTGACTATATCCAGAACTCTGCATTATTTATACATTACACAAAGCTTGAAAGAAAAGCTTAGCAGATAAAGGACCTACATGGCAGTTGAAATTGTAAATTTTTAAAGGATATTTTCAGTTTTATTTCCAATTTTTGTCGGAAAGGCAGAGAAAGGGAGAGAGAGCCAGAGAAACAACACTAGCTCTTGATGATTAACTCTTCAAGTGCCTGCAACAACTGGAACTGAAACTCAGAGGCAGGAGCTCAAGTCAGTCCAGGTCTCCCATGTGGATGGCAGGAATCTAACCACTTAAGCCATCACTGCTGCCTCCTAGGGGCTGCGTTGGCTGGAAGCTGGAGACAGGAGCCTCAGCTGAGTATCTGATGTGGGATGCAGGTGTCTTAACCACTAGGCCTAATGTTCACACTGAGAAGGTAATTTCAGCTCAGGAAAAAAAAATGGCACTAAACCTTGAGGTTGATTTAAGGCGTTAAGGGCTGAGTATTTATATCTTGAATTATACAGAGAAAGATGTTATCTAATAATTACTAAACGTTGTAAAATATGTTCAAAAGCACGAGTAATTCTGTAATGCTAAAAAGAGGAAATGATGGAGAGCATTGCATCTGTAGTTTTCTTAACACCTCTATCACCTCCCATAAGTGTATCAAATAAATGCTGGGAATGTATTTTATTCCCACTTTATTATTTTTTTTACATGGAATGACTGAGATTTGTAGTAATTAAATGACTTATCTGCTTGTCTCCAATTACTGTGTTGTTTAGCTATAAAATATTTCTGTCGGCTGAGATATGTAGTACTAAACATTGACCACAATCTGAAGTATTATATTACAATGGTAAATAGACATGCATACTATTCTAACTTCCTTCAGACAGTTAATTGTACTCAAATAGCCTATTTGTACTCATGAACAACATAACATCCTATGCAGTTCCTCCAACCCTTCTAGAATACACATCTTAGTAGGTTTCAGTGAAATAGTTGTGGTAATTGGGGTGCTTTGCATGCTTAGATGACATGTGTGCTTAGAGTTTTTTTTTTTTTTAAATACAGCTGTATTACTACTTTAGTACTATTAAATGAAAACATCTGGGGCTGGCACTATGGTATAGCAAGTTAAAGCACTGGCCTACAGCGCCAGCATCCTCTATGGGTGCCAGTTCCAGTCCCGGCTGCTCCACTTTCTATCTAGCTCACTGCTAATGCACCTGGGAAAGTGGAAGATGGCCCAAGTCTTTGGGCCCCTGAATGCATGTGGGAGACCCAGAAGAAGCTGCTGGCTCCTGGCTTCAGATGGGCTCAGCTCCGGGCATTTTGGCCATTTGGGGAGTGGACCAGCAGATGGAAGACATTTTTCTCTCTCTACCTCTTTTTGTAACTCTGTCTTTCAAATGAATCAATTAAAAAAATCTAAAATCTGAAGAGCAGAATGCCATGGATAAACAATGATGAGTGTGTTTCATTTCCGTAGCAGCAAAGCACAGGGTGTAAGGGACTGGATCCTGGAGTCAGGATGCTCGACCCTGACCTTGTCACTGACTAGGTGTGCAGGGTCTGCCCAGTGTCCTTTCCTTCTCCAGCTGTTAATATACCAGGTAACCCATCATGTGTGCCATCAGAGTTGCTTTTTTCATTTTTATTGTTATTCACTGTTGTATTCCTTTTGTCTAGGATAGTGCTGTACACACAACAGGCATTCAATATTGATTTTTTAAGTAACCTACCAGGTGAAATAACTATTACCTACCCACAGACTATTCTGAAAGTAAGCCATAATTCATAGCAAATGTATGAAACATTAGTTGTTGCTATCATCATTGTCAATCATTTTTATGATTGTGACTGAAGGTTAAAGTGATATAAAGTAGTAAGAGAGCTGGCATTTGGGAGAAAGTCCTTCCATCTGGGAAAGTGTGTATCTAGGAGTTGCTTTGCTTTAGTCAAATGCCCTTGAACCTCCATCTCTTCTCCTGTGTCTCATAGAAAATTAATTGATTCTTGTATTTCTAGTGGCTGGGTCCATCCTCAGTTTTGGAAATCTTTTTGAAGAAGAAAAGATTCTAGAAACAGAAACAAGCAAGCAACCAAAAGCATAAAAAGCTTCCCAAGTGTCCCCCCCTCCCTGCCCTGCAAAGAAGTCATTTACATGTCTCCTATTGGGAATGGCCTCTTGTTCTGTGTTTTAGGTACAAGACCCACTGCTCTCAAAAAAAATGCCTGCAGGCAAACTGACTGGCTCAGAATCCATCTGTAATTCCTTGTGCTCACCTCTGTTGGTGCATTTAACTGCCTTCGTTTTCAGTCAGTTGGTTAATTCCTCCTAATTTTCTGTGGGTAAGAACTCAGTCTGTTTATCTCCAGCCTTTGCATTACACGCTCCTCAATACAAAGCAAAGGCTCAATAAATGCTTAATTTTCACCGTTGACCTTTGGCAGTTTTATTTTTTACTTTTTATTCCATCTTTTTGCTGTTTCCTCCATTCTTAGTAAAGGGTTGTTGCTACTGTGTTTCATTCTGATGTTGCTTTAGAAATTGATGAGGTGTCTACTTCAATATAATAAGAAATCGAATATGAATTCTATATATATAATGAGGAAGTCAAGTGTCTAGTTATTTTTAAGTATATTTGATTTTATGCTTTATCTTGGAAAAAATAAGCATTTCTTTGCAATTATGATCCTCAGTTTTCTCAGTTGTATTTATATGGAAAAGGTGCAAAGGAAAGCTTTTGCATGCATACTGTGTAGCCATTGGTAGGCAAACCCAGGAGACCTTAGACCTGGCAGGGACAAATATTCTTATGAATGGAATCTAATTGTTGGAAACAGTTTTTCAACTGTTCATTTCATCCCATTAAAATAATTATAAAAATGTACAGAAATGCTTCCTTTATGTCTGCTGTTACATTGAAATACGATAGCCAGTGGCTTAAACGTTATTTCCAATCCCCCTGTACATATTATTGGCTGTTCGTTCTTTTTGTTCATGTGGATGGAGAACTGTCAGTTGAGCCCTTGTATAACATGCACACATTTTTGAGGTCTTCAGCATGTATTCAATGCATCTAAGAACATTCATAATTGCTGTGCTTTGTGTAAGAAGTCAGTATTACCTTATTGCAAGATGAACTTCCTGTCCCTTATTTCATTCAAATAATGCATGTCTGTGCAGAGATAAAATTGTTATATCCAAATACAATTTCAAGGTAATTCAGGTGTTACTGTCCCTTCCCTACCTTTCTTTCTTGTTTTTTCCCTCTCTCCATCCATCCGTTCCTTTCTATTATGTTTGGATCTTCCGGACACAGCTAGAGGACTATAACCCATAATCTCATATTTATGAAATTCATGGAAGATATTGTTTATAATACAATCAGATTGATGTAACCCCTAGAATATTACCTAGAAAAGGGACAGCTTTTACGATTAGGGCTGATATGTTTGTTTCTCTTCTCTGTTATTCTAGTGACTTATAGGCACAGCTGAACATTTAAATCCAAAGGGAAATGTTCCTAATTAGAATTGTTGTATCGACATGGGAGAAGACCCAATAATTTTCTTCCTTCCAAGGCACTGACTATTCGTGTTTTGTTTTATCTGTTCTCCCAATCACATTAGTAAGTGCATTCATTATAACCTGTTAGTGATTTAATGTATCATCCCTCACAGGGGTCTTTTTAAATGAAGGGACATTTAAAGAAAGAAAAGTTGCTATGAGCAGGGAACAACTAATTACAGTTGGGAAGGGAATTTAGACTTTCTAGTACCTTTTAAACCCCTCACGTGGGACCACAGAGTTCAGCTCTGCAAATAGCTGCCTTCTACATGGCTGGAATCTGTGCAGAGAAGTACAATGGGAGGGGAAAAAAATCTGTTGAAAACATTTAAGGAATCTAAACGTCAAATATATTTATTACTTTTGTGCTAGATTCCATTTTGGCTTGCCACAACGTGGTACTCCTCTGTCTTCTGGGTAATTAGAATTCACTGTTGTGAATTTAAGCTGCTTACTCTGGGCCATCAAAGGCTTCAGAGTCAGAATCAGGTGAATCCGAGAGAGAAGTGGAAATGGCACCGCATCACTGGCCAGCCGTGATTGACCCATTGATGGAAGTGATGAGGAATTCCCTCTGACACCGTAAAGCATGCAAAGTCCATAACCTGTCTCCGTCCAGTAGCATACTAGTGTGGCAGATGTGTTGCTAGGTTCTAAACCCATCTTTGGCTCACTCCCTGCTCCCACCTCAGTCTTCTGTGCTTTCTGTGTCGTTATATGTGCAGATGACCTGTGAGTGATGCTCAGTATTGACAAGTACAGTGCAAACAGCAGATGCTAAGATATTGATGGGGATGATTGTTAATGGGCTTGTTAACCTGCTTATCTGTACAGCGTTTGGTGTAGTTTTGGTCTTTTCTGTCTGCGTTTCCACACTGTACACTTCAGAAGGGAGAAAGACCCCCAGACTGTTTTATGTTTCTGCATGAGGAATACAAGAGGTTACTGTCATAATAGCATTGACCTCTCTTTGAAATACTCTTAGTAAACGAAGTTACTACATCACAAAAAGGTCGCTTCTTTTTAAAACAAGTGATTTCTGGGCTAGGCATTTGATGCAGTGTTTAAGCTGTAGTGTGGGACTCTTGAATGTCACACTGGACCAAGTGCTTGGGTCCTGGCTCAGCTCTCCATTTCAGCTTCCTGCTAATTCGCACCCTGGGATGCAACAGATGATAGCTCAAGTCTCCGGGGCTCTGTCACCCGTGTGGGATTGAGTTTTTGGCATCTGGCTTGGGTGTGGCTAGCCCTGGTTGTTGACAGAATGAACCAGCAGACAGGAGAGTTCTCTGAATCTCTTTGTCTTTGCACCTTGCAAATAAATAAACTAAATCCAAATTTAAAAACTATACACTTTCTATGATGACTGTTTTAAAAAAGTTTAGATTTACATGACTCAGTTTCTTCATTAGCATTTTCTACATTGGATACTTAGTGTTGTACCTATTTGTGTGGAGCAATATTGTTCCATAACTGATTGTTATTACCTCAAGGAACAGTGATGTCTTTTTAAGATTCTTCTGGGGGCCAGTGCTGTGACACAGACGGGTAAGCCACTGCCTGTGATGCAGGCGCTGGCATCCCAAATCAGAGCGCAGGTTTGAATCTCTGCTGCCGCTCTTGTGATCCAGCTTCCTATTGATGCATCTGGGAAGGCAGCAGATGGTTGCCCAACCATTTGGACCCCTGCTGCCCACGTGGGAGACAAGGATGGGGTTCCAGGCTCTTAGCTTTGGCCTGGTCCAGTGCTAGCCCCAGCTGTTACAGGTATTTTTGGAGTGAACCAATGGATGGAAGATTCTGTCTTTCCCTTTATTTCTCTCTGTGATTGCCTTTCAAGTAAAGAACTGCTTTTTCAGAAATTCATCTACGCAGGAGCTATGGGGCTGGGCCTTCCAGGGCCTCTGGAACTGTAAACATTTACAGTAACTCCTCATTAATGCTTCTCTAGAAATTGCATTCTGCATCTTGGTGATTCAATTTGCATTAGCTTCTTTGCTAATTGGCCACTTCTTGTTGATGATGTAGTCCTTAAAATCTGCTTTAAGGAATCCCTGAAGAGTCTATCAGACTTCAACTCTGTTTCAACTCCACGTTACTAAAGCAGGGAGCATACTCTACTTCCCCAAGAGGCTTTTCTTTCATTCCAAGAAAACACCGAGTGTTTGCACACAGGTAACAGTTACTGACCTGCTAACTTTTTTCTTTTTTTTCTTTTTTTTTTTTTTTAGTGATTTTTATTTACTATTTGAATGTCAGAGTCATGCAGAAAGAGGGTGAGAAAAAAAGAGATCTTCCAGCCACTGGTTCATCCAGGTCTCCCCCGTGGGTACAGAGTTCCAAGCACTTAGGCCATATTCCTCTGCTCTTCCCAGGCCATTAGCAGGGAGCTGGATCAGAAGTGGAGCAGCTGCAGCTGGGACACATACCCGCAGCCATATGGGATGTCCATGTCGCAGGTGGTAGCTTTACCTGCTACACCACATGCCGCCCCAGATTTTGATCTGCTTTCTGTTAGAGGAAGGTGATGATTGAGGAGACAAATTGCTCTTTCCAGTCTGATTCCCACAGATACTCTGACTGACTCTGAGTAAATGACAGAGTGCTCTGCTGATCCACCCTGACCTCACCCTTTCTGTCAGCCTAAATGGGGTCTGGACTCTTCAGTTGGCTTCCTTTTGCCTCATCTGTCTGTTCCTGGGGACCCCAGGGACGGTCCCTCAAACTCTCACTGTTTTCTCCCTCAGCTCATCCATGTCTTTCATTCATTTATTTGAAAAAGAGAAAGTAAGAGAGAGAGAGAGAGAGATCCATCCACCATCCACTGGTTCACTTCCCCAAAAGCCTGCAATGAGCTGGGAACTGATTCTAGGTCTCCCACATAGGTGACAGGAAACCAGTCACTTGAGCCATCACTGCTGCCTCCCAGGGTCTGCCTTAGGAAGCTGGAGTCAGGAGCTGAAGCTGGCCAGGAACACAGGTGTCTTAACTGCTAGGCTAAAAGGCTGCCCCTTGTACACTTTTTTTTTTTTTTTTCAATACTTATCGACTGCAAAGTAACGTGAGGTGTTTTGAACTTATCAATAAAATTATAAAGTATGTAAACTTCATGCAATCTAGAATTTTAACTTCAAACAATGGTTTATGTGAACATTTTATTTATTTATTTACCAGGCAGAGTTTGACAGAGAGAGACAGTTATAGACAGTGAGAGAGAGACAGAGAGAAAGGTCTTCTTTCCGTTGGTTCACTCCCCTAATGGCCGCTACGGGCTGGCATTACGCCGATCCAAAGCCAGGAGACGGGTACTTCCTCCCGGTCTCCCATGCGGGTGCAGGGACCCAAGCACTTGGGCCATCCTCCACTGCCCTCCTGGGCCACAACAGAGAGCTGGACTGGAAAAGGAGCAACCGGGACTAGTACCTGGTGCCCCAACTGGGACTAGAACCTGGGGTTCTGGCGCTGCAGGCAGAGGATTAGCCAAGTGAGCCACGGCACCGGCCTATGTGAACTTTTATTATATACAAAGCATCTGCTGAGTTCTCATTACATGCACTAGTTCATATAATTCCTCCACAAATCCACTGAATTAGTTACTGTTACCAGCATGTTAAACATGGGGAAACTGTGACAAGGAGTGTTCATGGTCACAGAGCAAGGAAGAGGGAGGCATGGGATCTGTGGGTCAGCAAAGTGGGCCAGCTTTGCACTTGGAAAGCTGCTGGGACAGGAGAGGAGTATGTCAGTCAGGAAGTGGTGCTGTCTTGGACTGTTTTGCTTCCCGGACATCTAAAGGCTGCTTTATTAACAGAATGTACATTTAAGAATGGAGATAGGTCGGCGCTGCGGCTCACTAGGCTAATCCTCTGCCTGCGGCGCTGGTAGCCTGGGTTCTAGTCCCGGTTGGGGCACTGAATTCTGTCCTGGTTGCTCCTCTTCCAGTCCAGTTCTCTGCTGTGGCCTGGGAGTGCAGTGGAGGATGGCTCAAGTGCTTGGGCCCTGCACCCACATGGAAGACCAGGAGGAAGCACCTGCTTCTGGCTTAGGATTGACGCAGCATGCCGGCCGTAGCGGCCATTTGGGGGGTGAACCAATGGAAAGGAAGACCTTTCTCTCTCTCTCTAACTCTGCTTGTCAAAAAAAAAAAAAAAAAAAAAAAAAGGAGATAAAATATAAAGAAGCCATTACATCTTAAAGCCACCGCATATGCAACATATACATGAGTATATTGGCATTAATGTGTTTGGTAAGTGCCACCAGTGTGAGAATTCTTCAGGGTGCATTAAATACTTAAAGGTGGTAGAAATCACACAAGCCATAGCTTTCTACAAAAGAAAATAGTCTATCACGGAACCTCTAAGAAACTAAAGAGAACAACAACAACAAAACTCCCTTCCTGGTTTGTTGATTCACCTTCTTTAATTTTACAGTTGCACAGTTTCTTTTTCTTTCTGTTTTAGGAATCAAAATTCAGTGTCAGATCTTGAGGAAGGACCCCAAACATATTGGCTTTAGATGTATTCCCATCCCTGTCCAGGAAAGGTGAGCGCTGGTGCTGGTGCAGGACCTCATGTTGGTTTTAAGCAGTTGTTTTCTTGCTCATCCCCTGCGGAGAAGCAGGTGGAGCTGCAAGTTTAGTCCCCTTTGATGGCCCTGACTTGTGTGTGGCTGCTCCCTGCTGCCCTGATCACACCCTGCTGCTGCTCTCTGTGTCTCCTGGAGCTGCTAACAGCAGACACAGGGCGACCTTCCAGGGTCTTCTGTGAATGGAAAATACCATGAAGGATGAAAAGTCACCACGGAATTATTTTCAGTTGGGAGAGTTTTGCTTTGAGAACAGAAGACTGGTGGTTAAAACATAATCTGGATTTTATTTTCTACCCCATCTGTTCTCTAGTTTGTTACACCTCCGTTCAGCCACTAGGGAAGTAGCCAAACAAAACAAAAATAAACCCCGGCCTCCTCTGATTGTGAAGCACAAAGAAATTTTGAGAATATTGGCTAATTTGTTTGAGTTTATGAGTCGAAAGTCAGTACTTCTTGTTTTCATGTGAAAAGAAGACGGTTCTGCCAGTAGGAAGATGAGGAGATGGAGAGATTAGGTCGGCTTTAAATTAGAATTCAGGAGCTGCTGCTGTCAACCTGCAGAATCTTGGCTTCTTCCCATGATTCACTGTCCTGATGTACTTGATTTCTTTCACTACTTTGCACTTGCTTCTAGCTCAGATGATAACACAGCAAATACTACGGTTGCTCTTAGGTATTTTGAAGTGGAAAATACGTGAAATATTGTAGGAGAACTAGTTTTTGATCAAAGTTATTTCTATCATCTGAGCTGCTCAAAGAATTAAGAGCTGTTGACACTTGATATTTCGCTGGTATCATTGTGGGAGGATCATATCAATACATTACGTCTTCATGAAATTTGCCATTTCTTGGCACTTCCTAGCATGATATAACATTTGTAACTTTAAAAGCAGCATTATTAAATTTGGCAGTGTGACACAGTCCAACAGTCTTAACCAAAATGTGTGTTGTTGGATGGAGGCTTCATCCTCACTGATCCGGTGTTGACATTAAATTGCACATCTCCAATAATATTCAGAGAAATGACGTTCTTTTGAAGTAGGAGGAAGATGGGGATTGCAGCTAAGAATGCTTTAAATTTTAAGTTGTAAAGAAGCCACAGGTAATTCTAAGAACTGTATATCACAAAGATGTCTGTCTTCATCAGTAATATTTTCTACAATTGTTTATTAAATAAAAATAGCAACAAAAAGCAAAACAGCCTGAAGAAGGGCTAACAATAAGTTTTGCTTCAACAGCCATCATTGTAAAGACATTTAATGATTTATAAAGGTATGTAGCCATTGGAAATAACATGTTTTTCAAAGAGCCATCTGAAGTGCAATAATTAGTCTCTTAGAACTGTACTCTAAACATTATATGTGATATCTTTAATTTGCTACCACTTTATCCCATATACATGGACTGCATGTGTGTGTGTGTGTGTGTGTGTGTTGCAGGGTACTAATCTACTTGCTTATGTAGATGTGATTATTTTTGCTTGATTGTTAAAAGATAAGTAATTATAATTTTTACAGTGAAATGGGTTTAATAATTTTGCATACAGATTACTTAAATGCATGTAGAGCTGTTAATTTATGTATTTGAGAGGCAAACACACATACGCACCACACATGTGAATACACAGAGCTTTCATCTGCTAAATTCACTCTCCAAATGCATTTAGTGATGGGGGGCTGTTCTGAGATTGAAACTAGGAGCTGGGAACTAGATATAGGTCTCCCGTGTGGGTGGCAGGAATCCAGCTATGACAGAGGCATCACTGCTGCTTCCCAAGCTGCGCATTAGCAGGGAGCTGCGGTCAGGAGCCAGAGCCATGTTTGGACACAGATTCAATGTGTCCAGTGTGACTGCAGTGTTAAATGCCTACTGATCGCTTTGGGGCTATTTTTGTTTCATTCTTCCTACCTGCCTCCTATATTTCTGCAAAGTGCAGGTTCTTAAGAGCACTCCCTTGGCTCGGGTTAGGATTCAGCACGTTAACATGTGATTTGCAACAAGAGTCAGTTTCAGCCCTCAATCTCATGTACCGATGTATCTCGGAAGTATTGTATATTTTACACTTTATTGCATTGAAGCAAAGTTTCCATAGGAGAATGTGGCAGGAAGTAAGAACTGAGACTCTGGTTGATGAAAAAGGACAGCTATGCAAGACTGTTGTTGAGATGCTTGTTTTTAATCCTTTGCTAAATGCACTTGGCGCAGTGGCTATTGCTACAAGGAGTGTTGCAAAAAAAGGTCCAGGAATGCATTATCATTCCCTGACCCAAAAATGTTCTTAACTTACCTGAAAAAGTTCTAGTTCAGTTATTTCTAGTGTTTTTTTTTTTTTTTTAAATTCTAAACCTAAATATTAATTCCAGGGTGTTGTTAATGTTATGTAATAAAAATACAATGTTAGCAAATGTAGACAGAATAGCTGGTGTCTTGCTGTAGTGTTCCCAAAGTGTGTTTATAAGTGAATTCTTCAGAAATCAAATCATATATTTTATGAAAATAAGCAATTTCCAGTTTGTAAAGCCCATTTAACCTACACGGTAACAGATATGTAATTACAACAGCAGTATTTCAACTCTATTTGACCAGCAGGCTTTTGGGCTCTTTTACTCATCATGGGCATCAATGGGAGACGTTGTTGGGAACCAGAGGCAGCCAACGGAGCTGTGGGGGCAGAGATACGTAGGAAGAAGTCTGCTTCTCTAAAGAGCTAATAATTCCTTGCAAAATAAGTTATGTTCCATGCCAGCGTAAGCTTCTGCACTTTTCTTATTGCAGCAGTGGGAGCAAAAGCTCCAGCCTCTTTGCATGTCCAGATAGCAGGACCTTAAGGGAAGAAGGAGCAGAACACAAGCTGAGCAAAATAGGATCCTGCCCCTCTGGGAGCTGGTGAGGCAGAGAGAAGGCGGGCGATTCTGAGTCATCCTCTTGTGCAATAGTGAAGTTTCATAAGAGCTGTTGGAGAAGGAGGAGGGAGCCATTAATGCAAGCAGTGGGGAAAGCATTTATATTGGGTCTGCAATTCACTGGCAGCTAAAGGGGTGTAAGAGCATCTCAGAGCAGGAATGTGATTTATGCCTCATCCACATGCATTAAGCGATTCTTACATCAGGCCCCACGGTTTTCCCCCGTCCTACACCAACATTCAGTAAGAAAGAACTCCATCTCTGCTCTTTTCAATAGTGAAAAATGTATTCCATTGATTTCTGCTCTTCTACTGATTTCAAATTGTATAAAAAGTGTTTTATCCTCCCTGAAAACAGTCTTTTTTTGCCATTTTTACAAAAGGCAAACAAGCCTTTTTTTAAAATAATCTTTACCATTTTAATTGCAATGTTTATTTCATATTGTAAGTCTGGACAAACCTTTTTTTCCTATTTTTCCCCTCTTCTCTCTCAGTGGTCTATTTTTTTATTTGAAAATATCTTAGAACTCAACTGTATATATTAGTCTGCATGGACTGCAATACAGAATACTATAACATGGTCACTTATACCACAAACATTTATTATACTTAAAGTGCAGGCCAATTTGATTCCTAGAGAGGGTCCCCTGCCTGGCTTGCTTTGGTGATGCACCCCGATGTGGTGGAGAAAGGGCTGGCTTCCATGCTTTCTCTCTCTCCTCTTCTAAAGTCATTAGTCCCATTGTGTAGACCTTGCATCTACTCTAATTACCTTCCAAATATTCCATCTTCAAGTAAAGTCATTATGGCACCTGGGACTTCAACATATGTGCATTTAGCAGTAAGGGAGTACGTGGTAAATAGTATTCGAATCAAAACCAAAATGCCCTTAGAAACCTTTAATTTTAGTCAGATTCAGTGTGATACATGAGAGATTTTTTTTTTTTGTGCCTACTGTAACTGAAAAGAAGCCAGCTGATTTTTCTGCATCTCCCTGTTTCATAGTTTCGATCCTTGCTCTGCAGGGTAGACATATACTTCAAACAGACTTGCACATTTTGCCAGCAGCTGCTTTGGCTTGTTTATTTTAAAAAAAATTATGTGGTTTTTCAAATATGCAATATTTTGGTCATCTTGATTTGGTATATAGGGGTACTTTGTGAATATTTACTGATGTCAACATTGGTGCTTTTGATTAGTATGACTAGAACTTTAATTAAATGGAAATGGAAATCCACTGTGTGCATATATAGGAAATAAGCATTAACTAAGTACTTAATTCAAAGAAGGGGTATACATGCAAAATTTCAGATGTTCCTGTGGAGGTGGGGGCAGGGCAGATGAGAGCATCCCCAAGCAATGAAACCAGCCTGCCTTGTTCTGAAAATCTTGGCTCCTGCAGCGTTTGCTCCAGCCGCACACCATGTTGGAAGTGTTTACTACTGATTCATTTTGTCCCTTTCCATCAGTGTGTTCTCTGTGTCCCTTGCTTTGAATATCCCTCTTCTGTGATCTTCCTTTTTCTTATAACTAGCTTTTTTTTTTATCTTTTATTTAATGAATATAAATTTCCAAAGTACGACTTATGGATTAATAACTAGCTGTTAAAACTGCTCGCACTCTCTCCCTCTCTCCCTCCCTCCCTCCCTCCCTCTCTCCCTCTCTTTCTCTTTATTTTTCTTTCTTTCTTTCTCAGTCCGCATTATTTGTGGCTCTATTTCTCCTTAGTGTTATTGGTGCTAACAAAGGAAGAATATGAATCAGTGGATGGCAAAGGTGACCCTGGGGCCAGCTAGCTTCCTTGCGATGAAAAAGTTCAGCCTCAGGGTCAAGTTTTCTCTTTGGGAATAGATCAGTGGCCAGCGTATCTCAGCGAAAAGCTGAGGTACAAGTTCTGTAAACTTGTCTAGTGGAGAAAAGTACTCAAAATGAATTGTGATTGATTTTCTGATCAGGGCTGTGTTCTGAATGAGACGGTGAGTGTGTGAGATTCCCTCCTGGTCACATAGTGGAACTGATGATTTGTCAGAAATCACAGTGCCGTTTCAATAGAAGCAATTGAGTTGTTGAAGCCCAGCCTTGAGACTGGGAGAGAAGTATTAAGTCATCTGCAAATCCCTTCCTACCATGATATATTTTTATACAGAACTGTCTCCAGACATATTAACGCCCTCCACCCCTCCACCCCCACCCCCCGCCTATCCTCTTTTGGGAACAGAACAAATCTTTGTGAGCACCAGCCATATAATAGATTTCATCCCATTTCTAGCTATCTAAACATGTCACTTAATTCGTCTTAAATACCAATAATTCATCGAGTCTTTTCAGAGGCACCATCCCAGGCCATGTCACAGTTCTGTAGCACAAAGCATCTTATGGGGGAGGTGGTCCTCTGGCACTTACTTAGACAACCAGTGACAAATAGAAGGTCAGCTCTCTGATTTAAGGGGTCAGTGTCCTTTCTTCTCCGGAGGGCCAGTACCCCGCCCACCGCCCCTCCTCTCACAGCTGTCTGAATGGTCTCTGTGAATGGGCCGGCACGCCTGTGTTTTGGCCTCAGCCCCTCTTAGTGCAACACTTGAAAAGAGCAGGTGCAGGTCAGAAGTGAATGGGATGGGCCCAGGATCACTGCTGAGGAAGCATGTTTAAGCAAGTCACCAAGTAATCTGGGAATGGCTGGACAATGAAGACAAAAGAACACTTTGGAGTGGAGATCACCCCCTTGACCCAGGAGGGCACTGGGATGAGAGCCCTGGGAAGGGCTGCTTGTTTATGTTTGCCTTTCACTTTGGTTCTGGTGCATTTTAGCTGTCAAGAGGAAAGAAAGCTCTGGCCATCAGAAAATTTCCTTAAAGTTCATCAAATTCCTTTGTGTAGTTATTCATGATTATCCTCCTGATATCTTGGGAGAACTCTGTATGTGTTTATAACCCAGCTTTACATTAATCTGCATTTCTGTTATTTTGGGGTTCACAATTACTTTATTCCACAATGTGCCTCTTAAATAATCTCAAATACGATGTAGGTAAAATACATTCATTCAAAAAAATCCATTCAGAAATACTGTGTTTCTATGAACATTTTTATATTTTATTTATTTACCTGTTTGAATATAAAACAATAATATAGAAAATAAAATCATACCAAGTTAAAGACAGGGAGCAGACCAGTGCAAACCAGAAGGAAAATAAATGTGTACTGTCATTTATATATGGATGCAGTGAACTAATTGTATGAGGAGTTGAAGTATTTTTTCTGATGCTTGGGTATGACAGAAAGTCTTACCATGTATGGTTTTTCAGTACATGAGTTGTTGAAGAATTAATAAACTCAGGACTGGATTTTGTAAGCTTCTTTCTGTAACAACTAAGGGTTAAGTACAGTCACGTTTAGTAAAAGTAATTTTCCAGGGTTTTAGGTTATTGTGGTCTGATAATCCTTGCCCTCCATATAAAATCCAGACTCCAGAGGGGTGTTTTTCAAACTGTTGCTCACGAAGTAATTGTACTCTTCCGAGCTAGGCTAATGATGAAGGTGGCCTCAAATAATTTGAAAATATGTTGTATTCAACCCTTTTGCTTTTCAAAGACATTCTTCATATACATCAATAGGAAGTGAGTAGTTGCCAGATTCTGACTTTTTGTGAAAATTTCTACCTGATGGAGATGGTTATTGAATGAATGCACTTTCCTCCCTCTACATTTCAATAAAAATGTTTGAGAGTGTTTGAAGTTGCAGTTGGCTTTTGTTTGTATAATAGTTTCAGATCATCTGAACACTTGAAAATCAAATGATCAGTTCTTCAAATTTATACAGTGACCCAAAGTCCTGGGATTATTTTTATCTGTGTATGATGTCTGGCATAAAAGTAATGACATAAAATTGTATTATGAACTTTCTGAAAGCTCATATTGTTATACATATATTTGACTTTTTATACCATTCCGATCAGTCATAAAAATCACTTTTGCATTTTATCATTTTCTTTTTAGGTGAGAAAATTTGAGATTTGAAATAAAAGTTAACACTACACAGAGCAGAGAAGCTGGGTTATGGGAGGGTGAAGGGATGTGGCAAGGTACTAATTATTTTTCACTTCTCATATAGAAGCAATAAGAAATAGTGCCTAAAGCCTATGGATAGTGCAATAGATCCTTAAGATGCTGTTTAATCGAGAATAATGGAAACATTAAAATAAATTGATAATTCATGTAAATTGGAAGAAGGAAGTAAGAAGGATGAACATCAAGGAGAAGATAAGCAGGGAGTAGCTAGGAGTTAATTGTCATGTATTTTATAGGAGAAATGAAAGGGACTTTGTATGGCCTACAAAAGCAAAAAACAGGTTAAAAACAGACTTAATCAAATTCTGAATGTAGCTCAAATGGGAAATACAAAAAAAAAAAAAAAAAAGGAAAAATGTGTGTACTTCTATGGAATAAAACTGGGTATATATCGGGGCCAATGCCATGGGGTAGGGTCAAGCTGCGCCTGCAGTGCCAGCATCCCATATGGTTTGAGTCCTTGATGCTCCATTTATGATCCAGCTCCCTACTAATGGTCTAGGAAAGCAGTAGGAGATGGCCCATGTCCTGGGGTGCCTGCACCCACGTGGGAGATCTGAAAGAAGCTCCAGGCTCCTGTTTTCCGATCAGCCCAGCTCCAGCCATTGTGGCCATTTGGGGAGTGAACCAGTGAATGGAAGATACTCTGTCTCTCTCTGCCTCTCTGCAACTCTGCCTTTTGAATAAATAAACAAATCTCAAAAAAAAAAAACAAAACAAAAACAAAAACAAAACAAAACAAAAAAACAAAAAAAACAAAACTGGGTATATAATGAGAAGAAACATTTATTTTCATTTTGTAACCTTCCATACCATGGCTTAACCTTTATAATTCAAGGAGTTAATAAGTGGTTCAGTAGATGTGTTCAGTTTGAAACGTCAGACGTTTGAGTAGCCAATGATAGTTGTCCTGGGAGAATAAAATTGGGCACACAAGCATGTTTCCTAAATGCTCCTTTTTGAGACACTCAGAGGTAAATTGTTTCTTTGAAATTAGTGAAGAAGCTTGTCCTAAGAGTCATAATGCTGGTGTATGTTAAATATATAATATTTGTATATGATACGATATAATGTAAAATAGAATGGGTTTGTTAAAGTGCTTTTCAGATTTTAAGTGGTAAATATTAGATGCTTCTGTTATTCATTAAGGTTGTCTTTGAAGTGCTTTTCTCGGGGAGGAACCAAATGTTTTCCGTAACTTTACAAGGAAAAAAGTTGCATGGAAGGTATTTCCCTGGCTTCTTGTGACCATGCTTTGAAATTAGTTCATCAGTGGTGACTTGCACTAGTCGAGGGAGTCTGTAATTATTAAAAGCATCCGAATTCATTCCTAATGCAAGTGGTTGGAGGATTAAATTGAGAAACTGAAATAAAAAACTGGTATTGACCACTTTAAAATACCACTAGTCTTC
This sequence comes from Oryctolagus cuniculus, assembly GCF_051225735.1. Taxonomy (NCBI): domain Eukaryota; kingdom Metazoa; phylum Chordata; class Mammalia; order Lagomorpha; family Leporidae; genus Oryctolagus; species Oryctolagus cuniculus. The sequence continues at coordinate 147,030,176 of NC_142869.1, read as the reverse complement.
TCCTTCCTTCTTGTTTAAAAACCTAAAGTTTAACACATATGCAGTCTCAGTTCAAATTTGAAATTTGTAGTACAGAGTTGAGAACTGGCTTGGATATAGTTAATGAGTCTCTGTCTCTCAGACACACACACACACACACACATACACACACATGCACACAACCACCAACATAACCCCAAACCTAGGAAGTTTGGTTGGTTATGAACAAAGCATACCATCCTGACTGAGACACAGACACCACAGTGGCCTGATGACATCTCACATGTTGATTTTAGGACTCAAGAGTTAAATTTGGTTTAATAAGTTTATTGGCAAATTAGATTGTTTTCAAGGCAGTTAGCTAGGATGCTAATGTGTGAAGGATTCATATTCTAGGAAGAATAATAATGAGCTGTTATTTTTAGCAAGTCCAGAGAATTCATGACAGAATTAGCCACATAATGAAAGTTTCAGAAATGTAGACTAATGTGTGCAAATCATAGGGAGGTAGAGTATTATTCCTCAGAAACAGGTTCTTCCTATAAATAAAAAGGCATTAGAATAGAACAGAATTGCCAAGTTACTGAGCTTGTCATCACTCATATGTTTAATATAATAATTATTGATTAATTATATATTAAGTTCTTTTAGGTTCTCTTTAAGTCTTACAACAACCATAGGAGAAAGGCAATGGTAAATAGCTCTGTTTTACAGGTAAGAAAACAGAGTCTGAAAAGATTCTTGGTGCCCTGAGCAACATCCCGCAAGCTGTCCATGGTGGCATTTCAGTTCTTCTGACCTGAAATTGGTGTAAGATGAAGAAGCCTCAGTTAGCTATCATCTTACATGGTACAGATAGTCCTGACTTCCTAGTATTTATAATGATTGGTTTAAATGACATAGGGCAGAAATGCCAATCCTGTTTCCCAATGTTGTGCCTGAGTGCAAACAGAGGAGCATCACACATCGATAAAATTGATAACAGTCCTTTATTGCCTGTGGTCAAGTGTGGACTCATGCCCTAAAGAACTCTCAACCCTGAAGCTCAAAGCAACAGGGTTTATAAAGGCAAAAACTACAAAGAGGGGAGGGGGAACACATGTTTGTTAGGGTCAAGCTGACCTAAAATAATATCAGTTACAATCTTGACCATACCAGTTGCAGTTGACATTAGTCCAGGTACTGACCTAAGTCATATGTGGGACATAGACAAATTGCAATCTTAATGTTAATCCAGGTGCAGTCTGTTTTAAGCTTGCGCAATCATGCTAGGGGATTTCTGTGTTTCACCAGGCGAGATGTAGTGTGCTGTTACTGTCTTAGTTTTAGAACATAATTAGTTTCAGACCATAGTCTCACAGTGGGGGATGCTTTCCCAAAATGGAGTCCCTTCTGTCAGGGTGTCACTTCACCACTAAGTGGACTGTAGAGTTTATCTTGTCAGAAATAAAGTGTTTTGGTATTTCTGGAAGGTGCTACAAAGAAGGCTGTAGAAATACATGCGCCCTTGTTCTTGTTTTTGGAGACTTTCAAGGAGCTATGTGTGCAGGTAGGTTGATTAGCTTCCACAGCGGCCCTCCAGGTGACGCATAGCTCATTGCAGTGTTGAGGGCCAATGGTTTAGCAGCAGATAATTTTTCCTGAACCTAAGAATGCTTAAGTATTTGTGCAGTCAGAGCTAATGGAAGACAGAGAGAAGAACATTTGCTAGGCCCAAGGGGCTTCCTTTTCCATCTTCTGCCTGCATTCTTGGCAGGTTTACAAAATTGCTAAGAACCACACTGGCCATACTATTTCTGAAGTTAAAACAGGGGCCAAGACAAGCCAACATGGAGAGCCGAGTCCCACAGATGGCCATAGTTGCATGGATCCAATATAACAGTCCTGATCTAAATAGAAAAGAGAATCAAATGCCTTCCAAAGCCACTCTGAAGCTTTAATCAATAACTAGAATGTTAGATTTTTGGCAAAAGAAGAGATGTTAGATTTTAAAAGCTGCCTGCATGACCCCAATAAAAGAAAATCAATTTTTATTTGTAATGGAACCTGGCAGTTCTGCACAATTCATCCAGAATTTCCTTGACAAAATTTGAGTAATGGATTAGCTCTGGTAGAAATTAGCTAATTTTTTTGTGACTTAAAAACGATGTATGAGAAGCTTCAATCAATAATAGTTGCATGAGAGAACAGTTTGGAAGTAGGCAAACAGCATGTATAATACAGTGTCATGTGTATATAATTATCTCAGCATGCCAAGGGGTGGCAGGCAATCTACAAGTGGCAGAGAATTGATAACCCTCCATTTCATCGTTGAGCATTTCTTCCCAACGTTGTGTGGGTTCTTTCGATGTTTTCATCCATTGCCTTTGAGATTTTTCTTAAAAGCACGCACCCGACATTGTGGAATATGGCTCACTTTCATAAACAGTGAGCTGAGCGCTGTTGAAAGCCAGCTATTTTATTTGTCAGTCTTTGAGAAGTCTGGTAACAATGAAAAATAAAGTCAGGCTCCGTACCCCATGGAAATGCCATGCATATGCATGATTCAAGGTTGTAACCCACGTACATGTTTACAAATGAGACATAGAGTGTGTGTAGAAAATGCAAAACCATTCCTTGCCTGTAGGAAGAGTTTAACCAGGGCCGACCCTATGGAACGAATGAGATGCCTGCTGTTTTGGAATATCTATTGTTTACTCACTGTGAACAGAAGATATAGTTCTTAGTCAAAGCTTCTGTTTTTTCCTTTTGGTTATTTCTCTTTGAAGAGAACATTAGCCTTGTACTTAACAAGAAAAGCAAGGACAGTATCTACTGAAAATCTTGAGTAGTATGCTGTCATTGTCAGGTTCCCGGCTGTTTTATATTTACGATAACAATAGGGTGAGATTTAAGAGGAGTGCTGTTTCATTTCCAGCTTGTGAATGACAAGTATTTATTGAGCTGCTGAAGATGGATAGCAAGCTGGAAGACTATCTGCTGAAATCCCTGGTTATTTAAAAAGGAAATTTGGTAAAGCTTGGAGTCCAATGACATTTCCCCACCTATTGAATCGGACATAATCAACTAGATGCTTGTTTGGAGACAAAGAATCGCAGATTTCTCATATTTCACAAAAGGCAGGGTGCCCGCTGCCTTGAAGAACCCCTTTGTGACCCCTATTTTCGGTACGGCCAGCTCCAGCTGACACAAACAGGATGCTTCGCTTGGTGGTGTTCTGCTGATGGGCACTGGGGTGTTTGCAGTGATTAAGCTGCCTCCTGGAGCCAGGAGAGCCTGGGGCCCAGCACCAGTAACAGATTTTCTCCCCCAGAGATCTCAGGGATGTGCTGTTTGGGACTGTAGTTGATGAAGACAAGTCTACAATGAAATCAGTGATATTTGGTGGTGGTTGTGGTAGCGGGTGGGCTTGAGTGTATTGACTAAGCTATATGTAAAGAAATACAACTCAGCCCTGGCCACAAATGTCTGCATTTTCGCAGAGGAGGAAATAAACAGGGAAAGCTCATCAACTTTCTGATATAAGCCACAACAATTGCAGAGCTGTGAGAAGTCTTCAAAGCCATGTGTGGTTGAGTGGTGTAGACAATGTGTCCTCGGAAAAGAGCAGAGAGAAAGTACCCAGTAGTTGGGGCAGCCAATGGGGAACACCTGGTACAGATGGAGGCTGGATCTGGCCCCACATTCCCGCCTCTACTCCTCCTTATGATCAGGATGGCCAGGCATTTGATTTGTGCACCTGCAGTGCCAACAGAAAAGATTGGATGATGTGAATGGGAAACCTCTGTGCCACTGAACACATCTGGGAACAGTCTTTCATGATGTCAACTCCAAAACTTGAACTGCAAGCAGCCAGAAGTGCCTTTGTGTCCTCCTGGAACCTGGAATAGGACTTTGAGTGATATGGCCATAGATGGAGGCGATTTTGTATAAAAACAGATGTCCTGTGGGTGATGAGGTGAGGCCAGATAGCACAGTTGTGAACCTGAATGATCCCTCTGTGTGTGTGTGTGTGTGTGTGTGTGGACAGGACAGGAACACTGACTTCGAAAGTTGTATGTTCATATTTTCTCTGTACCACATATTTTCTGTGTCTTTGAGGAGGAATTGCCAATTTTTCATTTGAATTATCCCCAGAAATTCAGCCCTAATCCAATAGTCGTAGGAATAAGGGGATACATGAGGAAGTTCATGGAAGGATAGAATTAAAAGTGAGTTTATTTTGCTGCAAAAAATGATTTTCATAATATGTGGAAAGCGTGTATTATGAAGAAACTATGCATGGATTTCTAAAAAAATTTGCACCAAAATAAACTCTTAAATTCCGTTTTTCTAAGAAGTTTTTGAAGTTGCTTTGTGCACATCTCTCATATTCCTTCACATTAATGCTCTCAGCTTGTTGAAAATTAGGCAAGCAGAATCTGTTTTCTGATCTCTAAATTCTGAATCCAGCCACATACTTGATTGTTTTTATACCCCGCCTCTTTTTTCCTATTTAAATGATCATGTTGCGATAGGATTTCATGAGGGTAAACTGAGCTACCTTAGCAACACTGTAGACATAGCCCAGAGGGGTGTTAATCAAAGGAATAAAGACATTTCACCGTGTCAACTTTCTGGACTCTCTGTCTTGCCTAATGATGTGAGGAGAATTGGTTGGCTCACTTTAGGACTTTTGAGCTCCCCTAATGATAGCCATAGGCTGATTTAATCAACAAACCATGCAACTGCAGTAATTGTGAATCAGATCCTTGTGACAAAACAAATGTTTCACAGCCAATTGCCAGAAGATATCATTCTTCTATACTCTTAATATTCTTGCAGAGTTTTTTGTTGTTGTTGTTGTTAATTGTACATTTTTAAAATCATCAAGAACATAATGAAAAGCATTGTGATACAGAAAGATTTTATGAAGGTTCTGCTAAATCTGAATCCTGGTTCTTTTCATTTAGCTTTGTTTTTCCAGTTATTTATTGGATCTTCTGGTAGTGATTTTGCAGCCACTGTTTATTCTCCTTTGGATAGTGGATATAACGATGACAAAGCAGGGATCCAGGCTTAGGAGGAGGGCCTGGGTGTGATACGTGCAAGTGTGAGATGTCTTGATCCATTTGTGCACTTCTCTGGGGAAGTCTCGGGCAATTAAGTCCACCTATTACAAATAGAGGCCTCTCCATACACAGTGATTTGGTAGGAGATTGGGTAATTCCTGTTAATGACTAGTACATCTGTTCATTTATATTGTTTTGTATTGGTGCTTAATTAGGTGTCAGGTTGGAAGAGAAGGAGACCGTGAAAGCGTGATTCCCTGGTAAATGTCAGAGACTCTTCCTAAATTACCTGTCTTTCTAACAAGCACGAGACACTGAGACAGGCATTGTGTTCTTCTGACCTTAAAACATTTACCTTGTCTTGGAGAAGTGTAGTGTTCCTTGGGAAGGGAGCTGTGTTGAGATTAGTTTGCATTGAATGTCACCCATGTCCAGTTTCATGGGGAGTGACCCTTGTCAGTCTTTAGCTGGCAAACAGATGGAGGGTTTCCCATGGGTAATATGGTTTTTCTTAAATAGCCTTTCTTTCTCTGTAGGGGTTTTCTTTAGAAAATATTCCCCTGATTAAAACTGAGGCTATATGCATTAAAATCACAACTTCTTCTCCCCCCTAGATGTGTCTGGATACAAGCAAAAGAAACTACAATTGTGTATTTCCATTTTAAAATGTTTGATCATAGATACACTAATTTTAGAATATAGATAAACTAGTACATAGAGTTATGTGGTAAATAACAGCAAGTATTTAGAAATCCAACCCTTGAAAACAGAACAAGAAAAGATTTGTGGTAGAATGGAGATCTGAGGAACCAAGTGTTGTCTCTGTTAGCTCAGGAGTTCCTAGTGTCACAGCCTAAGAGCCCTTTTAGTCAGCTAGAAGGCATGGTTTTCATTTCTTATTGATGTCAGTGGGTGGGTTGAGGTCAAAGATTGTTAGTTTTCACTTGACAACTCATGCTATGTCATCAGGCAATATGATGTGTTTTAATAAGACTTATGAATTATGTATGAGACCCTGTAACAATTAAAAAGGGGGAATTGACAGCACAGAAAATGAAGTTCTTAGAAATGAATCTTGGCCGGTGCTGTAGCGCAGTGGGTTAATGCCCTGGCCTGAAGTGCCAGCATCCCATATGGGCACCGGTTCTAGTCCCGGCTGCTCCACTTCCGACCCAGCTCTCTGCATGGCCTGGGAGCGCAATGGAAGAAGGCCCAAGTCCTTGGGCCCCTGCACGCATGTGGGAGACCGGGAGGAAGCTCCTGGCTTCAGATCAGTACAGCTCTGGCTGTTGCAGCCACCTGGGGAATGAACCATGAGATGGACGACACCTCTCTGTCTCTGTCTCTCTGCCTCTCCTCTCTCTGCGTAACTCTGACTTTGAAATCTTGGAAAAAAAAAAAAGTGAACCAGCAGATGGAAGACCTCTCTCTCTCTTAAAAAAAAAAAAAAAAAAAAAAAAAAAAAAGGAAGCTTAATGTTGGCTTGAAGAGAAGACTGATCTGGTTCACTCACCTCGAATGTGAGTGTGTGGAGAGCTTGTGTGGGGTGTGCAGTTTTCCTTAACAAATGAGGAAAAGGAATGAACATGATAGCCACAAAATGAGTCGAGAGCTGGTGATTATAGTAACTTGAATTGAAAGACGCTTTCCAGTAGAAATAAGGCAGTCTTAACTCACTTCCTTACTAGTAAGGATCAAAGTCTGAAACCTACTGGTATTCTTGCTGTTCGTGTTTGTAATCTTTCTGTTTTCAGGAAACACTTTGGCTTCTAGACACAGCAGTATTTCTTCACCCATTGTTGTGGAGCTTCTCAAGGCTTCAGAAAATGTTACCAGTTATTTAGGATTTTATCAACAGTTTTCAAGATTCTCTGAAAGTCATGTTTTAAATTTGTATGAAAATAGTCTCTTTTGTAGTTTAGGTAAGATTAGAAAATAAAACTCTGCTTCATAGCATAGCGTATATTGCTGTGATTGTATATAGACTGAGGTCTTGCCTCACTGAATTGATTTTTTTAAAGATTTATTTATTTACTTCGAAGTCAGAGTTACACACAGAGAGAAGGAGAGGCAGAGAGAGAGAGAGAGAGATCGTTCATCCATTGGTTCACTCCCCACTTGGCCACAATGGCCAGAGCTTGTGGGGAGCAACCCGGACTGGACTGAGTTACTGGAATTAAGACTTATTCTATGCATCTGCTCTCCCACAATACGGCGCTGGGAGAGGAGAAAACAGCTTCTACACAGCTGCCTCCAGTTCAGCCAATAAACTGTAGGACTTGCTCCTGATTGGAGAGCAGCCGAGTTAGGATTGGCGGAGGAGGACTATAAAGGAGGAGAGAGACGGCATGCACCAGGAACATCTAGGGGGAACACCTGAGGAACACCTGTGCAGCCCCCGAGAGAGCCGGCCGGCGGTGTGCCGCTCCCCCGCGGAAGTGGGGAATGTGGCAGGGGGAACCGCCCTTCCACGGAGGTGGAAGGGACAGTAGCCAACCCGGGAAGAACCAGCAGCAAACCCGGGGAGGGCCGAGCAGACGAAAGAACAGCGCAGGGTCCTGTGTCGTTCCTCCACGAAGACGGGGAGCGACATAATGGTGCCGTGACTCGGATATGAAGCCTAGGCAGGGCTTAGTGTCGTTCCTCCATGAAGAGGGGGAGCGACAAGAGCTGAGCTGATTGGAAGCCAGGAGCTTCTTCTGGGTCTCCCGCGTGGGTGCAGGCTCTGCTTTTCCCAGGCCCTAGCAGAGAGCTGGATCGGAAGAGGAGCAGCTGGCACTCGAACCGGCACCCATATGGGATGCCAGCACTGCAGGTGGTGGCTTTATCCGCTACACCACAGCACCAGCCCCAATTTTTTTATACTAGCCAAATTTGTATGTTATTTATTGGAGAATTGTTTCATGCATATCTTAAATGCAATGAAGAATCTCACACTAATTTCCAGAGGAGCAGTCAGATTTTTGTAGGCATCGTCATGCTAATATTACCTGGAAATTTGGAAATGCTATGATGAAGCCGCACATATATTAAAGTTCACAATTTATTTCTTATTAATATTTATTTGCCACATTTTAATTTTTGGGACTGCAACATTGGAAAAGAAGTTAAATACAAGTTAATTATTGCTGCAGTTGAGAATACTTTTGTATTCTGCAAAAGTACATGTGATACAAATCATAAGGTACAAAATCATAAGTTTTTAAACTTATTGTTCAATATATGAAATTGAAGTTCAGTTAATTTCATTTTCTTTTTCTAATAACAACAGTTATTAAATATAGTAAAAATACTATGGGGAATTTTAATAAAAGACTGAAAATGACAAACAATGCACAATGTTCCAAGCCTATACTCTTGTAAGAAAATTACACACTAAACATTTCATAGAATTGCATTAAAGTGAAAGTTTTAATCTCATCAAGGACAAGTGACTTTTCAGTGGATTTCTATATCAAGGATATGGTTTTTCTAATGTACGTAGTCATTTCTTCTTGAAAAACTTAAGACTACAGATCAGCAATATATTTTTTTTCTCAGCCTTAAATTTTAGTTCTCAATGCTGTAGACTTTGTAGTGCAACCCCCAAGACTTAGTGAAGGCTTACTAAGGGGATGGGGGATGCATGTTGTGATGCAGTGGGCTAAGTTGCCACTTGGGACACCTGTGTCACATATCAGAGTGCCTGGATCAAATCCTACCTGCTCTGTAGTTCTGATTCAGCTTCTTGCTAATGTGCCTGGAAGGCAGTGAATGATGGCATGAGTAATTGGGTTCTTGCCCCTTACATGGGAGACTTGGATGGAGTTCTTGGCTCCTGGCTTTGGCCTAGCTTTGCTTTGGCTGTTATCTGTATCTAGGGTGTGAACCAGGGGTAGAAGATCTATCTCCTTCTCTGTGGCTCTCCCTCTCTCTTTGTCACTCTGTCTTTCAAATAAATAAATCTTCACAAAAAGGCTTATTATGGAGCAGGCATTATTGTAAGCTGTTTATGTGTAAGATCATTTTAGTTCTCATCAGAACCTGTGACTTACATCCAATTATTATCCTGCTGTTGAAGAACTGTCCCTGTTTCATCTCACAAACAGCCAAAGCAGGATTAAAATGCAAGACGTCTGGTTCAGAGCCCAAGAATTTATCAGCCACTTCGCTGTTCCACCAACTAGGAGGGAAATAACTCCAAATCATATTTCTTTCTATGAATAGGTGTGAATTAGCTTTAAAAATTTTAATTTTCATTATATTGTATGTAACACATTGCATTGCAGAAGATTCAGGCAGACAGTAAATTACGTACAGAATGGAATCTAGACATAACCCATCTCCCCACTTCCTTACTTGCTCTCTGGTTGGCAGTTTGTCTTTCCAGTGGTGTTCACTGCTTGTGCTACTCATTGTGACAGTGCACATATAATTGGATGCTTGTTTTCTTACATATGCTTATAGATAAGTTCATAATCTGTGCACTGTGACTTGCTTTTCCACTGGAGCAATTCAGCTTTACCATGAATAATTTTTTTCATGACTTTATTTTCCATTCCATTTTAAACTCTTTATTTTGAGAGGCTGAGTTACAGAGAGAAGGACAGAGAGAAAGGTCTTCCATCTGCTGGTTCACTCCCCAAAAGGCTGCAGAAGTTGGAGCTGGGCCTGTCTGAAGCCAGGAGCTTCCTCCAGGTCTCCCACATGGGTACAGGGGCCCAAGCACTTGGACCATCTTCTACTGCTTTCCTAGGCCGTAAGCAGAGAGCTGGATCCCAAGAGGAGCAGCTGAGACTAGAACCGGTGCCCATATGGGATTCCGGAGCTGCAGGTGGAGTCTTAACCTACTATACCACAGCGCCGTCCCCCGTTTTTAATTTTTAATCATTCTGTGGAATTAATAAGCCATCAAGAATTTAAGAATTCCTCTCACATAGGAGTATATAGATGGCTTACATTTACTTCCTGTTACAGATAACGTCCCAGTGAGCAGCCTCGTACAAAGTACTGTGTGGGGATCTCAGCATTTTCCTGAGATGAGACCTAGAGATGAATGGGTATTTTTCATGTTGAAAAGCAATTTCCTGACTTTCTTTCAGAGAGAACACATGCACACGCACACACACAGACACACACAATGATATATACAGTATTTGTTGATGGTTTTGAATTTGTGTTGATGTGTATAAGATATTTTGTATGTTTTTTTTTTTTTTTTTTGACAGACAGAGTGGACAGTGAGAGAGAGGGACAGAGAGAAAGGTCTTCCTTTTCTGTTGGTTCACCTGAACCCCAATGGCCGCTGTGGCCAGTGCACCATGCTGATCCGAAGCCAGGAGCCAGGTGCTTCTCCTGGTCTCCCATGCGGGTGCAGGGCCCAAGCACCTGGGCCATCCTCCACTGTACTCCTGGGCCACAGCAGAGAGCTGGACTGGAAGAGGAGCAACTGGGACAGAATCTGGCGCCCCAACCGTGATTAGAACCCGGTGTGCTGGTGCTGTAGGCAGAGGATTAGCCCAGTGAGCTGTGGCGCCAGCCCCGATATTTTGTGTTTTAATTATTTATTTGGTGATCAATGAGCTTGAGTTTCTTTCCAATAATTTTTGTCCTTTTTTCCTGATAATTTCTACTTCTTTTCCAGCCAGTGATACATGTTTCCTATTGATTTTCTACTAATTTTTCCTCTTAATTTTATTAAAATTAATAATTTTTATTAATTTATTTTTCTATTAATTTCCTACTTAACTGTGTAGATTCAGTAAGTCTTCTGTTTTTTCTTTTGGATTGCTATGTAGGCATACTGTTGGCAAACAATAAAAGCTTTTTCTTTTTTTTTTTTTTTCTTTCCCCAGTGTTTATGTTCCTTATTCCTTGGCTTATCCTTACTCATATGTTTTCAACCATGAATCTGATTGATAATGTTTATTAAGTTAAGGAAGGGTCCCTTTTTAACTTACCTTGCTTTAACAAGAAAACAAGTTGAATACTGGGGGCCTGCACTGTGGCATAGCAGGCAAAGCCACTGCCTGTGGCATCGGCATCCCATACGGATGCCAGTTCACATCCTGGCTGCTCCACTTCCAATCTAGCTCTCTGCTAATGTGACTGGGAAAGCAGCAGAGGATGGCCCAGGTTTTTGGGCCCCTACACTCACGTGGGAGACCTGGATGTAGCTCCTGGTGGCCGTTTGGGGAGTGAACTAGCAAATGGGAGATCTCTCTCTCTCTCTCTCTCTCTCTCTCTCTCTATATATATATATATATATATATATCCTTCTGTGTCTCTCTGTAATGCTGCCTTCCAATTAAATAAAATAAATTTTTAAAAATTATTATGAAATAGAATTCTCTTCTGATAATTTTATGTAAATTAGTACTGCACCATGGAGAGATTTTCAGAAAATATTTGACTTAGAGGATGATTGGAAATCTTTAAGGAAAACTATTTCTTAAAAATATTTATTTATTTGAAAGGCAGAACTACAGAGAGGCAGAGACAGAGAGACAGAGGCAGAGGTCGATCGATCGATCTTCCATCCACTGGTTCACTCCCCTAGACAGCCACAACGGCCAGAGCTGAGCTGAACTGAAGCCAGGAACCAAGAGCTTCTTTTAGGTCTCCCATGTGGGTGCAGGGGCCCAAAGACTTGGGCCATCTTCTACTGCTTTTTCAGGCCATAGAAGAGAGCTGGATCAGAAGTGAATCATCTAGGACTCGAACCGGCGCCTGTGTGGGATGCTGGCACTGCAGGCAGTGGCTTTACCTGCTATGCCACCATGCTGGCCCCAAGGAAGACTGTTTTAAGGAGAATTTTTTCCTAGCAAGAAAAATATAAACACGAAGGATCTTTGAATTAGGAAAATGGAAAGTATGTGATGTTGTTAGTACCATCCAGTGCTCAAAATATTTCGGATTTCACTTTTACCCAAAATGGTCTTCAAGTGAATTCTTGTCATTCTGGAGTGGGTACAACCTAAAGGTCATTGCTATGTACAGCAAGAGAGGAGAAAACACTGATAGTAAGATTGGAAGGATGGAAGGGGCCAGTTTGGGGAGGGTCCTCACAGAACGTACAAAATGTAACTTAATGTCACGTAATTGGACGTTTGGGAACACGGAGTAACACCACAGGCTCTACCTCAAAGTCTTGGGGCTTTCATTTTCTTGTTGTTGTCTGATAATAGAAGATGCCCCCTTAGCATCTGTCTAGGAAATGGAGGCTGCAGTAAAGCGTATGTGAAATATATAAAGTAAAACATTCATTGGAATTAATATGAATAGTGTAACAACTCAAAATAAAATAATACATTGATTTGCTTAAGTCCAAAAATGCCACGATATCCTATTTCCAATTTAATTTCAGATTCTGATTATGACTTTGGAAGAGAAGTCAGCTATGGTATCATTACTTTCCTGCTTCACAGAACTTAATGAGCTTCTAAAAGTAATTTTAGCCATTGGCAAAGACATACAGTGTTAGATTAGATAGTACCCTCTGTGTATTTCTCTACACATTTGTTTGGCTGCTTTTCCCTGAAGAAACTCAACATTTATCCTAGTCTGCCAGTACTTCTGCCAGTTGCTGACGGTCCCTGGGTTGAAGTTTCCACAGGTGTTGAGGCACGTGCCCACTGCCAAAGCGGACATGGGCAGTTGAGGCTGTAGGTAGCTAACTATATCAGCAGCAGGGTGCAGTGGCTCCTGAGAACAGAGCCAAGCAGGTGTGTGCACTCAGAGCCCAGCAATTCTTGCTGTCTGATTACATGGAGGTTGGCTGATTCAGTGGCTTTCTTCCTGCTGGATTTCCTACTTTTTTGTTATTGGGAACCAGTGAGCCTTTTATTTTTCTTCTGACTTCAGAAAATAATTTAAAATTATTTTTAAAAAATTTAAATTAATTAAATTTAAACTTATTTTTATTGTATTTTTATTTACACTTATTTTTAATTTATTTTAAAAAATTCCGATGGACATATTCTGTAAGATTAAGATATTTGAAAGAGAATATTTTTATATGTGCCTTTTAAGAGAAGCTTTATGGCCCATGCATCAGCCATGATTCAATTCCCTCATTCCTCTCCATTCCTCTAGTTAAGAAAGAAACAGAAGTTATTGGATTGAAGGCCATGCTTTTCCAGGAGAAACCTGGTTTATTGCTCCTTGCTGATAGGATAATTTGACCACACTCTTTGCTCCCCTCAGAGAGCCAGCCATTTATTTTTTCAATTAATATTTTTATTGGGTGACTGTTTTGTCCCAGGACAAAGCTGAGTGCTTTTGATTTCAGCAGTGAAAGACCTTCTATTGTGCTGATTACCTTCTCCTGGAAAAACAAGAAAATAGACAAGATAGTTGCAAGGTCACGAGTGTCCTAAAGAAACAACTAGAGACTGATTTGGAGGGCAGAAGGCAGGGGTAAAGTCCTGAATTTAGCTGACTTGGTCAGGAATGCCTCTGGAAGGTGGAGCTGTTTGATCTTGAAGGGAGAAATAAGGTAGGCAGAAGAAATAGCAAGTGCAAATAGCGTGCTTTTCAAAGATGACTATCAGATATATAGAGAGACAAGTTCAACACTGAAGTGTCTTCTTCCTCAAAACAATGGTGCATGCAGGCACATGGGCCTGTATATCTGTGCTGTAGCAATGTGGCATCTAGGAGGTGGGTGAGTTTTGAAGTCATTTTTAATTTGCTTCATTTTTTTCTTTCTAGAGTCTCATGCTAAGGTTTCTCCAGTTTACTAGCTAAGAGAGTAGCAAGTAAGGAAGACCCTGGTCAGGATTAGAGAGAACAAGAAGATCTGCTCCCAGTGCTCTTGTGTGTCACCCACTAGTAATGAGAGAGAACTGGTAGGGTCACACAAATTAGGCAGTGTGACATCAGCCCTTGTTTTCCTTATTAGCCACCCAGAAAAATGTGAACACTGCCTCTCGTGTGGAAATAGCATATATGTGACTGTTCAGTATTTAGAGCAATGAATTCTTTTAGAGCGATGTTTTTCCTGAAAGTGTTCATGTAGAAGTGTAGTGAGAATGCAGAAATGATCAAATATGAACCCCATTGCTGTGCAGGGAGCCAACATCATGACCGGTATAACTAAATCGCTGTTCAGTTATTGATCTGTCATTGATCTACACAACAGAAATCTGTGTTATATGAAACTCATCCACACTGAAAGGATTCATTCTTGAGCAATAAAGATCAAGGAACATACTTTTTCTAGCAATAAGTTAAACATCAGTGAACAATACTTTCTATAAATTAGCTTACAGGGGAATTTTCTTCATAATTCCATGTGAAGTAGACCTCAGTAACCATATGTTTCGACATGGTTGGTTTAAACACTGTTTTTTATTCCATAAGACTGCTAATTACATACCTTATAAGTTGCAATTAATATTTGATAGTTCAAATATTAAGTAGTGCATTGTTTACAGATTTTGGAATTTTTTTCAAATGTACTAAAGCACATTTTCACTTTTTTAGGGGAAACTCCTCTTAGATTGAAAAAAAAAAAAAAACTTACAGAGACAAAGAGATTTTCCATTTGCTGGTTTACTCCTCAAATGGCCACAGCAGCCAGGTCTGGGCCAGGCTGAAAACAGGAAGCTAGAACTCCATCCAGGTTTCCTACTTGGGTGGCAGGGACTGTAGTTGAGCTATGAACTATGCTCCCAGTCGCAGTAGCGGGGACCTTGGTTGGAGGTGGAGTAGCTGTGACTTGAATCAGGACTCTAACCTGGTTTACAGGTGTCCCAAGCAGGCTTACCCCATTGCCCTACGATGCCCGCCCCTCCTTTCACATGTGTTTTGAAAAATGGAGCACCTGTTTCAAGGCTCCTTTTCCCCCCACTCTTACGCCCCCCTTCTTCATGCCTTCTCTTAATTTTTCCCCCTCTTTGGGCGCTCTGAATCTCTTTCAGTTCCTTCAGTTTTATTTTTCTTCTTGTAGTCTGATCTGTACCAAGTGGCTATGCCACAAATCCTGGGCGTGGTTGTTCACCAGGAACATGGTATTTCCTGTGGCTTCCCAGCCCAGTGCAGGTCCTCAGATGAGAGACCTTGTGGTCAAGGTATCTCCCTGCCAGGTGAGTGTGAGGAGAGACCTTGTGATGCACAATGGGATCCCTGCAGAAACGATCATATTCTGTGCTTCCTTTAAGTAGGTGTTAGGAATTGGATGGCTCGGATACTTTTTTTTTTTTTTCTGAGATTTTTTTTTTAACTTGGAAATTTTATGTATTTAAAAATTTTTAAAGGTTTATTGATTTATTGGAAAGCCAGAGTTACAGAGAGAGAATGTGTGTGGGGGGGAGAGAATCTTATACCTGTTGGTTCACTCCCCCAAATAGCTGCAGACAGCCCGAAGCCAAGTGCCGAGAACTCTGTCCAGGTACTCCTGGCCTCCAACGAGGAACTCCAACCAGCCACTCCTATATGAAATACCAGCATCACAGGCCATAGCATCAGCCCTTTTAGTTGGAAATTTTAAGTGATAATAATCATTGTTGGGGCTGGCACTATGGCGCAGTGGGTTAAAGCCCTGGCCTGAAGTGCCGGTAATCCCATATGGGGGCCTGTTTTTGTCCTGGCTGCTCCTCTTCCGATCCAGCTCTCTGCTGTGGCCTGGGAAAGCAGTAGAAGATGGCCCAAGTCCTTGGGCCCCTGCGCCCATGTGGGAGACCCAGAAGAAGTTCCTGGCTCCTGGCTTTGGATCACCACAGCTCTGGCTGTTGCGGCCATCTGGGGAGTGAACCATCTGATGGAAGACCTCTCTCTCTCTACCTCTCTCTCTAACTCTTTCACATAGATAAAATAAATCTTTGGAAAAAAAAATCATTGTAAAAAATTAAGCACTACAGAAGCATGGGTAAGAAGTTGCATGACAAGTCAAAAGATAAGCATGCCATAATTTCCTTTGCACCCAGAAAGACCTTCAGACAGTTTTGCCTCCAAATGGAAAGGTTTTTAGCAGGTAAATGAATGCCTGTCACAGGACATGTTTGGGATAACTGACATGATCCTTTCTCATGTGTACCATGTAACTGCATAAAGGGCCGTCTCCATTAAATAGGAGCTGGGCTAGAAGTCCAAGGTGTTTGCTGCTTCTGCAGTTTGCAGATCCAGAATTCATGTTTGTGGTTTGTATCAGTTGAGAAAGAAGTTAAGTTAAATATTCAGTTACAAGAGGTTCAAAATGCCGGTGAGGCCACGTTGCTGCTAAGAGACAGAGCTTTGGGAAAATGTACCATGGAGCGTTTGAAAAGACAAGAGCAGGGGAGCAGTGGCAGTGGAGGTTTTTTTGATTTTTTTTAAATACTTCTCTTGCTCTTGCTGACCTGGCACCGGTAGTGTGAATTCTGACGGACTGCATGCGTGCACGTCCTTTTGTGTTTGTGTTTGGCGAATGGTGGTAAGGAGGGCCATGCAGCCTCCCTTCTGCAAGGGAATGTTTGGAGAGAGAAAAGAAGGGCTGGCAGGCCTGTGGGAGGTTGCTGAGTCACATGTGATTCACAGATCCAGCTTTGGAAACCTTTACACTTGAACGTGACGGTGCAGGGAGGTCCGTTTTGAAGCTGCTGTGGAAATCCACATTGGGGTGTGCGCTAAATGGAGCACTAGGAACAGTGACAGGATGACTAATAACGGGAAAAAATTAGAAGCCTGCCACAGCTCATCTGTACAGTTGATGTTTAATTCATGAGACTGCCTGCCTCATGATTCTTTCATTTTTCAGTAGCATGAGTTACATGGGTGTAAATCTTAGAGCGGCGCCTCCTCATTTCACAGGGCTCAGTCAGCGTTTCCTACCTGCTTCTCTGGTGACTTCAGGTGATCCAGTCTCTATGTCTGTGCTTCAAATCACTGAATAATTATTTTAACTATGAAAGAGATGATCATTAACACAAAGGAGACTCCAGGAGATCAGCCTTCGTGTTTTTAAAGTGGTTATTTTATAATTTACATTTCAGTAATCATCCTGTCATTTACTCCCTGATAAAGGGAACTATACCTGACACTGTGATTTTCTTCTTTTCTTGTAATAATGAATTATCTGGTATTAAAGATTTAACTAGGAAAGTAATTTACTGTGCATGTATGAATCATGTCTTACAGTATATTTTCTATAAAAATATTTCAGAGGCAGAGAGATGACAAAAAGAGAAACACAGAGCGAGAGCGCTTCCACCTGTTGGTTTCAAATGCCTGCCACTGCCAGTCTTGGGCTGGGTCAAAGCTGAGACAGGAACTCAGTTCAATTCAGATCTCCCATAGGGTGGCAAGGACTCAACTGCTTGAGTTATCACCCTGTTCTCAGGGTCTGCATTAGCGGAAGCTGGGGTCAGGAGGCAAAGCCAGGATTGGACATAGGTAATCCCATGTGGGCTGTGGCATCCTAACTGGTACTGTCTTTATCACTAGGCCAAATGCCTGAGTGTTCATTCTAATTTACTGGGCACAGAAGCTTAAACTGGATTTAGCTACATAAAGTGCTTTTTCTACTTTATTATTTTTTTCCTTTAATTGCCTAGATTTTGACCTACTTTTCAACATATGATGCACAAAAGGCAATAGTTACATGACACTGTTGTTTGAACACTAGCATATGTTATATGTAATTTGTAAAGTCAGTTTAAATTAAAAATGCCTAAGATTGTGACCAAGCAATAAATGAAGATATCTTTTGACATTTATGTAAACTCTTTTCTTATAACTCATCTTTGCAAAGGTGTATTGTAATTTGGGGATCATTTGATAAACATAAGCCAATTTCTTTTTGAAGATATATTTATTTATTTGAAAGGCAGAGCTACAGAGAGAGAGAGATCCTACATCCTCTGGTTCACTCCCCAAATGACTACACAACTAAGGATGGACCAGGCTGAAGCCAGGAGCCAGGAGCTGCTTCTGGGTCTTCCACATGGCTGTAGGGGTTCAAGCACATGAGCCATCTTTGCTGCTTTCCCAGGTGCATTAGCAGGGAGCTAGGTAGGAAGTGGAGCAGCTGGGACTCGAACTGTAGTCAATATGAGATGCCAGTTGTGCAGGCACTGGTTCAACTCGCTGTGCCACAGCACCGGCCCCATAGGCCAATTTCTAAATCAATGAATCTTACTGTGTATATTTGAGGTATGCAGTACATATAATGCAATATATTTAATATCTAATGACATAGTTACTCTAGTGAAATGATTAACATGTTTGTCATCTTTCACAGTTGCTTTTTTGTGTGTGATAAGGGCAGCTAAACTCAAGTTATTTAGTAAAATTCCCTAAAACAGTGCAGTATTGTTAACTTTGGTCCTCATGTGCCTTAGATCTTCAGACTTGTTCATCCTGTGTATCTGATCCACTTCCCCTGTTTCTTCTCCTTCCCTCTCCCACCACTGTTTCACTCTCTATTTCTGTGTGTTTGATCTCTTCTTAAACATAAATTCATTTTTAATCAGCATTTCTCATTGTTGATTTCACTGTGTTAATGGGGAAGAACAATTTGATTTTAAAACAAGCAGTCAGGGTGTTTATTGATATTAACAGGCCAGTTGAGGGAGCCAGCTCTAATCCCCACCCAAGGGGCCATCTTCTGATGAGAAAGTACAGCTGAGACCATCAGCTGGGCCATAGGACAGTGCATGTGCTTCTCAGGCAGAGAGGTCACTGCTGTGACCCTACGTGCTGCGGGGGCAAAAGGCCAACAGCAATGAAATTGCAGTAGATTGTTCAAGCTGGAAGGCTGTTTGCCATCTCGTGTTTGGAAATGTCATTCCTACCTCTCAAGTCCTGTACTGAATGAGAAAGTGATGAAGTGCTGGAGGTGGACCATCCTGGCACTGTTTTTCTCTGATGATTTTCAGAAAAAGAGTTCTTGTCTTTCTGATTTGCACTTTGATACATTTGCATTGATGTCTTTTTGATTGTTGACTGATCTTGGTCTTGGAACAGCTGTCAGGCAAACACCATGTCAACTATGCTGGGCCTTGGTTCTTACCCATACGTTTGTTTGTGCACTTGAAGTTGCATCATGAAAACAGCCAAGGCCAGCTGCAGTAGTCGTATTTCCCATTCACTCTGAAAGACGTCATGTTACTTGTAGAACATTTTATGTTGAGAAACACGTCAGGGCTGACTCTACATTTGACCTGCTACTTTCTGTCAAGTATGTGTGCATGTTGTGACTCGTATGAGAGTCCATCTTTGGGAACATCACGCACGATGCCAAGAAAGTCATGTTATGTAAATGAGAGCCATAGAATATCTTGTTGTAAACAAATAGTGCCTGATGAATTGGATAATGCTGATAAAAATTTAAAAATTTCATTTGAGGATAATTTGTAAGTAACATGCATATTTTCTCAGATTTTTTTTTTTTAAGATTTATTTTATCGATTTGAAAGACAGAGTTACAGAGAGAGAAAGAGAGAAATAGAAGTGCATATCTTCCATCTGCTGGTTTACTCCCCAAATGGCTTCAACAGCCAGGACTGGACCAGGCTGAAGCCAGGAGCCAGGAGCTCCATCCAAAGATCTCACATGGATACTGGGCCATCTGCTGCTGCTTTCTCAGGTACATTAGCAGGGAGCTGCATTGGAAGTAGAGCAGCCAGGACTTGAACCAGTGCTCCAATATGGACTTGGCGTAACAACTGGCCACTTAACCCCCTGTACTACAATGCTGGCCCTCCCAGATATATTTTTCAAGGAGAAAAATACCTGAATCGTCTCAATTATTTAAATCCTTGTTTTGTAACTATAGATAGCCTTTCTCTTGTCATGTAAAAATAAGACTTACGTAAATGTCACTTTTTCTCTACATCAATGAAATGGAATTTAAACCCAGGGCTATGACATTCTAGAAAAGAGAAAATAAGAGGCATATCTAAATTTATGATGGAGGGAGAGTTGATGGCTACTATCTGGTGGTTTAATGATAAGAACTAAACCACTTTTCAGATCACTGCATCCATTAGCACTTTTTAAGTAGTTAATTTAATAAATTTTTACTCAATGTTTATTTTATTCATTGAAAGGCAGAGAGTGGGTGAGAGATCTCTCCTATCAGCTATATAGAGAGAGATGGAGATCTCCTATCAGCTAGCTTACCCTGTTAATTCCTATAATAGTTAATGCTGGACCACACCAAAGCCAGGAGTCTAAAACTCGTTCTGTGTCTCCCATGTGGGTAACAGGGACCTAAGCGCTTGAGCCATCACCTGCTTCCAGGGTGTATATTAGCAAGAAGCTGGAAAGAGGAGTGGAGCCAAGTTTCCAGCCCAGGTACTCAGATACAGGATGCCAGGGTCCCAAGAGGCAGTCTAACTGCTGTACTAGACTTCTGCCCCAAGGTAGATGTCCTTTATTCACTTAAAAGACCAAACTGCTCTGCCATTTATTAACTCTGTGACCTTGGGCAAGCACCTTCACCTCTGTTCTTTTTGAATTTTGTAATCTGTAAAGTGAGACTAGTAATATAGTGTCTACCTCAATTGATTTTTTTATGAGAATTAAATAGCTTGTTCACTTGGCTTGTTTAGGACAGCTACTGATACATGGGTGCTCAGTAAATATTACCTGTTGCTTATTAAATATCTTTTGTCTATTTAGAACTATGCTAGAGATTCTCAGAATATGCAACTGTAAGATATGCCCATCCATTCTAGGGAATTAACTGTTCTTGGAGAAATAGCTCTAATAAAAGACAGTATATTAATATATGTATCATTCTTTGATGGGTTCAGATCTTAGAAACTTAATGGGGAGGGGGGAGGCTGGTGTTGTCATGCAGTGTATTAGGCCACTGCTTGCCATGCTGGCATCCTATATAAGCACCAGTTCGAGTTCTGGCTGCTCCATTTCCAGTTTAACTCCCTGTAATGTGCCTGGGAAAGCAGCAAAAAATGGCCCAAGAACTTGGACCCCACCACTCATGTAGGGAGAACCCAGTGGAGTCCTGGACTGCTAGTTTTTGCCTAGACACAACAGCTGGGGCTGGGCCATTTGGAGAGTGAACCAGCAGATGGAAGATCTCTCTGTATCTCTCCCTCTCACTCTATAATTCTGGTTTTCAAATAAATTAAATCTTTAAAAACTAAAAAGTCTCAGGGAAAAAACAAAAGATACAGGAGTCTGAGGTCTTGGATTGGCCTGAAGAGAGTCTTGGAGCACAGCCTGCAGGCTGCTTTTCAGGAGCGGAGCCTTAAGGGGGTGATTTCAGCCATGAGGAAGGAATCGACAAAACCCACTTGTTTGTTATAAAGCAAGTGGCTTGCCTGCACATACTCATCCATGTGGGAAAGGGGCGGCCATTTAAGTCAGAATCCAAACAGGGCAAGCCTTTGAGTACATTACGGTATTTGGAATATTGTGAATGCCCAGCCAGTAATTCAGGAGACAAGAGAGATGCAGAATTTTGTATCATGACATTGAATAATGTTTACATGCTTGAATTAGGCTAAAAAGACATTTTGTGAACAATTTGTAATGACTGAGAAAAAAAAAATACAGTGAAACAATGCAAAGGAAGATCTTCCCTGAAGTGAGTGGAGTTTTGATAATCAGCAATTAGAAGTGCAGCTCATTTGGTTCACAGAAACACCAGCAGCAGATTGTGTGGCCACGTGGGACCTCTTGGTTGGCAGCAGGCTGGAGGTTGTAAGTGGGCTGTGCTGGGGCAGGATGGAAACAAAGCTCTGAAGGCCTCAGGGAGCAAATCCCCAGGATCAAGGAAGGTGAGCTCTGGCCCTGCTGCTCACCTGCAGAACAGCCGTGCTGCCAGCGCATTCATCGCTGCTTTGTTGTCTTGGACGCTGGAAACAAATGGCCGCAGTGGAAGCAGAAAATATTAACTAAATAAACAATTTAAACCGCACAGAAAAATCCAACATGACAGGGAAAAAAGTAGATTTCATGAAGACTGGCCTGGGAGAACGATGCATGTATATGTTAAACGGGTTCACACATACACACACACACACACACAATGAAGGCAGAGAAACAGGAACAGCTGAGTGTTCAGATTTTAGTGATACAACCTTTTTTCCTACTCTTCAGTCCTTTTCCTGTCCACTCTGATTAGCATGGTCAGATCTCTTTCTGCATTTCTTCAGGATTGTTCTAGATAAAAATGGTATCCTAAGGCATTTCAATTTCACACTTGAAGACAGTTTCTAAAAACAGAGCAGTAACATTACTGAAAAATGGTTTAAATTGGGAATAATTTCAGGAATTGACATTCCTGGCATGACACCCATCTCACAAAACAATCCTATGGCTTAATGCAAGATACTAAGCATTCCTTTCTTGCAAAAAAAAATATAGAGTTATCCATGTTTTGAAACATGCATATTTAGCAAAATTGCATGTCTAGGTTATTAAATCTTTGGCTTCCTTATGTTATTTTTATCCAACTACAGGAGCACTGTGGGTGGTTTATTATGTAACAAAAATAGGAGCAGTTTGGCATTGGTAGAATATTTATAGCAAGTGGAACACTTGACTTTTGAAATATATGATCTTATTCCTTCAGATTTACGAATAAGCTATTTATATATCAGCACAATTGAATTCAGGCAGTTTGTTAGATCTTTTGATATTTTAATTCTGCCCTCTCCCTACCCCTCCTGCCCCACCCTGCTCCACAGGGCATAACTATGTGTCTTATTCCCTTGAGTTAAAAATAAGATTATATCTTTAAAAAAATAGTGGCATAGACAAGAAAATTCTGTTAAGCCTGTAATATCTGGAGCTCTATCTTATCAATCTCGTATATCCCTCCTGTATATCCATTACTTTAACAAATACACTTCTTTTCTTTTCTCTATGATGTATCTCCTGTTATAACTTTTCTAAAAGAAGTTTTATTTATTTCAGAGAAAGAGAGGTGATAGAGCTCTCGTATCTGCTAGTTTATTCTCCAAATGCCCGAAACTGTGAAACTGGGAGCTGGGGACTCTGCAGGTTTCTCATGTGTGTGTGGGTGGCAGGAACCCAATTACTTGAGCCATCACTGCTGTATCTTAAGGTCTGCATTAGCACGAAGCTGGAGTCGGGAGTTGGAGCTGGAAGTAGAAACCAGGTTCTCTGATGTGGGAGGTGAGTTTCCCAACCTGTGTCTTAACCACTAGAGTAAATGTCCCCACCCATTCCTTCTTTGTCCCTGTGATAACAGCAAGTGGAATAAGTAGAGGAGTGTAGAAGAAAGATGTCTGTTTTAATACTCTTTCCTTACAACAGGCAGGAGGTGTATCCACATTATGTTCTTTTCCAGAGAACTTATCTACCTCAAAAACAGGAAGGACAGTTAGTCTTGGGTAGGACTTCTTGTAACATGTCTTAGCTGTTTCTTTGACTCCGTTGATCTGCCCTGGCCAATTCTCTAATATGCTTAGTGTTTAACATAATTCAATAAGTAACCATGCAGACTTGACACTTTGTACTCAACTGTGACACTTAATAATAAACAGGATGCAGTTTGTGCCTTTCTGAGTTTGATGTTCCATGGGTGCATGCAAAATGGAATAGATTACCATCTTTCTCTTTCTGAAAATAGAGTCTTTGGAACCATATGCACTGCTCTTTTGAAGCTGTATTACAGACAAACCCAACCACCAAAGGAACAATACTAATTGTATAGCAAACTTGTTCCTCTTAAACATAATGAGAATTTGAATATTTTATATTTTGCTTTCAGAGTTTGGGCTGTTTCTGTACTATAAAGAATGAAGAATAGAGGGATTGCCATCCATTCTTTTCACTGTGATGTGCCCAGTCCTGTCTAGAACGTTGATGCCTCTGTTTGCACCTGAGATTTGAAGCCTGGCAGTAGAAATTTCTAACAAACAGAGCTAATAAGCATGCTCCTGACTTGGCAAATTGGAAAATCAAATGCATTTTCTTATGGAAACAGTTTAGCTATTAGTCTGCTTCTATTGTACTTAGCATAACTGGGTATTCAGGAGTTGGATGAAATTTCTTGAACTGGCTGGAGAGCATAGTTTTCATTTATTTCTAACAAATATGTTCAAACTATTAAAACCTTCTGAGAGCAACCTGTTCTATTTCACTGAGTTTAGGGATTTGATCTCTTTGAATGTATATGTTGTTTCAAGTGATTTAAAGCAAGATATAGGTATGTACCTGGGCCATGTATTTCCTATAGCATATTCTTTTGATAAAATTATTAGGCTTAAATATTAAAAAGAAAAAGAATATGTTGAAATTAGATAATACAATAATTTCACATTTTCCTGCAGCTATTGTGATAAAATTTTCAGTTTCTTAATTAAGCACTGCTTATGAGTGCGATTTTGCCACATTTTAATGGATATTTTCAGTAGTCAGTTATTTAAAATGAGCAAGGATCTTGAAGTTGCCAGGACTTCAGTTTACTTGACCTTGTCCTCCTCCTCTACTGCTGTCATCTGCTGCATATTCACCTGAGAACCTTTCCTGCCTGATTTTGCCTGCTCCAGAGTAAGGTGGGTGACATCCACACTTCCACCCTGATGTGTGCTGGTGGTCGCTGATGGTCTCCAGTGCAAGGCCCATCCTTTCATACTCTCCACCTGTTCTTCCTAAGCCTTTCATTTTTTCACTACCCACATCAATATGCCTAACAGTGTACACACGACTGTAACTCTTATTTCACAAATAAAATAAAGTAGAATGTCTCAACATCTTGCTGTAGTTGTCATGATTATTTCCATTTATCTCGAATCCTCTACATTGTTCCTCTAGTCTCCATGGGAGACATATCTTCCTTCTCAGCCATGGGTGAGGGTTCTTTGTCTCTTTCTTAGATGTTGTTTATTTATTTGAAAGTCACAGGACATAGGGAGAGCAAGAACGAGATAGAGATCTTCCAATGCTGGTTCACTCTGCAAATGCCGGAAACAGGCAAGGGTGGCTCAAGTCAAAGCCAGGAGCCCAGAACACCAATTTTGTCTCCTACATGTGTGGCAGTGGTCCAGGTACTTGACCCATTATCTGCTGCATGCCAGGTGTGTTGTGCATCAGCAAGAAGCCAGTCACTCTGATATGGGATACAGTGGCTTAACCTGTGATATCATAATGCCCACCCTCTGTTTTGCTCATTTCTTAATTTCATCCGCCCCTTTAATAAACCTCTCATGCTTGGCGTAGTGTTTCCTGCACCCCATTCTTACCAAGAAGTTAGGTTTTCCCTGGAACCTTCGATGTCCCCTCCTCCATGTGGCTTTCCTTTCACATAGAAACACGAGCTTAGCGATTCCAGAATTGATTTCCTTGCTGTCTGCTGTCCGGTTTCTGCAGCTTCTCTCCTCCTCCTCACGGACAATGTGGATGTGTTTCTGTCACGTTAGATGATGCTGCACTTCCTGCCTCTCTTCAGAAGCTTTTCTCTTCACTGGCTCCTGGGAGCCATGGCTCTGGGTTTCCCTCCCCTTGCTGCTACCCATATCCTATTCCTTGGTCCCTTGCTTCAAGTGTTTTCCAGAGTTCTGCGTACTGCATTCCTCCTCCTGCCCTCCAGCTGCTCCTTCCCTGTGTCCTTTAGATGCGTTCTAACTGAGTCTGTGAAGTCCGTGGAGATTTTCTCCTTTATTTTCAGAAAGACAGAGTGTGGTGGGGGGGAGGAAAGGGGAGGGGATAGAGTTAGAGATGATAGGGACAGAGGTAGATCTCCCGTCCATTGGTTTACTCCCTACATGCCTGCAACAGCTGGCACTGGGCCTGGCCAACACCAGGAGCCTGGAACTCCATCCGGGTCTCCCTCATGGATGGCAGGGAACCAAGCACTTGGGTTATCTTCCACTGTCTTCCCTGGAAGGTTAGCAGGGAACTGAACGGGAAGCAGAGCAGCTGGAACTCCGTCCCAGGCAGTGTGACAGTGGGGTGTGGGCATCCCAAGCAGCCTAACCTGCTCTGCCACAAGGTCAACCCTGGGGCTTTCCTCACTCCAGTCCTATGCACTTTTCAGTCACCTTCTGCCTGTCTATAAATGACCTTGAGTATCTCTACTGAGTGTCTGTATTTGAGTTTCTCAAAAAAACCTCTAACCACTTCACTAAGAACAAACTCATCAGCATCCCTCTCAAGTGTTCTTGCTCTGGTACTTTCTGTACCAGAGTGACCCTCTCGTCATCCAGCTGAGACACTCCGTGGATCATCTGCAAATCTTTGTCCTGTCCACTCTGTATCCAGCAGCATCGGGAGTCTCGCTGTCCAGACTTGAGGAGTTCTGTGCAACTCACTGCTTCTGTTGGTCTCCCCCCTTGTCCCTTGCTCTCTCTTGTCACCATGGAGGTTGAGTTTTCCTTTTTTCTCACCTCTTCCCTAGACTCTCTCTTCTCACTTGCAATCCTCCCGCTGAGCCACCACCCTGTTGGTGTCAGGGAAGTGATTTTGTCACGTTCAAAGACACACACTTGGTCTTGTCGCTGTCTGACCTCTCATTTTCTGGCGTCTTGCCATTCACTGTGAATGCAATTGAAATGCTTCAGAGTGGCCAGTGCAGCCCCTGAGTGTCTTCCTTGTTGATCCCTCGAGCCCTCTCTGACATCCTGTCCTGTTTGCTCAACCACACTTGCTGTCCAGCTGTTCAGACTCCTCAGGGTTGCTGATGATGCCACGTCCTAGCTCCCTTTGCCTTCCGTGTCACTTCTTTTTGTTCTCCGTCCCACTGTCTGCTTTAACTACCTACGTGCTCCAGAAAGCCTGCTCTGTTAGCTTTGTAGACCACTGCTGAGTATTCACTGAATGAGTTTCCTGGTTCCTGAAACCTGTCCCACCATATTCTTTTTTTTTTTTTTTTTTAAGTTTTATTTTATTTATTTGAAAGACAGAGTTAGAGAGAGAGGTAGAGGCAGAGAGAGAGAGAGAGGTTTTCCATCCACTGGTTCACTCCCCAGATGGCTACAACGGCCGGAGCTGTGCTGATCTGAAGCAAGGAGCCAGGAGTTTCTTCTGGGTTTCCTGCGTGGGTGCAGGAGTCCAAGGACTTGGGCCATCTTCTGCTTTCCCAGGCCATAGCAGAGAGCTGGATCGGAAGAGGAGCAGCCGGGACTAGAACCAGTGCCCATATAGGATGCTGGCACTTCAGGCCAAGGCGTTAACCCGTTGTGCCACAGCGCCGGCCCCATCCCACCATATTCTTGTTCTCCTCTGCCTTCCTCCCCTTCTTTAGCCCCAACTTGTACCTCTGTCAGTACCTTCTTTGGTAGGTTCTAGTATTTACTGAATGGGTTAACAGAGAATGAACCACAAATTCCTCCTAGTGGGTGTGATGCTGGTTTTTTGTTACATGAAAAGGGTTTATCTTCTGTGTAGAGCCTTCTGGATAAATGTAAGAACACATTGCTAAGTGATTATACCTGTGAGGGTACTTCAAGCACATTGTGGAGGAACGGGTGTTGAGGTCTGGTGGGGTAAGCTGCTTCTTAGGACTCCTGCATGCCATATTGGAGTACCTTTTATTGGAGTCCTGCCTCCTCCACTTCTGAGAGTTTCCTACTAATGTGATCCTGGTGGCAGGTGAAGGCTCACTTGGTTAAGTCCCTGGCATCCATGTGAAAGACTAGGATTGGGTTTGGGATTCCTGGTGTTGGCCTGGCCCAACACTGGCTATTGCAGGCATTTGAGGAGTGAACTCACAGATGGAAGATCTTTCTCTGCCTCTTTGTTTTGCCCTGTTATTCTTACAAATAAATTAAAAAAAAGATTATGGTAAAAATGGATAGCATATAGTTTCCATGAACTTTTTTTTTTTTTTTTAAGATTTATTCATTTGTTTGAGAGGCAGAGTTACAGAGAGAGGTCTTCCATCTGCTGGTTCACTCCCCAAATGGCCGCAGTGGCTGGAGCTGGGCTGATTCGAAGCCAGGAGCTTCCTCCAGGTCTCCCACATGGGTGCAGGGGCCTAAGCATTTGAGCCATCTTCCACTGCTCTCCTAGGCCATTAGCAGAGAGCTGGGTTGGAAGTGGAGCAGCCAGAACTTGAACTGGTGCCCATATGGGATGCCAGTGCTGCAGGCAGAGACTTAACTTACTATGCCACAGCACTGGCCCCTCCATGAACTTTTGAAGACCCCTTGTGTGTGTTTGAGAATTTACCAGGAAAGAGATTGATAAGGAGTTTGCAAATGTGTCTTCCCTTAAGTAATTTTTCACTATTATGATCAATGTGCTCTCTGTTTCCTTGCCTGTATGATTTTTTAACTCACTGTGGAAACACAGAGTGCTTGTATGTTTTAGGAAGTTCAGGTAACACCTCATATCTATGAAAAATAATCTGTGCTCCTATAAAGCATTGTTGACAGCTTGTCAGTGGGGCAGAGAAGACTGGACACGTCCTGAATTGTTTTCCAGCCCAAACAGATTCACCTCAGTGAGCATTCATAGTGACAGTGCACTCCAGTGTCAAGTTAGAATGTACTATTTGGATCCTTTTGGAATAAATCAGAATTTAGGCATGAGCTCAGTTCATTTCATTACATGTATCGATTATTTCTATCTCCCTTTCCTAGCTGAAGGTACGTCTAACACTTTGCACTATCTGTCAGTGTTGAGAATTATGTTTGAGAAAAGATAATTTGTTTTCGCTGGGTTCTAGGACTTGTTCAGTCAGTGCTCAGAGAAGTGAGATAGTTTGAATGAATTCGATAGCAGTGTTGGGGGAGTGCTTTGCCTGCTGTTTAGCATACCTGTGTCCTACATCACAGTACCTGGGCTCAATACCTGGCTCCGGCTGCTGACTCCAGCTTCCTGCTAATGCAGACTCTGGGAAGCAGCAGTGATTGGTTGGGTTTCTGTTACCCATGTGGGAGAACTGGGTTGAGTTCTCAGCTCTGGGTTCTGCATGGCAGAGACTCAGCAGTTGTGGGCATTTGGGGAGTGAGCTAGAGAATGGGAGCTCTGTGCTTCTCTCTCTCTCTCATATAAATAAAAATTTTAAATAAAAATATGTTGTTGGTGGTTTTTGCCCCTACTTGTACCCTACACTATTTGTTTCTAACCTAAAAATGGGCCGCAGTTTTATCTAAGAGTAATATTAAGAATATTAGTTTGTACTTTTCAGATATTCACATTAGCTCGTAAGTAACAGAAAGTATAATATTAGAATGATATTGTGTGATCATAATTCCAGTGGTTCTGCAAATTTCTACTTTATACTTCCATTTGCTTTTTGTGTCGATACTCATTTACCTTTTTCTATCCTAGTCATACAGCATGATTCAATAAATGCTCTTTCTTATTTTTATTTGTTCTAAAATATCTCTAGTTTCAGTGTATTTTGGTCTCTAAGGAGTTTGTTCCACGTGTAAATCCAGTCTCTTCGTGTGTTCCTCTAAGGCATTTCAGCTTTTTTTTTTTTTTTTTTTTTTTTTTTTTTTTTTGACAGGCAGAGTGGACAGTGAGAGAGAGAGACAGAGAGAAAGGTCTTCCTTTGCCGTTGGTTCACCCTCCAATGGCCGCCGCGGCCGGCGCGCTGCGGCCCGCGCACCGCGCTGATCCGATGGCAGGAGCCAGGAGCCAGGTGCTTTTCCTGGTCTCCCATGGGGTGCAGGGCCCAAGCACCTGGGCCATCCTCCACTGCACTCCCTGGCCACAGCAGAGGGCTGGCCTGGAAGAGGGGCAACCGGGACAGAATCCGGTGCCCCGACCAGGACTAGAACCCGGTGTGCCAGCGCCGCAAGGCGGAGGATTAGCCTAGTGAGCCGCGGCGCCGGCCTTCAGCTTCTTATGACCGATGCTCAGTTTTCTTTCTTTCCCTTTAGTTTATCAGCTCGCTGTTCTTTTCATAAGCCTCCTGCATTAGAATCCCTTTGCCATGTCATGCTTTTGTTCCACATTCGAGTTTTGATTCTGTGTGTTTAAGTTCATGTGCAAAAAAAAGTTAGTGAACTTGTACTTTTGGAATTCTCTACTAAGAGGAGAATACACATGCAGTTAAATCTCTGATTCAAGTTATATATATATGTATATATATATGCATATATATATAGTAAGAAGTTGAAATTCATACTTAAATTACTTATTTTTATTCTTACTAACTTTCTAGTATTTCCTTGTGTTTGGTCAGCAAAAAATATTAGGTATGTAACATGAGGATGAAGAAATTAATTGTATGAAGGAATTGCAAGTTAAATTATATTGGTTTATAATGGATGGATATTTGGTAATGTTTTTAATGCCAAGAAACAGTGAAGACAGAACAGTGATTTAGTAAAGTTTTGTGATATCTGTAGCTCATATTTTAAGATATTCATTTCATTAAACTACAAGAGTACTTCAAAAGTTCATTGACAAATGAAACAAATTTATTTTGGTACAAAAAAATGAAATCCATGCATAGATTTTTATCTTACTCATTTTCCAAGAACTTCTTGAAATTCCCTTATATATAACTGAAAAAAGATCTGAACTTTAATCCTTTAATCATAATTTTAATGATCAAATCTTTGCTTTAAAATTTCAGCTTTGATCTAGTAATTTTAAATCTAAGCATCTAGCTAAGGAAATAAAAGACTTTTAAGCTTCATGTCCTAAGATATTTACAGTGGTTAAAAGCAGATGACATCATAAATTTCTTTTAAAAAGAGAGGGTTGTCAAATGTATTATGTAGAGATACTGGAATATTAAGTGGCCATTAAAAAATAAAATGTTTACAAAATATTCCTAATGGCATGGGAAAGGATTTACGATATGACATCAGTGAGACAGATGTGCGAACTTTATATAATGTACTTTCAACCAAATGGAAGAATTTTAAGAGATTAGAAGGGAACACATCAAATTGGTAAGGATGATTAGCCCTGGGTGGTAGAATTATTCATGCATTTTTTCAATTAATCTTATTTAGTACACTGTTACTGTTGGTTTTGGAAGACATATGCTAAAAGACAAAATCCATAGTTTAGAATTTAGTAATCATTTTTATGAAATTTCAAGAAAAAATAAGTATGTTTTAAAAAATAGATGTTTATCTTCATATTAGAGAAGGCATTATTATAATTTTTCTCTTTTTGGTTTGCAGGCATTCCTAAAAGGTTATACACTGAAAGTTCAACCTTTTTGTACACTGGGAGGCTAGACTTAGTGGGATCTAAGAGGGAGAGAAAAGATTTAAAGACAATTCAACCAAGTATTTGAAGCATGAACGTGGAGTATTAGTATGTGGCTCTTCACGGGATTTTCTCTCTTCTGATTTCTGCAGTATCAAGTCATGGGTGGATAAGATGCAAGAAGACCTGGTCACACTGGCAAAAACAGCAAGTGGAGTCAATCAGCTTGTTGATGTGAGTAAAACCCACCAAGAGACTTATCCGTCTTTTCTTTCATGTGAATGCAATTCTATCTTCTAGGAAGCTGCCTTTCTGGGGTTGGCAGCTAGGATATGATTTGTCATTGGAATCCAGTGGTGAGTTTGTGAGAGGGACCTTGGTGCAGCTGGTTATTGTGATCAGGAAGTGGCCTCTGAAGCTTAAAGAAACTTTCACACCCTACTGTTCACACAGCCTCCCTCAGATGATATCGCATAGTGTGCATTCTCCCTCCACACTCAAAGCACAGGCTTAAGCACGTGGCACCCCGTGTTTCCATTATTCAGAACATCTTGCAGAATCCCTCATAGAGTGGTAACCTCAAGTACTGTGTTGGATTCTTTTGTCCTTTGAATATCCTCAGTAGGAACACACTTTTCTTTCTTAGAGGGTGCATTTTATTTCTTCTTTTAAAGATTTCTTTAATGCATTAATTTGAAAAGCAGAATGACAGAGAAAGAGAGACAGAGATCTTCCATCTGCTGGTTCACTCCCCAAATGCGTGCGACAGCCAGGGCAGGGTTAGGCCAAAGCCAGGAGCCAGGAACTCCATCCAGATCTGCCACATGGGCAGCAGGGACTAAGTACTTGGGCCATCCTTCTTTGCCTTCTGAGGCACATTAGCAAGGAGCTGGACCAGAAGTGGAGCAGCCAGGATTTAAACCTATGCTCGGATATAGGACATCAGCATTGCAAGTGGCAGCTTAACCCGCTGTGCCATAGTGCTGGTACCAGTAGATTTTTGTCTTTAAAAACACTTGAAAAGTGTTTACAGCCATTAGTCATTGAATTAGTCATTGAGACTGTTTATAAAGGTTTAGGCACAAGAAATGAAGATACTTTACAGTATGATTTTTCTTATGATTTCTGAACTGGCTAGGTAAACCTGTGTGTGTGTATAGTTTCTAAAATTGCTTTCCTTGGTTAAGGACATGTTCTTGGTTCTGTGAGATTTAGTAAAAATTAAACGTGTTTTCTTTTAGAGTCTCACTACTTCCACATCAGTGTAAGTAATGCAGCAGTCTGAAAGTTCTCTTGTGTTCTTAGTGAAGCAGTGAGGCCTTCTATATGCCAAAACTGCCATGGGGTAATGAGGTGAAATGGTATAATGGCAGTTTCATGTTCAATATGTGACTACTTACACAAGTTGAGTATCCTTTATCCAAAATGCTTGAAGCCAGAATTTCAAAATTTTTCAAATTGTAGAATGTTTCCATATACATTATGAGATATCTTATGGATAGACTGTAAGTCTGCACATGAAATTGATTCATGTTTCATATATACCTTATCCACATAGGTAATTTTATCCAATCTGTTCAGCATACCTGTGTTTTGAATGAGACCCATCACATAAAGTCAGGTGTGGAGTTTTACACTGTGGCATCATGTCGATACTCAAGAACTTTCTGAGTAAGAGCATTTTGGATTAGGAATGCTCAGTCATATATCAGTATTACTCTCTGGGAGAAACTGGATTGTACAGTTAGCTTATGTATTAATAGAACTTAGTAAATAAACCATAAGCAAATGCTTCAAATATTCCAGAATTTCTTAAAAATGTTTGCAGGTTTTAAAAAAAATGTTTATGTATTGAGAGACAGAGGAAAGAAGAGAGAGAGAAAAGAGAATTTTCTATCCATTAATTCAATCCCCAAATACCTGCAAAAGCCAGGGTTGGGCGAGGCTTAAGCCAGGAGCTGGGAATTCCATACGTGTCTCCTACATGGGTGGCAGGGCCTGAGTACTTGTGCCATCATCTGCTGCTCTGAAGTTGAATTAGCAGGAAGGTGGGTCAGAAGTAGAGGAGCTGGAACTGGAACTGACACTGCATTATTGAATATGAGCATCCAAGTAGCTGTTTAACCTGCTTTTCCACAATGCCCACCTCGCATTTATTGCCTTGTAATTAAGACTGTTAATCAAGCCTAAATGCAGTCTGAGCATCCCTGATCTGAAAATTTGAAATCCCAAACGCTTCAAAATCCAAAATGTTTTGGGCTTAGCATGATGCCACAAATGAAAAATTGCACTCCTGAGCTTGTGTGGTGGGTCACATCAAAAGGCAGGTACGTTAAAGATACTGGATAAAATTGCCTTCAGGCTATGTGTATAAAGAACATAAACCAATTTTGTGTTTGCACTTGGGTCCCCTCCCCAAGATATCTTATAATGTATATATAAATATTCCCAAATCTAAAATCCTCCCACATCTAAAACAATTCTTGATCCAGTCGTTTCAGGTAAGAGATATTCAACCTGTATCTGTGAAATAAAGAATGTATTTGAAAATTGAAAAGTGTTCCTTGTTAATAGCAGTCAGGTTTAATTCCAGTCGACACCCACAAAGCACATGATGTGTCCCAGGTGTTGTGCAGGCCACCAAGGGTACACAAAGAAACCCAGTTCCTGTCCTCAAGGAACCTAGTTCTGGTCATCAAACATCTTGATTGCTGCCAATGCAAAGTTGTTGTAAGCTGACACTTGGGGATCAGCAGTGACTCATTGTTAGGCACAGGGGTGAGAATATGAAAGTAAGTAGGATAGTCAATGAGCTGCTTTTAAATGATGGAGTCTGTGAATGTTCTCACAAGTGACTTTCATTAATTTTCATTTAAATACTCTTTAAATTGATGGAGGGGAAGGCTCAACAAAAATGAGAAAAAAAAAGTGAGAGATTACGGATTCTGTATTGATAGATGGAGAATATAAATAAACTGCCTTTGGGAGCCTCTCCTACACTCCTTCAGTCTTCTCCCGCCTGAAAAGCCGCTTGCATGCCTGACCTCCTTGTTAGGTTTGGTGCCAACTTGTTGCCCAGTCTGCATTTGCAGTGAATGATTCTGTGGTCCCAGTCTTAACCTGATAGTTGTTATGGCTCTAGGAATTATAGAACACCAGGAAGATTGTAAATGTTGATGAGTAAGTAAATGATCTTGTCTGGATTAGGTTAACAGAATAGAAGGGAAAGGATGAAAGAAAAATTCTCACAATTTTCTGTTTAGGAGACACATACCTCATTACAGTGACCAAAAAATGACAAAAGAATTTTATAGGGGACATTTAGTCTATTGGTTAAGATGACATATCCCATGCAGAAATACCTGGGTTTGATTTCCAGGTATGGCTCCTGATTCCAGCTTCCTGCAAATGCAGACCCTGGGAGGCACCAGGTCATGACTCTAATAATTAGATTCCTTGGGGTCCATCCAACCCTGTGGGAGACCTGGATTAAATTCCCAGATCCTGGTTCCTTTTCCTTGGCTCAGGACCATTGCATTAATTTGGGTAGTGAACCAGGGGCGGGAGCTCTCTCTGCCTCTTGCTTTCTGCCTATCAAATTCATAAATAATTTTGAAAAATAATTGTATATTACGTAATGGAGGGCACTGCTAGAGATACAGTAGCATTCATTATTGGAAAAAGTAATTCCAGTATTAGAGTGCATGAAATGTGTCACTTTACAAAGATCAGTAATTTCACGTGCCTCATTCCTGATGCCTACAGCAACATAATGTGCACCGAAGCAGTTAATTTCTTTGACCATGAGAACTTAAAGCAAAACCTGGAGGTTGTAAAGTGAGGACCAGAGGTTGAATAAATGGAGGAATTCAGCAGATCTCTGGATGGAGATTCAGTGCCGTGGAAATGGTAACTCTTCTGAAATTAGTTAATACAGCTGTGTTTACTTACTTCACAGGGCTCAGCCAGCTTATAACATGAAGGCCAAGAACCAGTGCATTGTGGCAACATAGGTACAACAGTACATCTTGGCAATTTTATAAAAACTGCTTATGGCTTCCTAATATATTAGTCTAGGGAAGGTTTATAAAGGTTACTGAGTACCTTAACAGAGAAGAAATTTTCCCCAGGTCTCTGCCCATCTTATGTTAAAAAACAAGAATGACGAAGCATAAGTAGCACCCTTGTCCTGGATGAATTCAATTTTTTTTAAGGGAAAAGGTTTACTGTTGGATGGGGACACACACTTCCCCCACCCCACATGAATTCAAGTTTAAAACTAGCTTTTTCTCAACTCTTTCGTTTTCTAATCATTTGGAGAATACACATGTGTAAATTGCATATGCTAATCCACAAAGTAGATGAAATAATTGAGGGAAGAAAAAAACATGGGAAACAAAGAGGTCCTGCAGTTCTTTTCCTTTTCCTTTTTTTTTTAGTGCATTTAATGTGGAAGAACCTTTTCAAAAGCTAAAGGACCTCGTTTTATTCCCATTAATGCTAGCGGTGTGCTCCGCCTGGTACATACATTACCTCAGTAGTCTGCAAGACAACCTTATGCAGCAAGCATCATCATCTTCAATGTGCATGAGGGGATCGTTTGTAAGGTTAAAATTTTGTTCTGGGTTACACAACTACGAAATTGAATGTAATTCTGAAATGTAAAATAAAAATTTTTGTGTGCTTTAGAATTTTACATTTTTATAATTCTATGTGTACTTGGGGAAAGTAAGCACATCCCCAACTAAGTACAAAGTTAGCTTATCTGGTTCTGTTACCGCTCTTTTTAAAAGAGATACAAAAGCCCAGGCTCAGCCACCTACAATTATCCACTCATGAGCATTTCCATTTGAATTTCGTTAAAAAAGGAAATTATAGAAGGAAATTCTGAAATGTAAATTTACATGCTTAATTTAAAACCTTCTGTTCTTGTTGGTATGCGAAGAAATGGTTTTGTGTATATAGCCACAGATAAATCACCAAGAATGGTAACAAACAATAAATTCTCCCTGGTTTTACCATGATGATCGTCCAGCTGAAGCAAACACAATGAGTGTGCTTTATGGAACTCTATAGCATATCCTTAAAAATCATCTTTAAGACTATACTTGGGTTTTCTGATTGCCAGCTTTGTGATCTGGCCAAGATATCCAATGTCCTGGAGTTGCTGGGATTGGGGATACAATGAATATCAAATATTAACATATGATCAGAGACCTGCAGAGTGTTCTGTTAAGAGGAAGCAGACCTGGGCAATCAGAAGTATGTACTCACTGCATTTGTACCGGGAACCACAAACTGCTGCCACCCGGAGCTGTCACTCATGTCACTCTTTTCTTGATACCTCAGAGGCCTTGCTCATTAGTACTTTTTCCTAGCCTCCTCTTCCTTCCAAAAGAAGGATTTGACAGCTGTCATTTACAGATGCTCATTGGACTCTTTAGTGATTCTTTGATCTCTAAACAAAAGATATGTGGTAGTAGGAAATAGGTAAGAAGACAGTATTTTGAAAAATGTTTTTCCTCATTCCCAAATAAGCCCAATTTTCCTGGCAGGGGAGAATTGGAGACAGGGGCCCAGTAGTCCACCAACAGTAGTGAGGGAAGCGAGGTGCCAGGATGCAGAATTTTAGGAGCTGCTTGCTCTCATGCTCCTGAACATGCATGACTTCCAGAGGGAGGGAGCTTTTCTTTGGCTCTGCCCTTGCCTAATGTCAGCCCTGGCTGACATGTAAAATAAAAATTTTTGTGTGCTTTAGAATGTATATTAACATTTTACATTTTTATGATTCTATGTGTACTTGGGGAAAGTACTGGGGCCCGGGGACGGTGGACAAGGGCTCATTTGATCTGAAGCTTTTACTCTGCTTTGCTGGATTTGCAGATGTCGGCACCTGTGGCCAGCACACTCGTCCTTGGCCTCTCCTATGTGTTTCCCTCCAAGCTCCATCTACATAGAACGTCAGATTCCCCTGGCAGCTTTATGAGACTTCAGACTCATATCATGCACTTGTAATCTAAGAGAGGTCACTGATGTATGCTTCTTGGTTGTGACAGAGCTGTTGCTTAAATGCAGATGGAGTTAGAATTTGTAAAAGGTTAGGTTAAAACATGCAAATATTTTTATGAAAGGTGGGATTGAATTTTCTTTTCTGCGACATTTATGTTTGAAAGTGGACTCATTCTACAGTGTTGTCATGGGACATCCTGGCTTTTGATTTTTTTTCATGATCTTCTAAGTTAGCATCAAAAGCACTATCTGGTGCTGGTGTTGTAGTGTGGTAGGTAAAGCCACCACCTGCGATGCCAGCATCCTGTACAGGTGCCAGTTTGAGTCCCTGCTGCTCCACTTCTGATCCAGCACCCTGCTAATGTGCCTGGGAAAGCAGTAGAAGGTGGACCAAGTGCTTAGGCTCCTGTACCCATATGTGAGACCTGGGAGAAGCTCCAAGCTCCTGGCTTCAGCCTGGCCAAAACTCAGCTATTAAAGCCATTTGGGGAGTGAACCAGAGGATGGAAAAATCAATCTTTCTCTGTAACTCTACCTTTCAAATAAAAAAACAATTTAAAAATCTTAAAACAAAAATACTACCCTTGTGTTTCAGTATGCCACTTGAAGATGTAAAGATGAAATGTGTCCAGAAACAGTCTTCATCAGTTCTGTCTGTCGTCTTGTGTAAGTTGGTAGTGGAGAGCTTAATGCATTAACATATGCACAAAAGAAGGTGCTCAAAAGCAGGAGGTGGTTAGGGTACCGGTGGTGATTCTGACCACAGAACAAGCAAGATACACATGCAGCAGGAAGGGCTGGGCAGCTTCTGGGCCAAGAGCTGCAGCAAAGTGGCTGGGTGATGTTAGATTCCTTTTTCCTGCTGATCAAGTGAGCTCTATACTAAGTGTCCTTTCTCCCAGAAATGTTGTAAGGACAATAATCAATGCTTGGAAAAAAGTTCTAAGCTTGTTACTTTTACTGAGCAAGTAGAGCTATTTATTATTATTATTTTATGTTTAGGTTTGTGTCCAGGGTGGCTTTGTTTCCCTCAATAATGAAACACTCTAAGTCAGTTACTGGGACTCTACCTGCATCTCTTTTAAAAAATATTTATTTCCTTATTTAATTTATTGAAAAAGCAGAGAGAGAAATCCACTGATTTATTTCCCAAATGCATATAGGAGTTGGAGCTGGGACAGCTTAAAGTCAGAAGCTGAGAATTCTTTGAATGATTTAAACAATTTTATTTATTTGAAAGGCAGAGTAACAGAGCGAAGGAGAGAGAGTGAGAAAGAGGTCTTCCATCTGCTGGCTCATTCCCCAAATGCCTGTCACAGCCAGGGCTGGACCAGACTGAAGTCTGGATCTAGGAATGCCATTCTTGGTCTCCTATGTGGGTAGTAGGTATCTAAGCACTTGGACCATCATCTGCTGCCTTCTTAGGCACATTAGCACAGAGCTAGATGAATAGTGGAACAACTCGGACTCAAACTGGCGCTCCAGTATGGGACACTGGCATCTCTGGGGCAGCTTGACTTGCTGTGCCACAGTGCCAAGAACCAGGAATTAAATTCAGATGTCCCTTGTGGGTGGCAGAAACCCAGATACTTTAGCCGTTACCTGTTGTCACCCAAGTTGCATATGGTCAGGAAGCTGGAAGTAGTACCAGAGCTAGGACTGAAACCCAAGCACTCTGATATGCGATGTGGGCATCTTAGCCACTGTGACAAACACACACCTCTCTTGATTGATTTGACTAGAATGGGAGAGAGAGAGAGAGAGAGAGAGAGAGAGAGAGAGAGATATCTTTCATATACTGTTTTACTACCCAAATGCTTGCAATAGATAGGTTTGGGCCAGGCTTCAACCATGAGTCAGGAACTCCATCCCAGTCTCCCACATGGCAGGGTCCAAAGTAATTTATCTGCGTTAGCAGGGAGGTGGACTGGAAGCAGAGCAGCCTGGACTCAGAACCAGCACTCATATATGGGTTGCAGGGGTCTCAAGTGGTGTTTGTTTATTTTTCCCCATAAATTTTTGTTTAGTGAATATAAACTTCATAATTACAACTTTAGAGACATGATACCCACCCTCCCGCTTCTCTTCTTCCTCACTCTCCAATTCTCATTTGTTTACTAAGATCTATTTTCAATTAACTTTATACACATATGATTGACTCTCTGTTAAGTAAAGAGTTCAATAAATAGTATTAAAAAAAAAAAAAGAGGTAAGTCAGCTTGAGCATGTCCCGAATTGCACATCTCTTCCCTCTCTTATTCCCACTCTTATATTTAACAGCGATCACTTTTCAGTTAAGTTTCAGCACATAAGAAGAATTGTGTATTGATTACATTATTCAACCAAAAGTATTAAGTAGAACAAACAAAAAAAATACTAAGAGGGATCAAGCTGACTTACCTCAAATGGTAGAGTTAGAAACATACCAGGGGATTCCAATTCAATCCCATCGAGGTGGCATGTACCAATGCCATCTCACTAGTCCCAGTGATCAATTTCTGTTCACAATTGATCATAATGATAGGACTAAGAACCAAAGGGATCACATAAACAAGAATAGTGTCTGCAAATACTAGCTGATAGAATCAAAAAGGGAGAGAATGATCCAACATGGGAAGTGAGATACACAGCAGACCCATAGAATGGCAAATGTCCTAACGGCACTCTGGCCTCATAATCAGCCCTTAAGGCATGTGGATCCAGCTGAAAAGCCCATGAGAGTATTTCAGGCATGGAAAGCCAAGACACTCTGGCAAAAAAAAACAAAACAAAACAAAAAAAACCAAAAAAAAAAAAAACACCTAAATGAAAGATCTCCACAAGTGAGATCCCAGTGGAAAGAACGGGTCATCAAAGAAGGAGGTACCTTTCTCTGAAGGGAGGAGAGAACTTCCACTTTGACCATGGCCTTGTCTAAATATGATCAGAGTCGGTGAACTCGGGGGGCTTCCATAGCCTTGGCAGCTCATGACAAGAGCCTAGGGTGATTACTGAGGCCATAAACAAGAGTGTCAATTTGTTAAGTCAACAACAGGAGTCACTGTGCACTTACTCCTCATGTAGGATCTTTGTCCTTAGTGTGCTGTACATTGAGATTTAATGCTATAACTAGTACTCAAACAGTATTTTTCACTTTATGTTTCTGTGTGGGAGAAAACTGTTGAAATCTGTACTTAATATATGCTAAACTGATCTTCTGTATATAAAGAGAAATGAAAATGAATCTTGATGTGAATGGAAGGGGAGAGGGAGTGGGAAAGGGGAGGGTTGTGGGTTGGAGGGACGTTATGGGGGGGAAGCCATTGTAATCCATATTCTGTACTTTGGAAATTTATATTCATTAAATAAAAGTTAAAAAAAAAAGACTGTTCCTCAACAGTTGAGACAAGGGCTGTTCAAAGTCATTGCTTCTGAAAGTGTCAATTTCACTTCTGTAGATTGCCATTTAGTTGCTCTATTAGTTATCACAGATCAGTGAGAACGTAAGATATTTGTCCTTTTGGGACTAGCTTATTTCACTAAGTTGTTTTCCAGTTTCATCCATTTTGTTGCAAACGACCAGATCTCTCCCTTTTAACTGCTGTATAGTATTCCATGGTTTACACATCCCAAAATTTCTTTATGCAGTCTTCAGTTGATGGGCATTTGGGTTGAATCTGTATTTTAGCTATTGTGAATTGAGCTGCAATAAACATGGGGGATACAGTTAACTTTCATATGCTGATCTTATTTCCCTGGGGTAAATTCCCAGGAGTAAAATGGCTTAGTCATACAATAGGTCTATATTCAAATTTCTGAGGTATTTTAATACTGTCTTCCTTAGTGGCTTTACCAGTTTGCATTCCTATCAGCAGTGAATTAGGGTACCTTTTTCCCCACATCCTTACCAGCACTTGTCATTTGTTGATTTCTGTATGAAAGCCATTTTAACTGCAATGAGGTGAAATCTCACTGTGGTTTTGATTTGCATTTTCCTGATGGCTAGTGACCCTGAGCATTTTTTCATGTGTCTGTTGGCCATTTGGATTTCCTCTTTAGAAAAATACCTGTTTAAGTTCTTTGCCCATTTCTTCATTGGGTTGTTTTGTTGTTGAGTTTCTTGATCTCTGTATATATTCTGGATATTAATCCTTTGAGTTGCCTAGTTTGCAGATAATTTCTTCCCATTTTGTCGGTTGTCTCTTTACTTTCCTGAGTGTTTCTTTTGTAGTACAAAAGCTTCTCAATTTGTTGTAATACCACTTGTCAATTTTGGCTTTGAATGCCTGTGCCTCTGTGGTTTTTTCCAAGAACTCTGCCTATGTGAATGTCTTGCATGATTTCCCCTATTGTCTCGGGTCATAAATTTAGGTCTTTAATCCATTTTGAGTGGATTTTTGTGTAAGGTGCAAGGTGGGAGTCCTGTTTCATACTTCTGCATGTGGAAATCCAGTTTTCCTACACCATTTGTTGAACAGACTGTTCTTGCTCCAGGGATTGATTTTAGCTCTTTTGTTTGTAGATGCATGATTAATTTCTGCTTTTTCTGTTCTGTTCCATTGGTATTTCCATCTGTTTTTGTACTAGTACCAGGCGGTTTTGATTACAGTTGCCCTGTAGTATGTCTTGAAATCCGGTATTATGGCGCTTCTGGATTTGTTTTTGTTGTATAATATTGCTTTAACTATTCAGGATCTCTTGCATTTCCATGTGGATTTCAGCATCATTTTTTTTATATCTGAGAAGAATGTCATTGGTATTTTGATTGGTATCACACTGAATCTATGAATTACTTTTGGTGGTATGGATATTTTGCTGATATTGATTCTTCCAATCCATGAACATGGAAGATTTTTCCATTTCTTTGTATATTCTTTTATTTCTTTCTTTAGTGTTTTATAATTCTATTGTAGAGATCTTTGATACACTTAGTTAAATGTATTCCCAAAGTGTGTGTGTGTGTGTTTTTTTTTTTTTGTAGCTATACGCAGTTTGCTCTGAGGTTTCATCATGAGAAGGTGTTGTATTTTATCAAATGCTTTCTCTGCATATATTGAGATAATCATATAGTTTTTGTTCTTTAATTTGTTAATGTGATGTATCACATTGATTTGCAAATATTGAACCATCCCTGTATACCAAGGATAAATCCCACTTGGTCCAGGGGAATTATCTTTCTGATGTGCTGTTGGATTCAATTGGCTAGTATTTTGTTGAGGATTTTTGAGTCTATGTTCATCAGGGAAAATAGTCTGTAGTTCTCTTTCTCTGCTCTTTCTTTTTCAGGTTTAGGAATTAAGGTGATGCTGGCTTCATAGAAAGTTTGGGAGGATTCCCTCCCTTTCAATTGTTTTGAATAGCTTGAGAAGAATTGGAGTTAATTCTTTAAATGTCTGATAGAATTCAGCAGTGAAGCCATCTGGTCCTAGGCTTTTCTTTGTTGGGAGGGTCTTTATTACTGATTCTTTTTTAAAATTATTTATTTATTTATTTGAAAGGCAGAATTACAGAGAGGCAGAGCAGAGAGCAAAGTCTTCCATCTGCTGGTTCTCTCCCAAGATGGCCATATTGCCTGGAGCTGAGCTGATCCAAAGCCAGGAGCGAAGACCTTCTTCTGGGTCTCCCATGTGGTTTCAGGGGCCCAAGGCCTTGGGCCATCTTCCACTGCTTTTCCAGGCTGTAGCAGAGAGCTGAATCAGAAGTGGAGTAGCCAGAACTCGAACTGGTGCCCATATGTGATGCTGGCACTTAAGATTGCAGCTTTACCCGCTGCACCCCTATTACTGATTCAGTTTCCATCTTCGTTGTTAGTCTGTTTAGGTTTTCTATGTCTTCATGGCCCAATTTAGGTAGGTTATATGTATCTAGGAATCTGTTTCTTCTAGGTTTCCCAGTTTGTTGGCATACATTTCTTTGTAGTAATTTCTGATGATTCTATTTCTGTTACATTTCCTTTTTCATCTATAATTTTATTTATTCGGTCTTATCCCCTCTCCCCCCACTTTGTTTTTTTTTTTTTTTTTTTTTTGGGTTAGTTGGGCCAATGGTTTGTCAACTTTTTTTTTTCCAAAAAAACAACTTTTGGTTTTGCTCATATTTTGTAATTTTTTTTTTGGCTTCGATTTTGTTGATTTCTTCTCTAATTTTAATTATGTATTTTCTCCTACTAGTTTTGGGTTTGGTTTGCTGTTGTTTATCTATGTCCTTGAGTTGCATTGATAGCTTATTTACTTGATGCCTTTCCAATTTCTTGATGTAGGCACCAATTACTATAAACTTTTTTTCTTCACATTGCTTTTGCTATATCCCATAAGTTTTGATGTGTTGTATTGTTTTCATTTACTTCCAGAAATTTTTTGATTTTTATTTTGTTTTCTTCAGTGACCCACTGTTCATTCAGGAGCATGTTGTTCAGTCTTCATGTAGTTGTATATGTTCTAGAGTTTCCTGAGTTATTATTTCCAGCTGCATTCCATTGTGGTCCAAGAAAATGCATGGTATGATTTTGATTTTTTTGAATTTGCTGAGACTTGCTTTATGACTTAACATCTTTTTTCTATCTTTTCATTTTCAGTCTGCCTGTATCCTTGTTGGTGAGATGTGTTTCTTCTAGGCATAAAATAGATGGGTTTTGCTTTTTAGTCTATTATGCCAGTCTGTGTCAGAGGTGGAATGTTGAGGCCATTTACATCCAAGGTGATTATTGATAAGTAAGGACTTTGCCTTGCCATTTTTCCATAAATATTCCTATTATTTTCTTTGGATTTCTTTCATAATTTTACTGGGAAATTTTCTGCCTTCACCTTCTTTCATAGTGATGACCATGTTTCTGTGGTGCAGCATACCCTTAAGCATCTTTTGTAAGGCTGGATGGGTGGTGACAAATTCTTTGAATTTCTATTTGTTATGGGAGGTCTTTATTTCACCTTCATTCATAAATGAGAGCTTTTCAGACTACAGTCAGTATTCTAGTTGACAGTTTTTTTCTCTTAAGACCTGGACTATATCTTGCCATTCTTTCCTAGCCTGTAGGGTTTCTGATGAGAAGTCAGCTGTGAGTCTATTTGGAGATCCTCGGAAAGTAATCTGATATTTCGTGCACATTTAATAATCTTCTCCTTATGTTTCATTGTGGTGAGTTTAATTACAATGTGTTGTGGTGAGGATCTTCTTCTTCTTCTTTTTTTTTTTTCTTCTTTTTGGTCTGATTGTAATATTTCCAGAGGTTTGTCTTCTTACTTGGATATTCTTTCTTCTACTCCACTGAGTTTGTTGTGAAGACTTTCCACAGCATTTATTTGTTTTATTGAATTCTTCATTTTCAAAATTTCATTTTGGTTTCTAAGATCTCAATTTCATGGGAGAAATTTTCTTTCATTTTCATGTCATGTAGATTTCATTAGTTCATGCATTTGCTTCTGTTTAGTTTTAAGTAATCCTATGATCAATTCTTTTGTATTCCATTTCGGGCATTTCTTCAGTCTCTTCATCCTCACATTTTAGTGTTGAAGTGTTGTGTTCTTTTGGGGGAGTCATGTTGTCTTCCTTATTGTTGTTTTTTGGGTTGCTGCATTTATTATTAGTATTTGTGGAG
The DNA here is from genome assembly GCF_051225735.1 of Oryctolagus cuniculus. Lineage (NCBI taxonomy): Eukaryota > Metazoa > Chordata > Mammalia > Lagomorpha > Leporidae > Oryctolagus > Oryctolagus cuniculus. The sequence goes on along the minus strand of NC_142869.1, from coordinate 146,985,545 downwards.
ATACTTGTGTTTTTTTTTTTTTTTTTTTTTTTTTAATTCATTTTGTTTTCTTTTGCCCTGTGATGGCTTTTTATCTTTGGACTGTACCTCTGTGGGTTAGTGGAGTGTCCGCTTTTTCAGTGACTACCTGGAGGTGGGTAGTGGATGTAGTCAGGGAACTCTGTCCAGTGCTCCGCGGTGAAGGCAGGGTCTAAGGTGACACCCAGGTTGGATGTGAGGAATCTTTTTTTTTTTCTTTTTTTTTAATCGGAGGGGAGGTTTGTTCTGCTCTGTTGATTTAATCTCAAGCTCACTTCCTCTCCTCAAAGGAGACCAGTGCCTGGGCTTTAGCCCTAGAGGGTATAATACCCAGGCAACTTGTGATAACAGTGGTTAATTACATTGATTTTTAAAGACACAGAATAATCCCAAAGGGATTTCTAATCTTACGATGACTTTAAGTGTTTCATTAACAGGTGTTAAGACTTTTCTTTGTTACCATTTTGTTACAGTATCTTTAATCAACAGTTTCTTAAGCGACACTAGTAATGTAGGCTTAGTTATTTAGTATTTGCTCCAACTGTGTCTCTATCACAGTGGGTCTAAGTCAGGGGCAGTTTTGTCCACCAGAACCTTTTTGGCAATGTTTGGAGATGTTTCTCAGGATCTTTACTGGGGCTGTGGCTGCTCCTAGCATCTTTCCAGCGGCATAGAACCCAGTGCTCTGGCTTAGTGTCCTACACTGCATGGAACATTCTTCCACTATAAAGATATAGGTGGTAGCAAGTGTCAATCAGTACACTTTGAGGTTGAACATCTGTTGTGGAGGAACTGAAGAATTTGAGGCAGGAGTGAATGCATGAAATTCTTGAAGTGCATATATGTCTGTAAAACTGCCTATCAGTTTTGGTAGGTAGCAGTTAGTCTTCAACAAAAGCACTTGTTCATAAGATAGGACAGTGAAGGTGAAATTAAACTGGGCTGCTTTTAAAAATCCCTTTGTTGGCAGTGAAACGAATTTTGGTCGTTTGGGGTTAGAGACATTAAATGGGCAACTCACTCAGCCTATGGTTAATTATTTTTTAATTTAGTTTTAATAGAATCTAGTGTGATCTCTTTCACTTCAAATTGCAAATGAATTTTCAGGACAAAATGCTTCCTCAATTTCCAATTTATGTATGGCTTCAGATAGGGGAGGGAAAAGAGGCTAGGTTGGTAAAGTATCCTAGAATTAAAAACTGATATAATACTTATTTTTGTTTTACTTTTTTATTCTAATTACTTAAATATAATCATCTGTTCCTGCGTATGTGTGGAGAGAATCAGAGGCATGTTTATGATTGATTGTCACCTGTTCTGTTATGTCTTTAACATGTTGCTCACATGTGTCACTGATGTCCTTGCGCATATAACCAGGGCAATTAGCAGTGTGTGCCAGTTCACTAGTTCTGATTTCATTCTTCTAACAGTAGTGTCTCATTTGAAATGAGATGTATCTACAAACCATATTGAATCTGTTACAAATTGATCTAAAATAAAAAAATGAAAGAAAGATGTGGTCTCAGCTAAGAAGCTGTATCATATCAAATAGAAAGAATAATAGATAGGAGAGCTCTTGTGTTTGTTGAAATGTCAACTTGATGCAGTTATCACAGGGAAAAAACACTCTAGACATTTAAAAGTATGACTGAATTACATGTGTGTATGTATGCTCAGATATATGTGTATGTGTATATGTGTGCATGTATGTGTGTATATTCAGGTGATATTTATAGCAGACAAACTTACATTCTGCATTCTTCCTGTTTATTAATAGTGAGAGAAACCACAAGTTTTGATCTAGGTTTTATTGATTGAAAATAGTTTAGAGGGGACTGGCACTGTGGTGCAGCAGGTTAATCTTCCGCCTGTGGTGCCAGCATCCCATATTGGCACTGGTTCTAGTCCTGGCTGCTTCTCTTCAATCCAGCTCTCTGCCTATAGCTTGGGAAAGCAATAGAGGATGGCCCAAGTGCTTGGGCCCCTGCACCCACGTGGGAGACCTGGAGGAAGCTTTCTTGCTCCTGGCTCCTGGCTCCTGGCTTCGGATCAGCTCAGCTCAGCTCTGGCTCTTGTGACCATTTGGGGAGTGAACCAGCAGATGGAAGATCTTTCTTTCTCTCCCTCTCTTTGTCTGCAACTCTGCCTCTCAAATAAATAAATAAAATCTTTAAAAAAATAGCTTTGAGTTGACTGCAGAATAAGATACAAGCCAATCTTCTTTTATAACCTTCCATAATTGTCTCAATTTGATTTTCAGTCTTTATTTTCTAATAATTACTTGTGTCACACATTCTTACTTCTTTCATCCCTTGTTGAAGTACACATTTTCTCTGAGGTGTGGTTATGATCTCATCTTTCTATCATGCACATGTGATTTTACTTCACCTTGAATTCTCATAACATCAATGCCCATGTCTCTTCATTAGGGCACTGCTATTTTCTCTCCTACTGATAATTCCTTTTTTGTGTATTTGTTATTAGAGTATAATTTTTATATTGCATTTACAGTCCTTACATAACTGCTGAGCACCTTAGTTAGCTTTATTATTAGTATTACTTAAGATTTATTTTTATTTATTTGAAAGGCAGAGTTACAGAGAGAGGTAGGTACCAAGAGAGATCTTCCATTTGATGGTTCACTCCCCTAATGGCCACAACAAACGGGGCTGGGCCAGGCCTAAGCCAGGAGCCAGGAGCTTCTTCTGGTCTCCCAAGTGGGTAGAGGGGTACAAGCACTTGGGCCATCCTCCACTGCTTTCCCAGGTACATTATCATTGAGCTTGATTGGAACTGGAGCAGCTGAGACTCAAACAGGTGCCCATATGGGATGCTGGTGCTACAGGCCAGGGCATTAACCTGATGTACCACAACACTGGGTCTTGTGAATTTTTTAGAAAGATTTTATTTATTTATTTGAAAGAGTCACAGACAGAGAGATGGAGAGACAGAGAGAAAGTTCTTACATCTGCTGGTTCACTCCCCAAATGGCTGCAATGGCCAGAGCTAGGCCAACCTGAAGCCAGGAACTAGGAGCTTCTTCCAGGTCTCCAACATGGGTGCAGTGGCCTAAGCACTTAGGGCCATCTTCTGCTTTCCCAGGCCTTTAGCAGAGAGCTGGATTGGAAGAAGAGCAGCTAGGGCTTGAACTGGAGCCCATGTGGGATGCCACAGGTGGAGACTTCACCTATGACACCACAGTGCCGGCCCCAGCTTTATCATTTTGTTAAGTCCAAAATAAATAAATAATTTTACAATAAGGGCATGAAGCTGTTGTATGTCAGCCTTTACATTCCCAGCAGTGCCTGACATCGTAACCAGTATCTCTATCCATTCGTGAGTTTAAGCAATTGAGATTTATTGTGTTGGGCACATACCAACGTACAAAGCAGACAAAAATTTCTGACCTCATGAAACTCCTCCTCTGGTGAAGGTAAATAGAAAATACATAATAGCCATGATTTTAATTTATTTAATTTATGTATAAGAGTACTGGAGGATATTTGCATATACTGAAAAGTAGCAAAATAGAAATCTCAAGTGTTTAAAATTTAAAAGGCCAGTATGGAGAGAGAAAAAAAAAAACGGCTATAATTTACTTAAAAGGAAGTTGTAGAGAATCAAATGTATTTTTTTAAATGAGGCTAACAAAATACCATGCCTCTTATACAATAAATATTATAGCTTCATAAATTTCCTCAGACTATATTGGATTAATATACTTTATCAGTATTTGCATTAAGTTCTTTACCCAGCTGTGCTAAACATAAATGACAATATGCTGAAGAGTACTGAAGAATAACACATTTTGAAAGTTTTGCTTAAGAGATGGGGTTATTTGGGGTGGACATTCAGTGCAGACATTAGGATGCTTGCCTCCTCTATACCTGGGTTCAGGTCCTGGCTCTGGTTTCGAGTCCCGCTTCCTGCTAATGTGCACCCTGGGAGGCAGTGGGTAATGGCTTGCGTGATTGTGTCTCTGCTGTCCGTGTGAGAGACCTGGATTGAGTTCCTGGCTTCCAGGTGTGGCCTTGCCCCTCCCCTGCTTCTGCAGGCATTGAGGGAGAAGACCAGCACACAAAAGTTCAGTCTCCTTCTCTCTGCCTTTCAAATGAATAAAAGTAAATTAATATTAAAAATGACAGATGACATTATTTGCTATTTTCATCAAAGGGGAAGATGAAAGAGGTTGGAAAATCAGGGGTTTGCTAGAAAATAATGCATCATTTTAGGCAAAATTCACTAATTTTCTTAGAAAAGTAGGTTGACTTTTATTTTCCTTTTTGGAAAATATATTCTTTAAAAAATTATATTTCTTTTGTTTACTTTAGAAGCAGAGAGATAAGGAGAAAGAGAGAGAGTGCCTATTTGCCTGATCATTCCCCAGTGCCTGGAAGCCAGGAACTTAACTGAGGTCTCCTGTGTGGCTAGCAAGCACCCCAGCTACTTGAACCAAACACTTTTCTGGCAATATGCATTCTACCATTGGTTAGACCTAGACTCACCAGTTGCTTCTCACTTTGGGTGAAGGAACCTTTGCATACCTCAATATTTCTCTATGTTGGTCAGCTTAGATGATGATAAGACTAACAAATAAAAAGAAATATCCTATTTCTGAATTGTCAAGTATCTTTAGTTAAGGGATCTTTGATCCCTGGAAGTGGCTAAGCATCGTCATGATGTCATTCTTTTGTGTTAACACAACTTGAGATATAAGACATTCTCAGTTGCTAGGGAACACTTAATGGAAAAAAAAATCCACAAACCGGTCCACATTGTAAAGTTCAACAAATGTTAAGTGAAACTGATTTCATGGCTATTGAAATCAACCAAATGACAGCGAGTCTCTTTTGTTGCCAGAATTAGCATTGAAGATACATGAGTTTGAAGTCAGCCAATGAATATAGTAAGGTAAGAATGATGGTGGGAGATAATGTAACATTTTCCTTGTAATTCCTCTCCCATTCTTAGGAGATAGAATCATCTTTATTCATCCAGTTCATCTAACTTTTATACAGTATATGCATGTCCATTTTGATAAGTTTTGCTTCTCTGTCTAGACTTTCTTCTTAGAACCTTACCCAACTGTGATGGTAATAATGACTGTCCTTGAGCTAATTTCATTATGTCCTGAAGCCTACGGGAAATTGTACATTTTTGACTGCAGTGCTCATTTTTCATATTCATCAGAATCTAATGACTAATGCAGTGAAAGTGCAAAGTGATAATTAATAAATACCATTCATCACAGTTTCCAAATGCAGTCTTTGTTAGGATTTCTGGTTTTAGGAGCAGTGGTTCACTTAGGGAGTTTACTGTAGAAGCATTCATTAGGAATGCAACCAGCTGAAGTTGGGAGCAGGCTGCATTTTAGCAGGAATGTAGGGTGTGTAGACGACACTGGTGAGGAGAAGGGTGGTGCAGAACCTCTTCCAGAGGCTGATCATTCTTCATCCTTTTCCTTTTCCTTTTCCTACTCCTACTCCTACTCCTACTCCTACTCCTACTCCTACTCCTACTCCTACAGGCAGAGTGGACAGTGAGAGAGAGAGAGGTCTTCCTTTGCCGTTGGTTCACCCTCCAATGGCCGCTGCGGCCGGCGCACGGCGCTGATCCGATGGCAGGAGCCAGGTACTTCTGGTCTCCCATGGGGTGCAGGGCCCAAGCACTTGGGCCATCCTCCACTGCACTCCCTGGCCACAGCAGAGAGCTGGCCTGGAAGAGGGGCAAAACCGGCACAGAATCCAGTGCCCTGACTGGGACTAGAACCCGGTATGCGGGCACCGCAAGGTGGAGGATTAGCCTAGTGAGCCGCAGCGCCGGCCCTGATCATTCTTGTTGACTCTCATTGGGGAGCTCTGGACCACTGCTGACTCCTTGCTACTGTGACAAAAAATATAACTGGCTTCAGCCAATGCCAACTGATAGTCTTGTCACTCTGTTGATCATAAAGTCCTCTGCTTGTCTCAGCACCTCTTTCCCGTTCCTGTTTCTTCAAATCCGGTAGTGTTGGGTTGATCCCCTCTCAAACTGCCCTTGAACTGTCTCACCCTGAAAATCTACGGTCATCTTCTAAATCTTAAGGTTGATTCATTATCTGCAAACTTTGTTCCCTGTGCTATATAACATACTTACAGGTTCCAGGGATGAAGATGTTGACACCATGGTTCTATCTGCTGCCACCATCCCTTCTTTTGCTCAATTTCATCTGAATGCTATCTTCCTTCCACAAGTCTTTTCAATTCTGCTTCTACTTATGGTCCTTGATCTGTGATATTCTATCCTGTGGCCATCGTATGGTGAGAAAATGTCATTGGTTCAAAGTGTTAACACTACTTTTCCGGTTCCTTATAACTGGGCGCTCTCAAACCACTGAACCAGAAGCCAGCCTGCTCGTTGGTCTGAAGTGAATTCTAGCGCAGTCGTTTGAGGGCCAAGGACAGGGTCGTGGCTTGGAATACTGCCAGCCGCACGTAGGAAAGCTAAGGGCCCCTTTTTCGTCAGGGGTTGACAGGAGGAAACCTTCCCCAGAAGGCCAGCTTTGGGCATGGCAGAAATGTGGAGTACACGACATATCTCACGGAAGAAGTTGCAAGTGCCTACTTGGAGGATGAGGTAGTCACAGTTTGTAAACTTCAGATCTAATATACAGACGCTAGACTGAGTTTCCCTTCGGAGAACTGAACTTGTTCGTGAGCAGGATGGGCAAACTTTAGAAATTAAAACAGTGCAGATTTATTGTTTCACAATGCTGTCAATCATAACACTAATCACTTAAAGATGAGCATCTTTCTGTTCGAAGCACCCTTTTGAGGTCCATTAAGGGTTTCATCCATTCTGAGATCCAACTCCCTTGCAGTGTTCTCTGACATTTGTTACTGACTTGGCTGCTTGGAGTCTGGGTACAAGGGGGAAGCTTATGGGACTAGGTGTCTGGTGTATTTGCTCGTGTTTGTTCTCTTGACTAAGATAATGGTCAAGATTGCTAGTAAGAACTGGCCAAGGCTGGCACTGCAGCTCAATAGGCTAATCCTCTGCCTGTGGCACCGGCACCCTGGGTTCTAGTCCAGGTTGGGGCGCCGGATTCTGTCCCTGTTGCCCCTCTTCCAGGCCAGCTCTCTGCTGTGGCCCGGGGAAGGCAGTGGAGGATGGCCCAGGTCCTTGGGTCCTGCACCCCATGGGAGACCAGGAGAAGCACCTGGCTCCTGGCTTCGGATCAGCGTGGTGTGCCGGCTGCAGCGCACTGGTCGCAGCAGCCATTGGCGGATGAACCAATGGAAAAAGGAAGACCTTTCTCTCTGTCTCTCACTGTCCACTCTGCCTGTCAAACAAAACAAAACAAAACAAAAAACAAAAAACAAAACAAAACAAAACAAAACTGGCTGAAACCTGCAGTCTTCCCAGGATTCCTCAGTTCTGGGTGATTCTTCACCATTGTTCCTTAGCAGGACTTCTGATTCCCACTGCATTGAGTTTCTCTGGGCCTGCTAATAAGGCTGTCTCCTCATGGGTAGACTGATCCTTAACACTCTGCTCCTTTCCTGCTTATCTTGTGGGATTTTCCTGGAGTTCCTGCTGAAGCCCAGGGGGATTCAGGACCTGGAGTGGCCCTGCAGACCCCCTTTGCCTAAACACACAAGCCATGTTACCCTTCATCTTCTGCCGTTCTGAAGAGGGAATCCTGCTCCTTCCATGCCCACATTCCAGTCCTGAATCCCACCGTTCTCACTAATACAGTGGTGAGTGGTGTACATTGTTTTAGATTTCTTCAAGTAAACAAATAGTGTCGCGTGAGTGAAACACCTAAAAGTGGCATAGAGTAGCTGCCTAAAACTGATTGCTACTAAGGATCTTCTAGGCCATCCAAAACATGGAAGCTTCCATTTCCATTCAGTCTCTGTGGGGTGTTTGTTACGCTGTGGCATACTCCTTGTGTGGTGTATTGTAACTTCCAAAACATTTCTTTAGGAATTTTGGTAAGCTGTTTTATCAAGGAGATATTACTTTTTGAAATCACATCAAAATGTATCATTTTGAAAATTGTCTTAAATCTATGAACCAGGAGCTCAGAATTGAATCTGGGTTTCCTAGTGTCAGGGACTCTGCTTGAGTCATCTGCCCCATCCTGAAGGCTGCATAGGCAGGAATTCCTGGCCAGAGCCAGGAATCGAACACAGCTCTTCTGATACAGGTTGCTGGTATCTTAAACTACATCCTAATTGTTGGACCAAATGCCCACTCCCAGATTTCATTTTTATTTTAAAGCTTTTATTTTTGTTTCCTTGGAAGGCAGAGCTATAGAGAGAGGGAGAGGGAGAGGGAGAGGGAGAGAGAGAGAGATATCTTCCATCCGCTGGTTCACTCCCCAGATGGCTGTAATAGCTGGGGCCGGGCTAGGTGGAAGCCTTGAGCCAGGAACTTCATTGGGGTCTCCCACATGGGTGTAGGGGTCCTGGAGGCATCTTATGATGCTTTTCCCAGGCACATTAGCAGGGAGCTGGATTAGAAGAGTAATAGCCGGGACTCAAACCGGTGCCCATATGGGATGCTGGCATTGCAGGTGGTGGCTTAACCTGCTATGCTGCAACGCCCAGCCCTCGATTGCATTTTAAATACTAATACATTAATATGTCCAATACTACTGAAGGGTGTCTTATTGTAGTGGTAGAAAGAGTTAAAATAGACTTACAAATAGTTTACGCTGTGAAATTGTATTGTAGTCTTAAGAACCTGTTGGGAGCCTTCCACTGTGGAGATCGTGTGTGAAGCATGTCGGGAATCTTTCTGAGAGTCTTCGGAGAAGCTGCCGCCCAGCAGTGAATATTGCATTTTTTTCAAAAGCAGGAACTAGTTCTTTTGGTTTGGTCATTATTCTAATTTTAATTCATGTTTTACCAAATGAGACATTTCAATTTTGGTTTTATATATCAACTAGTACAGCTGGTATTTACAGTGCAGCTCTAGACCCAGGAGTCACTGACTCAATTCAGAGTTTGCGAATGAGATCTCTTTATTTCTTAAGTATTTAAACATTTTTCTAGAATGAGAACTTGAGAGAAAGTTCTTTATATATTAGAGAGGATATACATATACTTGGAATACATTTTTTCTTCAGATTTATTATCCATTTTTATTTTTTTAAAGATTCTATTTATTTGAGAGGTAGAATTACAGAGCGAGGAAGAGACAGAGAGAAAGGTCTTCCATTCGTTGGTTCTTTCCCCAAATGGCCAAAATGACTGGAACTGTGCCTAGACAAAACCAGGAGCCAGGAGCTTCTTCTGGGACTTCAATGTGAGTGCAGGGGCCCAAGGACTTGGGTCATCTTCAGTGCTTTTCCAGTCTATAGGCAGAGGATTGGAAGAGGAGCAACTGCGACACAAGCCAGCACACTTAAGGGATGTTGGCAGTGCATGTGGGGGCTTAGCCTACTACACTACAGTGCCGGCCCCCATAATCAACCATTCTTTACACCACCTGGTGGTGTGTCTGACACATGTAGGCATGTAAGTAGTGATTGAATAAATGATATGAAGTGCAGGTTGTGCATCTGAACTGATCTCCACCAACTGTGAAGCACACTGCATTCCTTACACCACAGGAAACAGGTTAGACTTGAACTAGAGAAGCGAACATGATGTTCATGGTACAAAGCACGACTGCATTTCAGATCAATTAGCTCCACTGGTTTTACTGCAAAGCACTCAATATCCTGGATCAATTAAAGTGGTGTTGAGGTCTAACTATTTGTATCCCAGATCAATGAATCTATCCAGAAATTCGTGTTCCTGAATCTCATCTTAGGTTTCAGTGAAAGAGGGAGCTTTGCAGTGGACAGAGTTCAGCATGGGTGAGCTGGACGTCAAATAGGACTTGATGACTGCTCCTCAGCAGAGAGCGTAATTAGTTTGGTAGTATGCGGGACTCCTGGAAGAAACCACACTTTATGTTCTGTCACTAAATTGATGTGCCTTGAAGAGTTTAAATCAAAAGCTCTAAGATCAAAGTTCAAATGCATATGGACCAAATCTCATAGATGGAATAAGGCAGTCAATTTGAGGAATAAATTTTGATTTAGATCTTTTACAGTATTCACTTGTTAGATAAAATTTAAAGTCCATATAAACAAATAGGCTCTGTATGAATATAAGCTGATCATGTTGTGTCAGTGTCTATGGAAAGCCGGTGCTCACCAGTAGCACCCAAGCCCAGCTGGGACTGGACTGTAGGACCTGTTGGTAGTAAAGCAGAATGCTGGATCTGTGCCTGCAAAAAAGCAGGGTTGAGCTGGTTCCTGAGTGTGCCTGGATTCACTTCCCAGAAGACAGTAAAAACCTGCCAGGTCCTGGCTTTCAAAGATGGTTTAGTCATGCATGTGCACCCCATCTGTCGTAGGCACAAGGGATTTCCTACTCAGCTCAGCCCTGCAGCCACAAACGCTGCTACCCCTCCTCCGGTTTAATTCTTCCTCTCCAGCAGGGAGTGACAGGCCCTGTAAACCAGGTGCTGATCCTGCCACTCAAGGGAGATCCTTCTTCCATAGACCCAGAGGTGAGCTGGAAGTGCAGCTGGGTTTTCTTTTGCTACTTAGCTTAATTTTGGTTTCCTTTGATTCAGTGATTTAAAACAAGCATTTAATTTGAAATAAAAAAGATCGTATTACAGCTGTAACCACAGTTTTAGTTTAGATGGAATGACCTTCAGCTCCTCTGTATGGGAGGCAGCTGAAGAGTAACATAGTAGGGGCCTCATGCTCTCTCCCTCCCCCTCCCCTCCCCCCTTCCCCTACCTCCCCTCCCTCTCTTCCCCCCCTCCCCCTCTCCGATTTAGCAATATATCCAGCAGACGCAGAGTTCCATGTGTGGAGCACAGTGAAAAGGTCTCCTTCTGCACATCCTCCAAGGCAGCCCTGCCCCCACCTCTGTCCACCTCCTGCAGGTGTGACCCTCAGTGGTTCGGTTGTTCCATTTGCTCTGTGGGCTTCCATTCTCTCCCACTGCAGAGGACAGTTGATACAGGGTTTAGAGATTGTACAGCAACTTCTGGATTGTACAGATAAGCCATTATGGTGCACGATGTTTCACAACCAGGTAACAACCCGGTATTTTGGCAAGCTGGTGGTTTTCTAGCAAATTTGTATTTACATACTTTTTTCCTTGCACATTCTTCAAAAAGATCCAGATGAAGAAAGAAAAGGGTGTATTTTTCTAATAAGTTGTTCAGAGTTTTAAATGTATTCTAATGGGGGCTTTTGAGCCAAATAAGCAATTACTGTTCTTACTAATTTTCCTTTCACACAGATTTATGAGAAATATCAAGATTTGTATACTGTGGAACCAAATAATGCACGTCAGCTGGTGGAAATCGCAGCCAGAGACATTGAGAAGCTTCTCAGCAACAGATCTAAAGCCCTGGTGGTGAGTCCGTGCTGGATCTGCTCATGTGACTAACTTCCATTCCTCATCTTCTGTTTTTTTCTTGCTTTATCTGATGATTCTTTCCAGTATACTTTCTTTACCTTGGTAACTGTTCATCGGCTGTGATCATACAGGATGTGATACCATGAACTCAAAATAATCAGTTATCCTTTTTCTTGGTACTCGTTTATTTTCATATAACTACAGATTGTTGTGATACATAGGAATAGTATATGCAATCAACATTTACATATTTATATGTATGTGTGCCTAATATTAAAGGAACATGCTTAAATCTGACTTAACAGATAAAATCCACAAATAATACCAACATCCTTACAGACAGTGCTCTCTTACCCCATCACCCCATCTTCCTGCCAGAAATGGCTAATATCCTTGATACTTGATTACATGTGATTTTTCGCTTAATAAAGTTGAATCTGACATAGGAAGGTAATTTTTATTTTGCTTATTTCTTAGCCTTATTAAAATCATATATTTTTATATGTAGCCTTTGGAGACTTGTGTTTCTTCACTAACATTATGTTTGTATAATTTATCTGTATGCCTGTGCTTAACTTTAGTTCATTTTATAGCAGGGCCCCCTTTCCATGGAGTATGCACTGCAGATTCTCCAGTGGGCACCTGACACTGTGGACAGCACTGAATCTTGGGCATCATCCCTCAGTATCCACTGCGGGGTGCCTCCAGGAACCCCTTGGATACCAAAATCCAGATGTTAGGTCTCTTATATAATGTGGCCACAGGTTTGCACTTAACCTACACGCATCCTTCTGTGTGTTTTCAGTTATCTTCAGATTCCTTGTAACATGTAGTGCAATGTTATGCTATGGAAATAGCTGTTACACTGTGTTGTTTAGGGAATAATGACAAAAATTCTGTTCATGTTCAGGTCAGGTGTCATGGTTTTTCTGAATATCGCACTAATCCGGAGGTTGACTGAATGGACTATGTTGTTTGTACAGTCATAGCTATGTTAAAGTTTAATTCATAAATTAACCATAGTCAGAGATGAACAGTAATTACTACTGTACTGTATTCAGTCTCGTTGTGATAATGTGAGACTGTGCACTGTCTGCATGATGAGATGAATGTGGAAGGAATAGTGAAGTAGTGTTAGGCTAATTGTGAGGGCTGAAGACCAGCACTGCCATTCTTGGTCAGTTGATCCCATAACTGAAGCTTCTGTATTAACAGGTTAGTAGTGGAGACCCAGGAAAGAGGGCTCACTCACATCCCAGGTGAGACAGAGCGAGATTCCATCATGCTGCACAGAACTCCATGCCATTTTAAAACTTTCAGAGCTCACAGTAACATCTTATTTTCTGAGAAAGTATTTCAATTTGTGGGTTTCTTCTCTGTTGTCAACTTCTTATCTGGATTTATTGCCACATAGATGCTACTATCAATAGCAATGCTGAACTTTCTTGAAAAATTTTTAGTACAGGAAAACCAAATAGCTTCCTTGTAAGGAATGTAAAGAATTAGGTCTATAGTGTATGACAAAACAGTTGTGTCATTATCAATTGAGGCATCCACTAGCAGCATGGGTCCTCACTGGTGCTTGTCTGCCCCACATGTGAAGTGTCTGGTATCTTAACTATAGGCAATTCAGTGGGTGTGAAATGATACCTCTGCTCACCCATCACGAGAAAAACATCCTGTCATCATTAACCATTCTGTTGCCTCTTCACTGAAATATCTGTCCATATGTTTTGCACATTTCTATTTATTTATTTTAGATATTTACTTATTTATTTGAAAGGCAGAGCAACAGTGAGGGGGTGTGGGGAGCAAGGTCCATCTCCCGCAACATGGCGGGGCGCCCGGGAGACAAATAAGTACTGAGACTACTGAGACTAGACTAGACCACTGAGACTATTAAGACTAACTCTATGCATCTGATCTCCCATCATATGGCGCTGAGAGAGAGTAAACAAATCTTACACAGCTGCTTCGTTAATTAGCTGATTCCTGACCCAACCCCTTAAAAGGGGGAGAGAGACAACATGCGCGGCTACGCCCCCTGAGAGAGCTGGTTGGAGAGCTCGCTGGTGCTGCTCCTCCGCGAAAGCGGGGGAGCAGCAGCAAATCCGGGGAGGACCGGAAAAACAAAACAAAACAAAACAGCATCCGGTGTCGGTCCTCTGCGAATGAGGGAGCGAAGGCGGGGGGGGGGGGGCAGGGAGGGAGGGGCAGAGAGAGAGAGAGAGAGAGAGAGATTTTCTATCCATTGGTTCACTCCACAGATGGCCACACCAGTCGGCCAGTCTTACAGGGACTCAAGAACTTGAGCCATTGCTGCCTTGTGGGCATATTAGCAGGGAGCTGGATAGGAATCTAGCATCTAGGACTCTGACACTTTGATGTGGCAGGTGAGTGTCCCAAATGGTGGCTTAACATACTGTGTCAAGACACATGCCCCTAATTTTTTGTTGATTTGCAGGTTAGGTACCATAGGTAGTAATTCATTTAGTTATATATAATGTAAATATCTATTTCCAATTTGTGCCTAGTAATTTTCTTTATTGTGTATTTTGATGAGATGAATTCTTAATTTTAATGCAAAGTCAAATTTTCATTCAACTGTTGGTATTTTGGGATGTTTTCTGTAAGAAATTTTTCTTGGGGCCTGCATTTTGGCACAACGAGTAAAGCTGCCACTGGTGATACTGACATCCCATATTGGAGTGCTGGCTCAAGTCTTGGCTGCTCCACTTCTGATCCAGCTCCCTGCTAATGTGCCTGGGAAAAGCAGTGGAGGATGGCTGAAGTGCTTGGGGCCCTGCCACCTGCACATGGGAGACCCAGATGAAGCTCTTGGCTCCTGGGGTCAGCCTGGCCCATTCTTGGCCATCCTGTGATTTGTGGAGTGAACCAGTGGATGGAAGATCTGTCTTTCTCACTCTGCCTTTCAAATAAATTTTTAAAAATTCAGAAGATTAAAGAGAGGTTGGAGGCCGGTGCCGTGGCTCACCAGGCTAATCCTCCGCCTTGCGGCGCCAGCACACCGGGTTCTAGTCCGGTCGGGGCGCCGGATTCTGTCCCGGTTGCCCCTCTTCCAGACCAGCTCTCTGCTGTGGCCAGGGAGTGCAGTGGAGGATGACCCAGGTCCTTGGGCCCTGCACCCCATGGGAGACCGGGAGAAGCACCTGGCTCCTGCCATCAGATCAGCGCAGTGCGCCGGCCGCAGCGCACCAGCCACGGCAGCCATTGGAGAGTGAACCAACGGCAAAAGGAAGACCTTTCTCTCTGTCTCTCTCTCTCACTGTCCACTCTGTCAAAAAAAAAAAAAAAAAAAGAGGTTGGCATTGTGGTGTGCAGGTTAAGTTGCCACCTGCAACACCAGCATTGCATATGGGTGCTGGCTGGAGTCCCAACTGCTCTACTTGCCTTCCAGCTCCCTGTCACTCCCCCTCTTCATGGAGGAACGACACTAAACCCTGCCTAGGTTTCCTATCCGAGTCACGGCACCATTATGTCGCTCCCCCTCTTCATGGAGGAATGACACAGGACCCTGCACTGTTCTTTCGTCTGCTCGGCCCTCCCCGGGCTTGCTGCTGGTTCTTCCCGGGTTGGCTACCGACCCTTCCACCTCCTGGAAGGGCGGTTCCCCCTGCCACTTTCCCCACTTCCGCGGGGGAGCGGCACACCGCCGGCCGGCTCTCTCGGGGGCTGCTCAGGTGTTATTCGGATAGATGTTCCTGGTGCATGTTGTCTCTCTCCTCCTTTATAGTCCTCTTCCACCAATCCCAACTCTGCTACCCACACGCCGAGTACGCTGCTCTCCTCCAATCAGGAGCAGCTCCTGCAGCTTATTGGTTGAACTGGAGGCAGCTGTGTAGAAGCTGTTTCTCCCTTCTCCCAGCGCCATATTGTGGGAGAGCAGATGCATAGAATAAGTCTTAATTCCAGTAACTTAGTCTAGTCTGAGTTGCTCCCCACAGCTCCCTGCTAATTCATCTGGGGAAGCAATAGAGGATAGACCAATTGCTTGTGCCTCTGCATCCATGTGGGAGTCCTGAGTGCATTTCTAAGCTCCTGGTTTTGACCTGGCCCATTCCTGCCCATTGTAGCCATTTGGGAAATGAATTAGCAGATGGAAGATCTCTCTGTCTGTCTCCCTCTCTGTAACTCTCATTTCAAATAAATAAATAAATCTTTAAAAAAAGAGAAATACTTCCCTACCTGAGGTTATACATTTATTTTTTAAATGTATTTTATTATAAACAGTTACACATTTTGTCTTTCATAATGAAGTATTTAATCTACTTGTAGCTGGTATTAGTATATAATTTGGTGCTCAAATTTTTTTGAGCCTGTTTTCCTGGGCTCATTATTAAATAATTTGGCATCCACAGTGAGCTCCAGTGACCAAGCTAGACATTGAATGGCCAGGTACTTTCCAGTCCTCTTCTTTAGAAGTATCTTCACGAAACTTGCACTTGCTCTTTTTATTTAAGCTTTTGTCTCTGCACATAATTATCCAGGAAAATATTTACTGGGATTTTGATGATTTAAATGGACTTGAGAAGAATCAGTTTTTTTTTTTTTTTTATTTGCTCTTTCTGTTGATAACCAGGACATTCTTTCCACTTGGCAGTTTTTTTAAACCATTCAGGAAAGTTTTAAAAGTTTCCCATAAAGTTCTCATACACATTGCATTAAAAAAAAAAAAAAAAACTTAGCATAGGCTAAGTTCCTCTGAATCTGTAGATTTCATTCCTGTTTTTAAAATTTTACTTGCTTGAGAGAGAGACAGAAACAGAGACAGACAAGAACACAGAGAGATACCTTACTCACTTATTGACTCCCCAAGTGCCCGTAATAGTCAGGGTCAAAGCTGGAAGCTGGGGCACAATTCAAGTCTCCCATGTGAGTGGCAGGAGCTCAGTCACTTGAGCTGTCACTGCCTCTTCTGGAGGCAGGAGCGGGAGCCAGAAATTGAACCATCTATTCCAATACAGGACCCAATTGTCTTAACTGCTTTGCTTAATACCCACCCCCAGATCTCAGCACTGTTGTAGATATTTGTACCAAGGGTACTCTGAATTTTTGATTACTTGCCACTCACAGTTCCGAATTTCAGCCTCCTGTGTTTTATATGTAGTGTGGCCTTCAGAAATTTTCCTTATTTTCTTGGCACTTATCAATTATTATGTTTCATAAAGTATTCAGGACCTTGTATTAATGTGTCTAGAATGTGGCTTAGGTAATGCCAAATCACTAAAAGTTCAAAGATTTAATTAAAAAGAAGGCAAACTTTTCATTCCTGGAAAATTCAAAGCATTATGATCTTCAGCATTGAGGATATGGATACTATTTAAAAGCATTTAGAGTTTTAAATGTTTGCAATAAAAACTTAGGTAGCCAAATAAGCCATTTTCAACTAAGTGATTAATATCCTGGGGGCAGGTGAGAATGATTTGATTCATATGAATTGATTTTATGGATTTGTGTCTTTCCTGTGGATGTAGGAAGCAGGTAATTTGGATATCAATGTCCTTGCAAAAAGTAGGAGAATGAAAAATTTGTGTGTGTGTTTGTGTATGTGTGTGTGTGTTTGTGTGCATGTGTTGCCTTAATTGGATTAATGTGGAAGCCTATTAAGACTTCTTTCTTACTCACCATTGAACTGAAGCTCAAGACACCTGGTGTGTTATTAGCATCCTGGGGTAGCAGAATAAGAAGACTCAATGGCTAATTAAATGTGGAATTAGTTAGATTTGATGTCAGGGAGAGAGATTTATGTTTGTTTTCAAACTAAACATTCTTTATTTAACTTCTTTGATTCCACAAAAATAGAAAACACATTATTCAGAAGAGAAATATTTTGAGGCTGATTGAAAAACAGGTGCTACATTGTGTTGTAAATGAATGCAAAATGGCATTATTAACTTCCTTCTATTTTTGTTGTATGCTTATACTCAAGGAGACATTTCAATTAAAGGAGCTTCAAATTATCAGGGTAGGGTAGTAATGTAATTCTATAGGTAACTGCAGTAGAAAAATCATGAAGATGCAAATGTGATGTAGGTGATAAAATTTAATGCAAGATAGACTAGATAGTGTTTTGTCATTATTTCTTACGCTAATCCTGTGATTTGGACATTTTTTTTTGTCTCATTTTTCAATGAGGAAACTAGGTCTTTGAGGGTTCCTGACTTGTTTGAAGAAATGTCCCTAGTAAGTAAAGTGTGCCAATGCATCTGAAACTGTAATTTGTGTACAGAGTACCCTGGCTTGTGTGAAAATGCAGATTTTTATTAAATAGATTGGTCTAGAGATACCACAGTTCAGCTAAGCTCCCAGGAAATACTAATGTTCCTTGTTCAATGATTATCTTTCAACAAGAGTGAGAGGATTCAAATTCAAGAGGGTCTGACTTCAAGGTCTGCGTTCTTACCTCTTACACAAACAGATCCTTTGGTCTGCTGAAGCATGTGATCCTAACATGAGAGAAATTATGGCTGGGTAGAGTTGTGTAAACTACGATTCATCCACACTAATTAAGAATTGGATGCTCCTATTAATAGAATATGCTGAAATGTGATGCTTTTTTTGTGTGTGAATTCTGTACCAATTGGCTATTTTCAAAAAATTTATTCAGTAAAATAGGATACATGGTAGTATGGAGACAATTTTCATTTTTGAGTTTAAAAATTTCAAACACTTTTACTATTAGGGTTATTAGCATAACTTTGAAGATATAAATGTAAAATCTGTGAAAGAAAAAGTAAGACTTATTTTATATGCATATGAAAAACTTAACAGTTCATGTTAAAAATTTGGTGTTTTAGAAAAAGGAGATGAACAACTGGATTTTTAAAAAACTTTTTCCTGGAATGATTGTTTTTCAGTATCTGTGGTAAATGCTATTGTTCATGTCTGCACAGAGATTTTATATATTTGAACATTACATTTTAATTCTGTCTTTTATAGCCTGTTGCTTCATGCTTTGGTTTGTCTTTATTCAGATGTTTTCTCTCATTTCTTTCCCTTAAGTTTTCAGTTTTCAATTTCAGCATTTATTTTGACTTTTTAGTCATATTTTATGGTGTGGGTTTTTTTTTTTTTTTTGACAGGCAGAGTGGACAGTGAGAGAGAGAGACAGAGAAAGGTCTTCCTTTGCCATTGGCTCACCCTCCAATGGCCGCCGCAGCACACGCGCTGCGGCCGGCGCACCGCGCCGATCCGATGGCAGGAGCCAGGTACTTATCCTGGTCTCCCATGGGGTGCAGGGCCCAAGTACTTGGGTCATCCTCCACTGCACTCCCTGGCCACGGCAGAGAGCTGGCCTGGAAGAGGGGCAACCGGGACAGAATCCGGCGTCCCGACCGGGACTAGAACCCGGTGTGCCGGCGCCGCAAGGCGGAGGATTAGCCTAGTGAGCCGCGGTGCCGGCCTCATTTTATGGTCTTTTGATCGGCTCCATTAACCAGCCTTAGGAAGAGCTGAAAGAAAAATGGATGCAAAAGAACTTTGTTTTCAAGCCATCTCTTTGATGGCAAAATAGACCTTTGTACCTAAGTAACTGTGGTTATATTTGTAGGGATGGGGCTATATAAATTCATGTTGTGATCCTGGTGATTCCAGTGCATTAGTCTTAGGAAATCCTATGAGGTAGACACCCTAAACACTTAGTCATTCTTGTTTTATGAATGAGGAAACCCAGATGACCCAAGTTCCTAACTATGATTGTGTGGATAGCATGGGGTCATGGTAGAATTTAATTTTAGGAGTACTGTGTATTCCAGTCTTCCTCTGCCTGCCAGCACTCCTTCCCCTGAAGGTGACACTGATAATGTTTGCCATTTCCTTTCTAACATTTGTCTTCTAAATGACTATTTTTCTGGTATGTGCTGTGTTTATGTCTCACACAGTGGCTTCACTGTGATGGTTATTCCACTGACATTGTTGGACTATTCTTAAGCAATCTCAAATCAAACAGTGTTTGGAAGCAAAACAGAAAGTCATTTAACCTTGCTGTTAGCACTCATTTTGACCCACAGTAGGCTGAAATATCTGCAAATTTTAATGAACAATTCATGAGAGAAAGCTTTTGAGTAAGAGCCGAGCCTCCAGTGGCCCATCCTGAGAGATGGAGGCGAAGCAAGTCAGTGGCCTCCATTGTTTACCAACTGGTCCAGCACAGAAGGGTCTGCTTGGTAAATGGATGTCTCGAAGAAAATAGGATCAAACTTCTCTAGTGACACTTTTCCAGTAAGACTTATCCTGTGTGTCTTGGGTTGTCCTGCTAACTTTAATTACAACTGCTGCAATGTAATATGAAGTTTTAGATATTGTCATATGCCCCAACTCTTAATTGAACCTTGATATTCAGCTTATGATTAGATTATGGGAAGAGGAGGCGAGGCAAATGACTACCAGTTTCTTTTTTCTTGGGAGGAGGACTAGTTTATTGCTGTCTAACCAGTTTTCTTGTGTTTCTTTATCTCTGTGCCATTGGTTCTCCATCTTCTGTATTTGTAAGCAGTCACCAAGAGTTTGGTAAAAAAAAAAAATACAGATTTCTGGTCTTCAACTCTAGAGATTTTAACACAGAAGTATAGAGAGTAATTCAAGAAAAATTAAGGTCAGGAAGTGAGAAAGGTGTCAAAGGAATCCTTGTGAAATTCTTACAGACTTAACTAAGAATTAAAAATGTATGGTGTTTGGCTGTTAGGTGTCATTGATGTACTTTTGTGAGAGGAGATTCAGTCGAATGTGGTAGAACTGAGCAGTGTTGCAGTGTGTTTGAGAACTGGGAAACTGTCAAGGACTTTGTTTAGAATTGCTTAAAATTTGGTAGGACAGAGAAGGGGACATGTGTAGCACAGCTGAAGACTTATCCCTTTTGTCTGTTTTCGAGCTTAGAGGGCATATAAACATACTTACACTCAGGAACTAAGGAATCTATGAACTTTGAATATTAAAAAAATGTTGAAGAATGATTTTTAGCAAAAGCAGACAGAGGACCAGACTAAGGTATGTTCTCTTTGAAAGGTTGACAGGATCTTTTGCCTGGAACAAAAGAGATGATTAAGTAGTTGGTGTTTGATACAGGGGTTAAGCCATTGCTTGGAATGCTAATGTCCCATAACTGGAATACCTGAATTGAGTCCCCACTCCACTTTTTTTTTTTTTTTTTTTGACAAGCAGAGTGGACATTGAGAGAGAGAGAGAAAGGTCTTCCTTTTGCCATTGGTTCACCCTCCAATGGCCGCCGTGGCTGACGTGCTGTGGCCGGAGCACCGCGCTGATCCGAAGGTAGGAGCCAGGTGCTTCTCCTGGTCTCCCATGGGGTGCAGGGCCCAAGCACTTGGGCCATCCTCCACTGCACTCCCGGGCCATAGCAGGGAGCTGGCCTGGAAGAGGGGCAACCGGGACAGAATCCGGTGCCCCGACCGGGATTAGCCTGTGCCGGTGCCACAGGCGGAGGATTAGCCTATTGAGCTGCGGCGCAGGCCCCCACTCCACTTTCAACTTCAGCTTCCTGCTAGGAGGTGATGACTCAAATAGTTGGTTCCATCCCACCCATGTAGGAGACCTGGATGGAGTTCCAGCCTTCTGACTTCAGTCTGACCCAGCCCTGACTGTTGCAAGCATTTGGGGGAATGAACCAGCAGATACAAGATCACTGTTTCTCTCTCTTTCTCTCTGTCACATAAAAAGGATGGGAGGGTTATTAAATATAAAAAAGGTTGTGTTTGCAGGCAGAGAAAATTGGGAAATCACACTGAATAACCACTTTTGTGTTGGTTGAAAAAGTTTGTTGTGGTATTTTATACAATGAAGGTCTTGGGAGTGGTGGTGAAGATTTGGAGGAATAAAGTAATAAATGGAGTCTACTGTAAGTAGTTAGTGAAGTAGACTCTATATGTACTGCTCTGTAAGTAGTAGGCTATACTTTTACTGTACTGGAAGTAAGATGACTGATGAATGTGTTTAGTGCCTTGCTGACACTGGAAATGAACAGAATATTATATATTATATATATATTATATATATCCTCTCAGTTTCTAAAAGTGCAGTCCTGTCCTGTGTAGGGGTTTGAAGGAGCATCTGAAGACCAGTGTTTTGAGTGTGTGCGTGTGTGTGTGTGTGTGCGCACGTGTGTGTGTTTTGGCTATTCATCTGCAATCTGTCCTTTGAGTATAAACTTTACCAGCCTGATGGAAACAACAGAAGAAATCCTCTTAGAAGAAGTGTGAAATATTGTGCCATTTTTTGGCCCCCAAGTGCAAGTGTGCTTAGCCTTCTTTTTAATCCAGTGTAAATGTCTGTAACAGGATTGTTCAGAGAGCTAGCGTATTTCCCTCTTAGTCTGAGCAGTAAAGAGATCCGGCAGTCTGCTATTTGTTTTGCACAGTTGGGATGACTTTTGTTTGGATTTGATACATACTGTGGATGCCAACAGTGAAGTCCTGAGACCAGGCAAGGCCATGAGAACGATGGGTGGAAACAGGTGGGCATGGTAGGATTGAGGTGTAACTGACAGTGCAGCATTGCAGTTGCACATTGTGGTATCTTTAACAAAACAAAACAAAAACCAGACATGACCCCAAGAGAGGATCAAATCAGTTGGACAACTACCATTTCCAGAGGGTGTAATTATAATCAAACTCAGATTAGGTATTTTAATTGATTAGCTGAGATTATTTTTAGAAGTAAAACTTTTCTATGCCATGGAGAAGAGGAAAAGTTACTAAAATATGATTAATAGACAAGCCAATTAAAGGGAAATGTGAACAGATTTTGAATTTATTTTTCTGCAAGTAGTTACATGTCTCAAGAGGTTTCTAGCTGTTGAATTTTGCTATTAGTGTCCAGCTCACTGAGCAACCCTTGACTGCAAGGGCGATGAGAAATGCAGTTTTTCTCTGGGCCACTGTCTTTGTACCAAGTTGGAATGCTCTTACTAACATGTGTATCCAACCAGCTGGTGTGTATGTTAAGACTTTTTTCAAGATTTGTTAGGGAATAGAGTCTAGAGAAAATTCACTTTAAAAAAGCAGAGGAGAGCAAAAAAAATTGCTTTAATTGGCCTTTTAGAAAAACTAGAGTCTCACCCTTTAATATAAAACTCGCATTCTCCAATTAGCTTTCTCTAACATGGCTTGGCACAATATGAGCAGCCGTCTAATGCAAGAACTATTCAGTTCACATAGTGTTGAGGATGGGTGTCGCTCCCCGTCTTCATGGGGGAACGACACAGGACCCTGCCTAGGCTTCATATCCGAGTCACGGCACCATTATGTCGCTCCCCCTCTTCGTGGAGGAACGACACAGGACCCTGCGCTGTTCTTTCGTCTGCTCGGCCCTCCCCGGGTTTGCTGCTGGTTCTTCCCGGGTTGGCTACTATCCCTTCCACCTCCGTGGAAGGGCAGTTCCCCCTGGCCGCATTCCCCACTTCCGCAGGGGAGCGGCACACCGCCGGCCGGCTTTCTCGGGGGCTGCACGGGTTCCCTCAGATGTTCCCCATAGATGTTCCTGGTGCATGCCGTCTCTCTCCTCCTTTATAGTCCTCCTCCGCCAATCCTAACTCGGCTGCCCACACGCCGAGTACGCTGCTCTCCAATCAGGAGCAAGTCCTACAGTTTATTGGTTGAACCGGAGGCAGCTGGGTAGAAGCTGTTTTCTCCTCTCCCAGCGCTATATTGTAGGAGAGCAGATGCATAGAATAAGTCTTAATTCCAGTAACAGTCTAGTCCGAGCTGCTCCCCACAGAGGAGAGCAGATGCATAGAATAAGTCTTAATTCCAGTAACTTAGTCTAGTCCGAGCTGCTCCCCACAGATCCCCCTTTCTTTTTATTTTTTTGGCGTTGATACGCGCCTGTCTTCGGTGTCCCGCAGCACACACTCTGCTCTACTTGCTAGAGTTGCCACAGGTTCTTACAAGTCCTATCAATGAGGAAAACCGAATCCCGGTCCTCTCTTCGCCATGTTGTGAGGAGGTTTTTAGGCGCTGATGCGTGCCTGTGTTCGGTGCCCTGCAGCGCATGCTCTGCTCTGCCTGCAGGGGACTTACAAGACCTATCAGGCAAACCGAATCCAAGCCTTCTCATTGCCTTATTGTGGGGGAGACTTATTAGTGTTGGTTCGTGCCTATCTTCGGTGACCTGCAGCTCATACTCTGGTCGAGCTGCTTGCTGGCGCTTACCGCCTTAATCAGGCAGACCGAATCCAAGCCTTCTAATTGCGGTATTGTGGGGAAGCCTTACTGATGTTAATTCGTGCCTGTCTTCGGTGACCTGTGGCGCATAAGCTGCTAGCCGCCCAGGTGCTCATCGCCTCACTAATCGGGCAGACCGAATCCAAGCCTTCTAATTGCCATGTTGAGGGGAGGCCTTTCTATTTCTCTATTTCTCTATCTCCGGGCATTCCTATTTCTCCCATTTTACTTCTATCTTCCAGCATTCCTATTTTTCTCATCTTACTTCTAAACTTCTGTTTCTCTTATCCCCGCAGCTTCCCGGCACCTCGCCCTGCCGGCGGGTTCCCGGCTCTGCGCCGCTTCAGCCCGCGCGCCTCTCTCATCTGCGCAGCTTCCCGGCTTTGCGCGGCTCGGCTTCGCGCGCTCCGCGGTCTCCACGCTTAACCCTTTCGCGTCTGAACCACGGCCTACACCAGCCCTGCGTTCTCTATCTATTCACGCCCCGTGCTCTCTCTGCACGCAGCGGCTTCCGCGAATGTTTCCGCCACCACCGGCATTCAGTCCAAGTTCCCCGGACTAACCTGGCGAATTTCAACCTGGCGGCCCACGTCTCTGCCTCTGGTTCCAGATCTTCGCCTCTTGCTCCCCGGGGTGACTTGAAGAATTCCAAGGTGGCTTATATCTCCGCCTCGGCCTGCACTTGCGGCTTCATCCTCCCTAACGTTTTTCTCTACCCGGTATGTTTCCTTAAGTTTTCTTCCAACAATATTCTTCTCATTTCTCCTGGCTTCTCCCCACAGTCCGTATCCGAGTCCAAGCCTCCTCCAGGTTTCACTTTCGCTTTCAGTCTCCTAGCTTCCCCGCCATAGTCCGCATCCGAGTCTATGAAAGCTTTCACTTTCGCTTTCAATCCTAACTTCTTTCCCACAGTCCATATCCGAGTCTATGCCTAGGCTTTCAATAGCTTCTTCCGGCACCTAGGCTCTTTGCTAGTCTCTCTCTCCGGTATTTTCCCAGTTCTTTCCGTTTCTTCCCTCCTAAGTTTCCTATCCGTTCTAGGTTTCCTATCCGAGTCAGGTTTCCTATCCGAGTCACGGCACCATTATGTCGCTCCCCCTCTTCGTGGGGGAACGACACAGGACCCTGCCTAGGCTTCATATCCGAGTCACGGCACCATTATGTCGCTCCCCCTCTTCGTGGAGGAACGACACAGGACCCTGCGCTGTTCTTTCGTCTGCTCGGCCCTCCCCGGGTTTGCTGCTGGTTCTTCCCGGGTTGGCTACTATCCCTTCCACCTCCGTGGAAGGGCAGTTCCCCCTGGCCGCATTCCCCACTTCCGCAGGGGAGCGGCACACCGCCGGCCGGCTTTCTCGGGGGCTGCACGGGTTCCCTCAGATGTTCCCCATAGATGTTCCTGGTGCATGCCGTCTCTCTCCTCCTTTATAGTCCTCCTCCGCCAGTCCTAACTCGGCTGCCCACACGCCGAGTACGCTGCTCTCCAATCAGGAGCAAGTCCTACAGTTTATTGGTTGAACCGGAGGCAGCTGGGTAGAAGCTGTTTTCTCCTCTCCCAGCGCTATATTGTAGGAGAGCAGATGCATAGAATAAGTCTTAATTCCAGTAACAGTCTAGTCCGAGCTGCTCCCCACAGAGGAGAGCAGATGCATAGAATAAGTCTTAATTCCAGTAACTTAGTCTAGTCCGAGCTGCTCCCCACAGATGGGCATAGTAGCTTTCATGAACCTCAAAGATATTCAAGGATTAGTTAACAATATTTGAAGTATCTGAAAAAGTGAACCATATTGGACAGGGTCTGATAATACTCAAGAATTAAGACTTCAAGAGAGCAGACGTTGTTATAGGGATAAAGTGTAAGTTCAGAGAGAACAGTGGGGAAATAAGAAGTGGGAAAAGACAGAAATGTAAGAAGTGGGTTGTAACAAGCTAGAGGCGTGAATGAATGAACTGGTTTCTGAAATGCATGTGTGGAGTTTTAACAGAAGGGAGTGAATTAATAATTAGCATTTATTGAATGTCTGCTTTAGTCCAGATACTTTGCTAAATTTTTACTGTGTATTTTAAACACAAATTCTATTCTGCACAGTCAGTATAATTGTTGTCATTTTAAAGATGAGAAAGTGAAAGCTGCAGGAAATCCAATAATTGGTTCAGTCTTACACAGCTAGCAAAGAATCCAAACCTAGTTATATATTCTCACAAAAATACTTGATGGTCCCTTGTATACCCACTTATTAGTTTAAAAGCTTACAAACTTACTTAGTTTTCAGCATCAGCTGAAACTAAGACTAGGTTGCTTCCCTCGACTTTCCACAGAGTGAGTGATTTGGACTTGGGGGGTTTTTGTCTTTTGTTTTTGTTTCTTTATTAATTTGACAGGCAGAATTATAAAGAGAGAGGTGGACAGACAGACACTGAGACAGAGAAGAGAGAGAGCGATTGATCTTCATTCACTGGTTCACACCCTAAGTGGCCACAACAGCTAGGGTTGAGCCAGTCTAAAGCCAGGAGCCAGGAATTCCATCCAGATCTTACATGCGAGTGACAGGAGCCAAGGCACTAGGCTGTCTTCTGTTTTCCCAAGTGCTGGATCAGAAGTGGAGCAGCAGGGACTCGAACTGGCTTCAGTATAAGATTGCAGTTAACCCAAGCAGTGGGTTGACTCATTGTGCCGATGTGCTAGCCCCTAGGGTTCTTGTATTGAGGTTTTCTAGCTTTTAGTAGTTCTTTGCACCATCTTCCCACATGATGTCTCAATAACCAAAATATTTATCTGTCATTTGTGCTCTGTCTAGGTGACACCTAGCTATTATAACTAATAAAGGCATAATACTTAGGCCTGAATGGGGTCCCATGGTACAACTCTATTTAAATCCTTTAAAGTTGGCATCATCATATATTTTGTATGCTTGGCAGCATCTTCTGCACTTGCCTATCGCATAGTGCAGCTGGTTTATCTACTAAACAAAATATGGCCATGACCTGCAGAATGTATTTCCAGCTGGTGGTTCATTGTGCCCCTTGAGTTTCAAAATCCAGTCCTCACAGACTTGATGGAACCCTCAGTCAGTAAGACGTCTTCTCCCTTTTGGTTTGTTTTTTGCCAATGCTTATGAGCATGTTGCATACAAACTTACAATACTCCAAACTTTTGCTTTTTTAATTTATTTTTTATTTTTTTCAAACTTTTAACAATATGATGTATTGAGGAGAATCTTGACTTACACTTCAAATATGATTAATAGAACTTCAGAATTACGTGGAGATGCTTTGAAGTATAGGCCAGCTGCCAACCAAGGAGGTGCATATGTTTTCTCCTGGCATTGAGAGGCAAAGTAGTCTACAAGCACCTGTCTAATTTTGTTAAAAGATTTGTTCATTTACTTGAAGAGTGACAGAGAGAGACAGTGCGAATGATCCATCTTCCATAAACTGGTTCACTCTATAATGCCTACAACAGCCAGGGCTACGCCAGGCCAAAGCTAGGAGCTCAGAATTATAATGGGGTTTCCTGCTTGGATGGCAGGGGCCCTAATGAGTGCTTGGGCCATCATCTGGTTGGGCCTTAGCAGGGAGCTGAATCAGAAGCAGAGGTGCGAGTACTCTAACCAGCACTGATGGACGTAACTGTTCCAAGTGGTGCCTTGACCTGCTGTGCCACAGAGCCACCCCAAACACTGTCTATTAATAGTCCTGTTCATTGTTTGATCTGGAAGTAATGTTTGATAGCACTTTACATTCTAATACATGGTTTTATTACATTTGTCAGTACATTTTTGTATTTGATAATTGCATTTTTTTCTTAGTTTAGATCTTAAAAATTGGCTGGAGGTTTAGATTATTAAATATGTTATTTTATTGCCATCTGAAAATAGTAAACACTATTCAGTCAGCCCCTGTTTCACTCTGGACTGGTGCTATGGCACAGTGGATTAAGTCACACTTGGGGTGCCAGCATCTCTTACTGGACCGCTAGTTCAAATCCCTCCTGCTCTGCTTTGGATCCAGTTCCCTGCTAATGCGCCAGCAAGGCAGTGGATGATGGCCCAAGTGCTGCTTGGGACCCCGTCACCCAAGTGGGATCCTGACCTGAATGAAGTTCCAGGCTCCTAGTCTCAACCTGGCTCAGCTCTGGCTGTGGCAAACATTTGGACTGTGAACCAATAGATGGAAGATATTTGTCTCTCTGTCACTCTGCCATTCAAATTAATAAATCTTTAAAAAAAAAATGTTCTTTCAGAACATCCAGTGTTTCCAAAGCCTTCAACAGGACATGCCTGTATTTCTTCAAACCATTTGTTAATATTTTCAGTGGACAGTTCCAGATACACGGCTACATTTCCTCTCTTAAGTTTACATATTTTTGTAGCACCTCTACGGATGTTTAGATCTACGGTAATTATACTGATAGGAATTTGGGGCCCGGCGGACGAGATGGTAAGACACTAAGTGCTGCGTGCAGGCCCCTGTGGCTTTCAGGAGGAAGGAAACAGATGCTTACACCTGCGCTGGGCTGCTCCTTGCTCCACACCCAGCCCTCTCATCCTGACAGCACTTTGTCCTGATTAAAATACTATGGAAAGGCTAGTGGTGAAGTGTTTTTAAACAATGCTTTCTGTTGTAAATCACTCAGTGTGGAGAAGGTGAGCAGTGTCAGCACCAAAGCGCGCTTGAACTCGGATGCTTTTGTCAGCAAGGTAGTTGTCAAATATACCTGTAAGGTGGAAAGCACAGTGAATGGGCTACTGCACCTTGTTCTGTAATGGAAGGCTCAGACAAGGGAAGGTTTTCACTAGACCCAAGTTTCTTTTGGGAAAATAGTATTTTCACAGTCTCATGTTGGTTTCTGGATGGGAGACAATATTTAAAATATCAACACAAACATTACTGCATTGGCAAATTTGGCAAAGCTAATATAGGTTCTGATAACCTAGCACTTGTAGACATTTAGGCAAAAGTTCGTGTTTGGTTTGTGGCTTACATTGAAGTCAGCGAGAATTAGCTGAAGCCAATGGCAGAGTTCATACAGGCGGAACCCTACATAATTGGTAGCCTGTGACAAGGACTTTGTTGAAGAGGTAAGAGTTTCAACCTGGCAGCGACAGAATTCCACCATGCACGGGTTCTTCTGAGTGTGGGCTCATCTGGCTTCACGGGTCTTACGCCTGTGAAGGCAGCCCAGAGATAATTAGTGCAGGAGCTGGAACCCAGACTTGGGTTCTGGGCTACTCATAACTGTTCCCTTTCTGTGGTGACAGTCGTGGGATTTTACCTGGCAGGCTGAGAGTCTGTAAAATCTACGATTGTTGTTGAATGATAATCTCAAAGTAAGAAAACAAAAATCCATATATGCGAGGTTTGCAGAAGTTCATGAAAAGTGGGTTAGTTTAATGTTGAGATGGCTACAGTCCACATTGGAGTGCCGAGGTTCAATTTCTGGTATTCACTCCTGTCAGCAGTTTCCTGCTAATGTATACCCTGCGAGGCAGAGGTGATGGCTCAAGTATTTGTATTTCTGCCACCCATGAGGAAGATTTGGATTGAGTTCCTTGCTCCCAGCTCTGGTTCTAGTACAGTTTCAGTCATTGCAGGCATTCGGAGAGTGAATGTGTGGACAGGGGCTCCCTCTTTGTCTCTCCTTTTCTTGCTGCCTGTCAAATAAACCAATACTTTGCAAAATAATTTCTAAGAGTTCATAGGCAATGTGTATCATGAAAAAACTGTGCATGGGTATCAGACATTGGTTTTTGAACCCCCTTATGTTTCATCTCTCTCTCTTTTTTTTTTTTTTTTACATCTCTCTCTCTTTTTTTTTTTTTTTACAGAATAGCTAACTTGTGTCCACAGAAGCATTCAGATCTGAATATGCTAGTTAATAGTGTTTTGCAGTACATAGCAAAGAAAAGTGATAATCCAAAGCTACTTTTTTCTATTCACATAAAAGGCATCTAAAAACAGAGTTTCATGGCATTGCAACAAGTTGAAGACAATCCAAGCCAATAATGTTTGCTAACATGAAACACCATTTGGCCATTGTTGGAGTTGGACTTTGAAGTGGTGTCCAGATTCCTGTATTTTCACTGGACTTTTCAATCTGTTGGTGTTTGGTTTTCCCTTTTCTCCTTTGACCTCTTGTTTGTCTCCCTCAGAATCACAAACTCTAAACTGTCCTCTATGAATTCATGTCCTGATCTTTCCCCAGGAGCATGAAATTAGACATCATTTGTGAGATGCCCAATACCATTGTGCCTTTTGTACACACACAGGAGTTTTTTGGAATCTGTTCCTCATAATTTTGCAGCTCCTGTAAAATCAAGACTGTCTTTGCAAACTTAGGTTGCAAAAACCTAAGTCTCTGGATACAGCTTACTGGTAGCTTGATAGAAAGCTCTGCTAAATGAACTAAAGCACCATCAAATCATGAATTTTGAAGGAATTTTGAAAATTCATTTGTCTAGCTTTTGTCGCTCCCCCTCTTCGTGGAGGAACGACACTAAACCCTGCGCTGTTCTTTCGTCTGCTCGGCCCTCCCCGGGTTTGCTGCTGGTTCTTCCCGGGTTGGCTACTGTCCCTTCCACCTCCGTGGAAGGGCGGTTCCCCCTGGCCACATTCCCCACTTCCGCAGGGGAGCGGCACACCGCCGGCCGGCTCTCTCGGGGGCTGCACAGGTGTTCCCCTTAGGTGTTCCCCTTAGATGTTCCTGGTGCATGCCGTCTCTCTCCTCCTTTATAGTCCTCCTCCGCCAATCCCAACTCAGCTGCCCACACGCCGAGTACGCTGCTCTCCTCCAATCAGGAGCAAGTCCTACAGTTTATTAGCTGAACTGGAGGCAGCTGTGTAGAAGCTGTTTTCTTCTCTCCCAGCGCCATATTGTGGGATAGCAGATGCATAGAATAAGTCTTAATTCCAGTAACTTAGTCTAGTCCGGGTTGCTCCCCACAGCTTTATCCTCAGAAAAAGGAATTTCCAGGGATTTCCAGGGACTGGTACTTTTTAGTGCAGTTGCTTAAGCCACTGCTTGCAATGCTGGCGCCCCCTTTGAGTACCAGCGGATTGGAATCCCAGCTGCTCCACTTCCATTCCAAGTCCCTGGTAACATGCCTGGGAAAGCTGCAGAAGATGGTCCAAATGCTTGGGCCCCTGTCATGCACGTGGGAGACCAGGGTAGAGTTCCAGGATCCTGACTTCAACTTGACCCAACTCTGGCTGTTGGAACATTCTCTCTCTCTCTCTCTCTGTCACTCTGACTTTCAAAAAAATTAAATCTTAACAAAAAAGAAGAGAGGATTTTCTAAACCATCAGACAGAGAATTGGCTTTCTTTTCCCTAATGTTATTAGTGATTCAACTTCCGCAATTTATTGTACAATTATTATTACCTAACTTGACTTTTAAGAAATTACCTGTCACATCCATATCTTTGTCTAACTTATGCCTATTTTATTTTCTGTACACTGTATGTATTGACAGTTGATTGACATTCAGCTTAGAATATCTCACTTAGTGTGCATGTATGTGTGTTTGTGTGTTGTGGAGGTGGGGATTGTAGGAGTGGTATGAGTTGTCATCTCATCATAGTACAGTATTCTTGGCAAATCATGATGCCTGTCAGTTGCTAAGCCATCATTATTGCCAGACATTGAGTTAAATGCTTTACACATGTTATCAAATTTAATCTTAAGGATAACCTTAGGAGATAGATACATAACTGTGTCTGAAAAATCAGATACCATCTGCCTTTGATCTGTGTAATTTGTTGAATAATGAAAGCCTAGGCCATCTAACTCTGAGGTGTCAGGTAGGAGAAGTTTTAAACCTACTTATTTCTGACTTCTGTCAGAGCTTTTCAGTAAGAGCTGCAGATTGTTTATTTGGTGTAGAGGTTAAGACACCACTTGGGATGCTTGTATCCAAGCTGGAGTGCCTGGGTTTGAGTTCCTCCTTCACTCCTGATTCAGCTTCCTGCTAACACATAACTTTGTCACTGGAGGTGACAGCTCAAGTAGCTGGGTCTCTGCTGCCGACATGGGAGACCCAGATCTTCTTTTTCTTTTTTTTTTTTTTTTTTTAATTTATTTATTTGAAAGGCAGAGTTAAAGAGACAGACAGAGGAAGAAGCAGTAAGAAAGAGAGAAAGAGACATGTTCCATTTGCTGGTTCACTTCCCAGATGACTGCAATGGCCATGGCTGGGCCAGACCAAAGCCAGGAAGGAGTCTGGAACTCCATCTCGGGGAGACATGGATTGAGTTCTTAGATTCTGTGTCCCGGCATTGGCCTAGCTCGGCCCTGGCTGTTGTCGGCATTTGAGGAGTGAATCGGCGAATGGGAGCTGACTCCGTCTGTCTGTCTGTCTGTCTCTTAATATCTCTCACATACATAGTAAATTTAAAAAAAAAAGTGTGCTGTAATTCTATGACCTAATGAGCCCTGATTTTTTTTTCAATTTTTGTACGCATATTTTTTTCATTTTGTACTGTCTTTTGGAAATTATTAACATTTATTCTCTATCTTAAAGCACAGAGGCCAGAATCAAATGTTTAAATGTAGTAAAATACTATGGCAAGGCATATTATAACTGAAAATTAATCATTTTTCATTAGAATATGATCCAGCTATAGCAGAAGCTACTTTCATGGCTCATATGTGAGACGATAATATATATTCGGTGATTCTGGTATATTATACGTGTATGAATATAACTATGCAAGTATAGCCTTATTGTCAATAATTTAAAATATAAAAATCTAGTATAAGATGAAGTTTAAGAGTCAACCATCCAGAGAAAAGCTACCTTTTAAAGTTTAGTGACTACCTTTTAGTACCTGTATGTGTGTGATTACCAGTATTTTGTAACAATTTTTGTGTGATTGGACATTGATTAACACGGTCTTTTAAATAGCTTTGTAGTATTCCCTTATATGAGAATATCACTATTTAGCCAGTCTTCTATTGGTAGAAATTTAGTTTACTTATAGGAACTAATGCTGTTCAGAGCACATCTTTACATATATGTAGAAAGATTTTTAATTACCTTATTTAAAAAATTCTTAGAACAGGAGTGCTTAAGT
Source organism: Oryctolagus cuniculus (assembly GCF_051225735.1). NCBI lineage: Eukaryota > Metazoa > Chordata > Mammalia > Lagomorpha > Leporidae > Oryctolagus > Oryctolagus cuniculus. The sequence continues at coordinate 146,952,844 of NC_142869.1, read as the reverse complement.
CTAAAGGATTTGGGGGGCTGGCACTGTGGCACAGAGGGTTAAGCTGCCACCTGTAATGCTAGCATCCCATATCGAAGCATTGGTTTCAGTCCCAGCAACTCTACTGCTGATCCAAATACCTGCTAATGCACTTGGGAGGCAGCAGATGATGTTCCAATTGCTTGGACTCCTGCCAACCATGTGGAAGACCCAGATGGAGTTCCTGGCTCCTGGCTTCAGACCAAACTAGCTCTGGTAATTTGCGGCCATGTGGGAGAGTGAATCAGCAGGTGGAAGATTCTCTCTCTCTCTGCTGTTCAAATAAATAGAGTCAATATTAAAAAAGGATTTTGAACATTATACTTTTCTTTTAAGGAAATAAAAGTCTTTATTCCTTCTGTTCTTTGCTTCTCTCTCTATTTTTCATTTATTTGTTAGAAAGAGGTTTCTGACAGACTTGGGGGGGAGTGACTGCTTCCATGTTTGCCCAGTGTCTTAGGGTAAATATATTTATGTATGTAGGACTTGATTTTAAACGATATACTCTTAATTATTATAATAATGTCAAAAACTCACGCTCTTCTCTGCAGATCAGTGCCTTTGCTGTTGGCAATGTAAGCAGTTCGGAATTAAGAGGCTGGTTGGGCAAACATCTGTCTTCCAGATTTATCTGTCAGAAAGCTCAGCCTCGGAGTTGCAGTTGCTGAGTACCAATACAGCTCGCACGCTCTGCCCTGTGTGTGTGATCCCAGCCGTGGGCACTGGGCCAGCTGGCTGCGCCGAGCACATGTGGGCCTGAGGCTCCAGGGCACCTGACACTGACAAGACCCAGTGTGGCTTGACAGCCCAGGCATTAGTTACAAAAGACTGTCTGCTTCTTCCCTGGCTGATTTGTTCACTTCATGTCCCAGCTCTCATTACTCCCCAATTACATCTTCTCCTGTAATTGTTGGTCTGTTGTGAACCAGTCGGCCCTGATTGTTTACGCTGTCGTTTCTGACTAATTCTAGACCTGTGCTGCAGAGGGCCAGTCACAAATAGTAATGACCCATTTTCTACCCGAGAGTTTACAGAGAATTTGGTACCCCCTATATCTTGTTGCCTGTGCAGTTTTCCCTCAACACAACAACAGAATGTGGCCTGTTACATAAGAGAATAATTAACTAATTCATGCAGGATGATATTTATATACTCAGAACTTTTCCTTAAAATATGGACATTCCCATAACCATTGTTGTTTGTGGCTCATAGCAATGAGTTTGACTCCTACCTAAGTCTTTGTTTTCATTAAATGACTGCTCCCATCAACTTTTCCCCTCCCAGATAGGAATTTGTAAACTGGAGATCGGAATAGACAAATACAGTATGTAACTTCAGCTGTCTTCATCAGTAACTATATTTTGGCTCATTAGTTGTATCCACTGAAATGAAATTAACCCTCAAGCTTTCTCAGTAGGGAGAGAAACCAAAAATGTTTTTAAAATCTCAAATATCTTATAATAGCAGTGATTTACCAAGTGTTTTCCATATAGAAGACACTGGACTAAGGACTCTATTGGTGTTGACTTATTTAATCCTTACAAAATATTTCCACACTTGGCATTACCATTGTCTCCATTCTATAGAGATCTTTTGTGCAGGGATTTGTGCAGAGATTTCTTTAATTCCCAAGCTTGATGACATCGTTTCTTCCTACACTGCCTTGCACTGGTGTGTATCAAGACCTACTACTGAGTTCTCTATGCTTACTGCATTTAATTCTTCTGTCTTCCCTTCTCCCACCTCTTTTCTTGATTCTTCCTTTTCCTCCTCCTCCTCTTCCCCTTCTCCTTGAATAAATATGATGAGTAAGCACAGAATTAAGAAGATTTAAGCATATTACCCAGGGTCAGGCAGTAATAGGTTGCTATTTTTGTTTCACAATAAGATTACGTATTGTCATGTCTTATTTTACATGAGAAACACTGTGTAAAAGAGCCTGTAATGGCAGCTTAATTTAATTGCAGTGTATGTGTTATGGGGGGAGCTTGAGCGAAAATTAATATTTTGGAGTCCTTGCTGTTTGTTTAGATAAGAATAAAAAAAACCAGCTCAAATGTAGCAGGCAACATGGTAAGATTTGAGATTTATTTAGAGAGTGAGAGAAATGCACAGGAATGTGAGGGCTTTATTAAACGGGAGGGTGGTTCCGAAAGATTAAATGAGAAGCTCTGTACCAAAAGCTTGAGGGCCAGCCAGGGGCCACATATGGGAGTCTGCAAGCCAGAGGCACATGGGGGTGCCATGTAGGCAGGAGAAGGGGCAGGAGTGGTGGCAAAAAACAGTGCACTCAGTGTGCCCCAGACCTCTTATTCACTTTCTGAAAGGGGAGTGGTTACATGGTCTGATTGGCAGGTGGATGGATACAGGTGAGATGAGGTATGGAGCAAGAGATCTGGCAGGGGGTGCGGGGTGTGGCCTTCAGCTCCTGAGCCTAATCTCATCTCCCTGATTGGGTCCCATATCATATGTAGAGGGAGAACTGAAGGAGAAAAAGGAAGCCATGGAGAGAAGGAAGGTGAGGGAATGTGGCCTTTTAGTCCTCTGGTCTTACTGGAATTAAGTTATTTGTATAAAAATGTGTGGTGGATTTGTCAGGTAATGGATACACAGGTCATAAAATCCCTCATTTCTTGTTGAGCTCAATGTAATCATTTAGGCTGAAAACCAGCAATTTTAGAGCCACACACTGTGCTGGGACTTTTATACCCCTAAGTGAATATATTCTGGGGATATGTTTTAGGGATACTGTGCTCTAGGTATTAACACACATTATATCAAGATATATCAAGATAAAAATTAGGTTTCTATTACAATTCCTGAACTTGAGCTTAGATACTGTTGTGGGACTCTGGACCCTGGCTGGGCTTGGAGAGAACTCCAACTAGTGTAGTCCGAGGTTCTCATGTAAAAATGCAGCTGGGAGACATGGATAGAAATGTGCAGAAAAGCAGAATTTGTTGAAAAGCACAGAGATAATGCTCACTCAGACATAAGTGTGGGCAACCTGATGAGAGAATTATACCTACCTGAGTTGGAGTCTACCTTTTACAGGATATGGGGTGGTGCTTGGATAGGGCCTGATTGGATGTTCCAAGGAGGCAGGATATTGGGCGGGGGGTGCTTAGACAGGGCCTAATTGGATGCCAAGGAGGCAGGGTTGGGTTGAGGATGTGGTGAATGTGGTGGTCTCCAGGAAGGTGTCATAGCATCTGGAGCATGATGGAAAGTGAGGGATAGCTCCAGAATGAGGAATGGGCATGTCAGCCCTGTTTAATCTGCAGGGAAGATAATAGGATTTGGACCGGCGCCGCGGCTCACTAGGCTAATCCTCCGCCTAGCGGCGCCGGCACACCGGGTTCTAGTCCCGGTCGGGGCGCCGGATTCTGTCCCGGTTGCCCCTCTTCCAGGCCAGCCCTCTGCTGTGGCCAGGGAGTGCAGTGGAGGACGGCCCAGGTGCTTGGGCCCTGCACCCCATGGGAGACCAGGAAAAGCACCTGGCTCCTGGCTCCTGCCATCGGATCAGCGCGGTGCGCCGGCCGCAGCGCGCCGGCCGCGGCGGCCATTGGAGGGTGAACCAACGGCAAAGGAAGACCTTTCTTTCTCTCTCTCTCTCTCTCACTGTCCACTCTGCCTGTCAAAAAAAAAAAAAAAAAAGATAATAGGATTTGGGCTTTTTATGAGGCGTGGGTGTTGGCAGTCCTCAGCTCCTGGCTGCTTGCTAGCTACCTGCCTACCCATATCAATAGCATGCAGTTACTCACTAAGCTTAAAAGCAAAGAGACTAGTAGCTTTTTTACATACCGTGCTGCTGCTCTGTTGGTTTTTAAGAAGTGAACTCTGGTTCTTCCAGATTGTTGGTTATGCATCTTTGCCTATAATCAAGTAAACTGTTTGCAATTGCAAGTGTAAGGTGTGCTTAATTAACTGAGTTTTAATTACAAATGGTGAGAAATGCAGGGCATGCATAGAGTGAAAGGGCCAGAATGCTCATTTCTTTGAGAAGGGAGAGAGGCGTCATAGGAGTGGGACAGCTTAGACCTGCAGAGAGCTGAGTTTAATGCAATCATCTAGGAACACCCCTCTTGGGATTTCATTCTTCATAAAGTTTATACATGTTTGATGCATTCACTGTCCTTCTTTTGCAGCACATAATTGCCTACTGGAGCCTTATGGTTTTTGCAGATGATTCTATGAGTGGAGAACTGCTCTTTCCTGAATTTCAGCAAGGCCAAATGGCCAGGAAAAGGGGTAAGGGTAGGGGGCAACTGCTAACTGTTCTTCCTCCCTTGTAGAGGGCAGACTCTAGCCTCCAGCTGACATCTCACGCCCACTGCTCCTCTGTAGGAAGCCAAATCAGAAATCCAGAAGCTGAGGAGCAGCAGGTGGCATGGATCTCTGCCCTGAGAAAAGTTCCCACCTTTTAGCTACCACTCAGCTTATGTGTTTCAGATGCACTTGCTGATTTCTCAGCTGCATAAAAGGCACACTGAATAAATGCTAGAAGGAGGACAGTTTAAAGACTTAAAAGCAGCTCCTGTCAAGGCAGGCCATACTTTTCTTCTCTGCCACCCTCATGCAGGGAAGTTACCCCGTGATCCGCCTGTGTTTTATTGCCACATAAGTAGGCGTCCGTTACAGTGGGAGCTGGTGATGTACACTTGTGTTTGTGTGACAATAGTAATTTCCCACTTTTCCTTTCAGTGACAGCATTTAAGATGGAAAATAATGTATGCATTTTAACAGAAACAGTGAGCCACAAAGGCTTCTGGGTCCTCTTGGTAGCTTATGTAAATTCAGAATCCTATGGATGGTACAGCTAATGCTTAAAAATTACATAATATTCCATAAACAGTAACCTGTGAAAGACTGGGGTCACCCTTATGTGCCTTCAGTGACATCAGCACATATTTTGCGGGGATACTTTGTACTGTAAAAAGGTAAGCATTACTTACAATTTAAGATTTATTTATTTATTTCAAATACAGAGCAGCCTGGGAGGGGAAGAGTGGAGAGAGCGAGCGAGCTTGCCTCAGTGGTGATAGGAGAATTAGAGTCAGCAAGATCATGGTATTTGTTCTTATGTTTTCCAGTTTCATTCAGAGAAGGAATAACTTTGATGAATGTTTACAAAGGCATTTAGTAATGAGCACAAGTAGTTGAGTTATCAAGGACATGCAGCCATATGCACACAAGCCATTCTCACTGAGAGTGTAGTTGTGGAAGGATCCAGCATTATGACTGGAACTGTGTGTTCAATACTTTTAAGACGGGTTTTGGGGCCAGCGCCGTGGCACAGTAGGTTAATCCTCCTCCTGCAGCACCAGCATCCCATATGGGCACCGGTTTGGTCCCGGCTGCTTCTCTTCCAGTCCAACTCTTTGCTGTGGCCTGGGAAGGCAGTGGGGATGGCCCAAGTCCTTGGGACCCTGCACCCACATGGGAGACCCGGAAGAATCACCTGGCTCCTGGTTTTGGATTAGCACAGCTCTGGCCATTGTGGCCATCTGGGGAGTGAACCAGCAGATGGAAGACCTTAAGTCCTTTCTCTCTGTCTCTCCCTCTCACTGTCTGTAACTCTACCTCTCAAATAAATAAATAAAAATCATTAAAAAAAAAAACAACGGGTTTTCTAAATTCTTGAAGTTAGTTACTATATGAGATCTGAAACTACTTTATTTATTTCTTTTAGTCATTCTTAGGGATTCTGTTTAAATTTTATAAATGTAGATTTTAAAACAAGCAGTTTATCAGTTGTCAAGGAAAATATAGTAGATTTCTGCTCTTTGGAGGTTTATTTTGCTTAACCTTTTGATATCTGGTATTCTGATTCAACAAAGGAAATATTAGTGTAAAGGAACTATTTTTTACCTGGTGACATTGACCTCAGACATGAATTAAAATTTCTATCCATTTCTTAGAAAAACGTAGCAAGTGATTTTCTGAAACTCCCTAAGGAGGAAAGAGAATCAAATTACACTTTGGTTAATTCTGATACTTGTGGCACTAGATGATTTATAGATTAAACCCACTTTGTGGTGAAATGTGATAATGAGTATCTTTATCTCTTATTCAGGATGTAATTTTCTGGAATATTGTTTTCCTCACCTTCTTCATGTTCTAAGTGGAATATGACATTTTATTTTGAATTAACAACCGAGTTTCTAAAGGTCTACCTTGTCTTTAAGTGTTGTCTCACCTGAGTTTTTGGGGGCTAGCAGCTTTATCTTTACCTTTTTCTTTATTTGCAACATTTTCAACATTCCTTGAAGGAATGTTTGTTTCAGACAGTAGAGTTTTAATTTTTATGTAAGGAGGTTTGAGTTCTGGCTTTTATTATGTTTTTTTGAAGAAGGGAAAAAAAAGTCGGGGGCTCTTCCAGATTGAATGTAGGAACCAGTTATTCCATCCTGGTCTCCCTCATGGATGGCAGGGACTCAAGTGCTTGGGCCACCACCTGCTGGCTCCCAAGTGCATTAGCAAGAAGTTGGATCAGAAGAGGAGGAATGAGGACTAGCACTGGAACTCTGATATGGGATGTAATTTTCTCAAGCAACAGTCTGCTTATCTATCTATCTATCTATCTATCTATCTATCTATTGGCAGAGTGACAGAGAGAGAGAATGTTCCATCTGCTAGTTCAGTCCCCAAGTAGACACAGTGGCCAGGGCTGGGCCAGGCCAACGGCAAAAGCCAGGAACTCCATCCTGATCTTCCACGGGGGTGACAGGGGCCATCTTCTGCTACCTTTCCAGGCACATTAGCAGGGAGCTCCATCAGAAGCAGAGCTGCTGAAGCTTGGACACACTCAGATATGGGATGCTGGTGTCACAGGTGGCAGCTTAACACCCTGTACCACAGTACCTGCCCTAGGGTACAGAGACATTTTCAGAAGTTTGTTTATTTTGAAAGGCATGGTGAATGGGGCATAGATCTTCCATTTGCTTGTTCATTTCCTAATTACTTTTAAGAGCTGGGACTGGACCAGACCAGAGCCGGGAACCAGCAGCCAGAAACTCCATCCAGTTCTCTCACTTGGGTGGCAGAGATTTAAATACTTGAACCATCATGTGCTGCTTCCCAGGGCGTTCAATAGCAGGAAGCTGGATAGGAAGCAGAAGCGAGACTTGAACCCAGGAAGTCTGATATAGGATGTAGGTGTCCCAGATGGTGGCTCAACCTGCTTTGCCACAATGCCTGCTCCTAAATTTTGATCCAGTTTGGTAATTTCTTTTAGTGGGAGAATTCTGTTCACTTAACATTTAGTTTAATGACTGAGAAACTTTCTCTCCACCATACACACACACAGAGGGAGAGAGACAGAGACATAACACCCCTACCTCTTTTACATTCTTTTTTTCTTTTTTTTTTTTTTTTTTAATTTTTTGACAGGCAGAGTGGACAGTGAGAGAGAGACAAAGAGAAAGGTCTTCCTTTGCTGTTGGTTCACCCTCCAATGGCCGCCATGGCCAGCGTGCTGCCGCTGGCGCACCGCACTGATCCGATGGCAGGAGCCAGGTACTTATCCTGATCTCCCATGGGGTGCAAGGCCCAAGCACTTGGGCCATCCTCCACTGCACTCCCTGGCCACAGCAGAGAGCTGGCCTGGAAGAGGGGCAACCGGGACAGAATCCGGCACCCCCACCGGGACTAGAACCCGGTGTGCTGGCGCCACAAGGCGGAGGATTAGCCTAGTGAGCCGCGGCGCTGGCCACCCCTACCTCTTTTAGGAACCTGTTGCGAACATGTTACAGAACTCCTCTTTCTTGGCTGTCTGAGATGAGCAGAATCCCATAGATGCTTTCCTACTTTCCAGTTCTTACACTGGGTTTCCATACAGATTCCAGTAAATGTTTTCTCCTTTGGGGAAATGAGCCCTGTAGAGTTCTTTCCCCCTTGGATCTTGGTACAGGTTGAATTGTGTGCCTCCAGAAGCTTATATGGGAATCCTCAGTCCAGTACCTCAACCTGAGACTTTATTTGGAGGTAGGGTCTTTACAAAGATAAACTTAAGTTGAAATTGGGGTCATTCTATTGGATTCTCATGGAAGATGATTGATTGTGGGGAGCAGCTCGGACTAGACTGTTACTGGAATTAAGACTTATTCTATGCACCTGCTCTCCCACAATATGGCGCTGGGAGAGAAGAAAACAGCTTCTACACAGCTGCCTCCAGTTCAACCAATAAACTGTAGGACTTGCTCCTGATTGCAGGAGAGCAGCGTACTCGGCGTGTGGGCAGCCGAGTTGGGATTGGCAGAGGAGGACTATAAAGGAGGAGAGAGACGGCATGCACCAGGAACATCTAAGGGGAACATCTAAGGGAACACCTGTGCAGCCCCCGAGAGAGCCGGCCAGCGGTGTGCCGCTCCCCTGCGGAAGTGGGGAATGTGGCCAGGGGGAACCGCCCTTCCACGGAGGTGGAAGGGACAGTAGCCAACCCGGGAAGAACCAGCAGCAAACCCGGGGAGGGCCGAGCAGACGAAAGAACAGCGCAGGGTTTAGTGTCGTTCCTCCACGAAGAGGGGGAGCGACATAATGGTGCCGTGACTCGGATATGAAGCCTAGGCAGGGCTTAGTGTCGTTCCTCCACGAAGAGGGGGAGCGACAATTGATGTCTTTACAAAAAAAGGAAACTTCAGTGCAGACATGTGCAGAGAAAGACCAGGTGAAGACAGGACCAAGCCAAGCCCGCAGTTCCCCAGAAGATACTCGCCCTGCTGACAGATTGATCTTGAAGTTCCAGCTCCTAGGCACCATGAAAACGCAAATTTCTATTATAATATTTATTTATAATGTAATTAAACTTAATTTAAGATAAGTTAAAAATTAATTTTTTAAAGCAGTTTAGTTTACCTATCAAATTTTTAAAAAATAAATAAAAAATTTACAATAAGTCATTTTTAAGTCAATGTAATTAATAAAGAAGATGAGCTTCAAATAAACTTGAATCAAAATTGATACTCTCCAAGAAATTTTGTCACAGAAAAAGGAAAAGAGGCATAGATTAGTGCCACCTCAATAAGGCACCAAATGTGAGAAAAAGGATGCAGAACAGAAAGGAGACAGAATATGAACTCAAAGCCAGACCGGATTTATTCAGAGAAAATAAATCCATTGCCGTCATGCTCATAGAGGGAACATTTGGCAGAGGCCCTGACCCCAGCAGGCTGGGCCCTTTTATATCTTATGTGGGCTAGGGATGGGGGAGGGGGTGGCAGTAGGTGAAGAGGAGCTTTTCCATACTGGCTCTTCAGGTTTGGCCCACTGGCTTCCAAACCTGGGGAAAAATGCAGTGGGTGAGGTAGGGAACAGTATAGGATCTGAGGCTTATGTCCTTGTTCCATCACTCCCCAGATACCTACAGCTGCCAAGGGCTAAAGCCTGGAATGGGAAACTCAATCCTTATCTCTCTCCCGAGTGCCAGGAACCCAACTACTTGAGCCATCACTTCTGTCTTCTTGGGTCTCCATTAGGACGCTAGATTCAGGATCCAGAGCTGGGAATTGAACTTAGGAACTCTTATATGGGATGGGGTGTCTTAATTGGTGTCTTTTTATTTGAAAGGGAGAAGGAGAGGGAAAGGGAGAGGGGGAGGGAGAGGGGGAGAGAGAGATGGGGTGGGGTGGGGGAGAGAAAGAAAGAGAAATCTTTCATCTACTGGTTCACTCCTCAAATGGCTACAATTGCCTAGACTGGGCCAGGCTGAAGCCAGGAACCAGGAGCTTCATTCTGGTCTCCCACGTGGGTGGCAGGAGCTCATGTATTTGGGCTGTCTTCCATTGCTTTTCCAGGCTCATTAACAGTGAGCTGGGTAGCAAGTTCAGCAGTGGAGCAACCAGGACTTGAACCAGGGATGCCAGCTTTTTAGGCTCCAACTTCACCTGCTGTGCCACAATGCTGGCCCCTAATTGATGTGTTAACCACTAGGTCAAATATGCACTCCTCCACTGACTGTTTTGTAAGACAGTAATATGCTTAGGAATCTGGAGTAGGAGAGACAAAGCTATTTTTCTTTTTCTCTCTCCCCACCCCATTGCAGTATGATGTAGGATTGTCAAACCCAACTTGCTAAAGTCCTGGTTAACAGTCCTATTTGCTTTGAATCTTACTATTGTTATTGGTATAATGATGGAGATTATCTCATGTATTTCAGTACTATATTTAAATGTCATTATTAGTACCACTAGGGTTATTGGACATTTTTCAAGTCAGAGAGAATGATTTTTTAAAATCACACATGGAAATTGCTAATTTTTTTTTCTCACAATATTTGAACCAAGAAAGTTCAGCCCTAATATCTTTGAAAGAAAAACCTGGCATGCAAAGGTTTGAGTCAATTAATTCTTTTAGGAGGTGTAATACTGTTAATATAGAGTTAGCACACCTCACTGGTGTTGTATTTTTTTGCATATTATTGACACTTCACCTGTTTGGTATGCTGACTCCAGAAACAACTGAGAATACTGTTGTTGCCAGAAGTCTCATTATCCTGATGTTTGGAGGAATTGGATGAAAACAGTTTTCTTGGGCTTTCTCACCTTCTCTCATGACCAGCACATAGAGCTGACTGGAAAAATAAATGCTCTTAGCATTTTGAACACAAGTATAGTTCCTTTCATCTCTGTAAAAAATTAATGAAGACAAATCTAACAGTTTTTTCTTCAATTTTCAACTGAGCCAAGATGGTAAGCATAGCAAATACAGAAGAAAATAAAATCTGGCAAACTGAGATATGTATCTATCTGCTCTGGCAACCTTTGATCCTTTCAGATTCATGTATAAAAGAAACCCAGACATTATTAAGATCGAAAGAGTAAACAGATTAAACATTACTTATTCATATGATTCTCTTATAATGGTAGGTATTCTTCCATAGAAGCTTTGGATATAATGAAAATAGACTAAAACAATAATACCTAATTTGTTTATATCTATGTACATATAGATATGTAAGTATATATATATACACACACGGACATATATATGTACATGTATATATATGTAAAACAATTAGACATCATTTCTGCAATATATAATGTAGCTTATTTTTTATTTGGCATTACTGTTAAGGTTTATATATTTGAAAGAGAGTGAGAGAGAGGCAGATATACCTTCCATCCACTGATTCACTCCCCAAATGCCTGCAACAGCCAAGGCTGGGCCATACTGAAACCATGAGCCAGGAACTCCATCTGGGTCTCCCATATGGGTGTCAGGGTCCCAAGCATTTGAGCCATCATCTGCTGCCTCCCCTCATGCACATTAGCAGGCAGCTGTATTGAAAGTAGAGCAGTGGAGGCTCAAACCAAGCACTTGGTATGTGATGCACACAGTCCCATATTAACTCCTTGTGTCACAACACCCACCCCTATTAATTACTGTAATATTTTTAAAATTAGAAAATATACATGTTTAATATAAGAAATATGAGAGTCAGAGGTACGTTAAATCTCATTATTAAAGACAACTGTGCTTCATGTTTTTGGTATATATCATTCCATGATTTCTATAAATATTTAATTTGAGTCAAGTTTAGCATAGAGGTTAAGATGTTGGTTAGGATGCCTGCATCCTGTAACGAAGTATGTGGACTCTACACCTGCTGTGTCTCCTGACTCGAGCTTTCTGCTAATGTGGACCCTGGGCGACAGCAGTTAGGGCTGACACCATTGGATTTCTGCCAGCGAAGTAGTTCATTGCTCCCACCTTCAGTTTGACTTAGTCCTGGCTATGGCAGGCATTTGGGCAGTGAACCAGCAGATGAATTCTCCTTGTCTCTCTCTCTGCCTGTCTCTGTCTCTTCAAATGAAAAAAATTAAAATGAATGTTGCATGCACCACTCTCAAAAAATACATTGGACCAATTCAAATGCATTTTCTCAGTTAATCTTCACAGTTACTATTTTAGAGAAAAGATATCTGAAACTCAAGTACATAAATTTCCAAAGATCACAAGATTAGTTGGTCACAGATCAGGACAGTTTGAAACAC